>NC_051156.1:124097167-124130953 GCF_013339745.2 Dermacentor silvarum
GGCCTCCAGTGGAAAACTTGTAGTGTTATCTCGACGACATTGTTCTTTTTCTTCTACTTTTCGTCAGCACCTTGAGCGTTTGGACGTAGTTTTGTCATGCCTTTCCAACGCTGGACTTCAACTCAACACAAAAAAGTGCCCCTTCGCCAGCAAGAACAACAAAGTGTTGGGTCACCTTGTCACTAAAGATGGTGTTCGACCAGACCCCGACAAGGTTACTGCGGTGCTCCGCTTCCCTCGCCCAGAAAATCAAAAACACCGACGAAGTTTCCTTGGCCTGGCGTCTTACTTCTGCCGCTTCATCAACCACTTTGCTGCCATTGCGTCACCATTGCACAAGCTGCTCACCTCGGGTACTACCTTCACTTGGACAGACGGCTGTGAGTTTGCTTTCCAAGCTCTCAAACGTGCATTAACATCAGACCCAGTCCTCCGTCACTTTGATGAGAAACGCCCTTACTTTTCTGCACATCGACGCTAGCGGCCATGGAGTCGGTGCTGTCCTTCTACAGAGTGATAGCACTTCTCGAGGTGGTATGTGTATGCCAGTCGCACACTCAAGGCGGCAGAACAGAAGTATTCGATAACTGAGCAGGAATGTCTTGCGGTAGTTTGGGCCGTACAAAAGTTTCGACCATACCTTTATGGACGACACTTCACTGTAATTACCGACCACCACGCCTTATGCTGGTTATCATCAATGAAAAATTTGTCTGGACGCCTTGGTGGCGGGATACTCCATTTGCAAGAGTACACTTTTGACGTTGTGTATAAGTCTGGCAAAAAACATCAAGATGCTGACGCTCTCCCTAGCTGCGCCCTACCACTTCATCTTCGAGAGACTCCTTTCATTCTTCGTCCCGTGGTGAGGACGCCGCATCGCCGCTTGTGTTATCACTAGCAGCTACTGACCCGGCATCTTCCAATCAATGCGCTGAGTTCGCTTCATGCCAACGCGACGATTCATACTGCAGCCGGATTATTCAACGCCTATTTGGAGATTCTCCTCCATCTAATGCAAGATTACGTTGCCAACTACGGCAGTTTATACTCGAAAACACTGTGCTGCACCGTTTTGTTTATACTACCGATGACACAAGTGGGTTCCGGTTCTACCACGTTCACTGCGTTCGCAAGTCCTCGAAGCCTTTCACGACGACCCATCTGCTGGCCACTTGGGTTTTCACAAAACGTACAGCTGTATTAGAGGCCGCTTCTTCTTGCCAGGCCTGTCTACCTTCGTGGCCAAGTGCGTCGCTACGTGCGCATTTTTTCAACGCCGGAAACGATCCACTTCACCCTCTGCTGGCCTTTTACAGCCTCTACCGTGTCCCGAGGCACCTTTTGATGTTCTAGGTATAGACCTGGTCGGCCCTCTTCCAATAACGCCAGCAGGTCATCGATGGATTGGGACAGCTGTCGACCGTCTTATACGGTACGCAGAGACCGCTCCTTTACACTAGAATTCTGCCTCGGACATTGCTGTCTTCATTCTGCAAGCCATTGTGTTGCGTCATGGTGCACCTCGCGTCTTGCTGAGAGATCGCGGCAAGGCTTTTCCGTCAACAATGCTCGAAGACCTATTGCGAGCTCCTGCCACGGTTCATAAGACATCTGCCTACCATACCCAAACAAGTGGGTTAACAGAGCGATTCCATCGCACACTGACGGACATGATATCGATGTACTTACATCGAACCCAGCCACAACAACTGGGACACTATTTTACCATTCGTGACGTTTGCTCATAACACCGCAGTACAAAGAACTACTGGGTACTGACGTTTGCTCATAACACCGCAGTACAAAGAACTACTGGGTACTCCCCTTTCTACCTCGTTTATGGTCATTCGCCAACGTTGCGTTACGACAGCTCACGCCGTGACGTCACCTTTCCCCCTGGCGATGAAGTGTGACCACTTCAACGCTTTATCTTCTCATCTGTACATACTCATCATCCCGACTTGAGACCATGGCGGGGGGGTTTAGCTGGGGACAATAAAGACAGACTTACGATCTAACCGTTACTGTACTTCCATCTTACCAACATTTGTAGGAGTAATATTTCGACGTGCATGTCATATAAAGTCGTCACATGACGTCGTCAGTTGGTCATCAGCCAGAGATAGTACACGGCGTCCAGTTAATCGCTGATAGTATCCTATCACCAACTGGACTGTTCCGCGTCTGCATAATCGCTTCAAGTGTGGCGGGCTGGCTCAATCTAATACCCCGTGCAGTCACGCTGGCTCAGCCCGACACGACGCACGCTTAACCCGATCGGATGGTGTTTACGCGAGTACGATAGACCACTATCAGCCCGACAAAGCGGCTCGACTCCTTTTGGTCGGGTTCATGTTAACAATCTGTATGAATCTTTCCCGACTCGTAAACGCACTATCGTCGATCGGCCCTCATCTCGTGGGCGCTTGAAACAATCTGATTTTCTATTGTGGATTTCGAATTCGCTGAGCGGCACCTCGTAGGAGAAAATCAAAGGACCACATTCGCAATTCTAGCCTGTCGTTACATTACATAGCTGGACGGGACTACATACCTGGGGAAACTCACGTGAGTGTGTCATGCCTGAACAGGCTGAATGTTTAGCCTGTGCTTCAATGTCGTCTGTGACATCCTCACGTGGCCTTGTCCACATAATTACGCGCAATTGTTTCGTGACTGAACTTTACCAGTGTTTCACGCAGTCCATAAGTGCGTGACAAATAGGCATGGTTCCATCCAGGGGAAACAGTCGGGCGACTGGAAAAACTGGGACAAGCAAGTGTAATGTTTTCGGGGTGGGCTTAAGCAGTGCTACACGATAACATGGAATGTTCCGTCGGGATAAAAAGGAAGGAGCCTTGCTGTTTTGCTCGAAGATGGACGATGCATCGATGAGCTACAGCTGAACGGGTCCACCTTGTCCCGTGCGCTGGTCAGTTTAGTGTTTGTAGACGAACGGCCATAACCTGGCGGCTCTTTTTCTGGTCTTGATCCTGTCAGTCCATATAATGTTACGTCAGCTACTTTCTACTTTAATTATGATTTGATGTATGCCTGTTTCCAGTAAAGTATTGTTTGCAGCGAAATAAAGAATGATATTTTTATTATTTGCACCTGCTACTTTCACATGTGTATATTTCAAAACTAAATTAAGGGGCCACCCAGCAATCCCAATTTCAAATTTAGATTACACACTCAAAGTTGTAGGGCATGTCCGTAAGCGACATTTCTTTCCTGCCTATTCCTATACTCGATCCGAAGGTTCGCGTCACATTTACGTCGCAAGCCCCAATTTCCTTTTTTACCCTCTTTTTGTGCACGTGGGCACTCCCGGTAGCAGTATACCACACTCTGCAAGTTACCGAGGTCACGTGCCATAATCTCTGACGTTGCAGGCAGTGCGCATCTTACAGACATTTGTGCTTGTCAACTCGACTTTCTGGCCTGAAGCGCTGCACCCTCGAAAGAAAGGGCGTGTGTGCTTCTGTTTACAATTTCAGCTGTTGTCGTCCATCGTAGCCGCTTGGCAAGTAGCAGACACGACTGCTATCGTGTAATCTACACGCTGCGCTTGTCTGCTTGTAATGTCCAAACCTGGTGAGGAGCCTTAACCTCTACAGTTTCGTTATTATTCAGAAAAATCCGGAATAATTTTGGTCAAGTGGCTGCTTTAAGGCGCCCCTAAACCACCTCAGATATTTTTTGAACATTTCAAGTAAACACGTGCATCGAGTTCAGAATGGCGTCACAATCAACGATGCCAAACGCTGCAGCGCTACGCGCCGCGGGCGCGCCACAAAATGATAAAAAAATGCCGTTCGCCTCGCCTGGATTTTTCGGTATCCCCCGCGATCATCACGATGTCAGCAGGGTACATATGGTGATGTCAAATGGTTCGACGATGCCCATTGGTCGAACAAGAACCTACGACTTCAGGTTTGTCTATTAGCAGGTACGCGTGCTCCCTGCTATTCCTCGCCGTGCTGCTCGCTTGTGCACGTTGCGAAACGGAAATTACAGCCCGCAACGCAAGTGCCAAATCGTTCGCGTTCCAACGCAGTCGTGCTTAGCGGTCTGATTAGCTGCGCTAACAGAGTGCGACAGTGCTGGCATTTCTAGACGAGCGCAGAACACAGGGTCTATAGCGGCACGCTTCGGATGAACACAGGCTGGCACGGAAGCAACAGTGGGTAGCCGAGAAGCGCTGAGTCACGGCTAAGGCCCGTCCACGTTACCGGCACGGTAACTCGTCGCACGCCGTCACCCATTCGCGGGCCGCCGTTCGTCAGCGGTTTTGCTCGCGAATGGCGAGATTTCCTTGCCGTATGTAGAAAGGATGAGACTGGGACTCATCTGTGCGGCAGCCTCACCGCCGCTGATTGCTCGTCAACGCCGATATCGTCGCTAGGCCTAGTCCGATTCCCTTCAAAGCTAAAGCGAACAGCACTTCGAAATGAATTACTGACGCTGAAGAGGCGCAATATTTTCCTAACGTTGTTGTCGCTCTTCACAATAATTGTACACAAAGAAGAAAAATACGCTGATATTAGGAGCGCCGTCCGCTGTAATGCGAGCACAGCCGAGCCGGTCGTCTCCCGTCAGTAGCCGTGCGCTGCAGCTGAGCTCGACAATTATCGGAGCTCTCGTTCATGTTAAACGTTTGACAGCGGATATTGTTTTTAGTAAAATGTACAATTTATGCATCGCTTTATCTAGCGGAAATAATTTTGCTTGGAACAGAAGCTGCAGCCGATGTTTTTCTCGGCGCGCAGCTTCGCGCGTTGCCGATTGGCCCGTCGGTCGTGCAGCGTGCGGTGCGCCGGCCGAACTGCCGTATACTCGACCCCTCTCGCGCGGCAGACGTTCTACGGCACTGGAGGTCAGTTCGCCGTCGTATATTTGCCGCGAGCGTGGGCGTGCCATAACCGGAAGTGGACAGTGTTTTGAGAAACGCGTTGGCGATGACGTCTGTCACGTGACATTAGGAGGAGCACTCGGCGAGGAGGAGAAACCAGCCGACGAGGCGAGTAGCGAAGGAAAGAGCGAAACGTGCGAGGGCCGTGTTTGGATCATCAAACGCGTGTAACTCCGCTATTACGGCACCATTTCAAAAAGTTCGCGCGGCTATGTGTTCGTTGTAGAATCGTGCACAACTGCAACACCACAACTAAGTTTCGACCTCTGGGTGGTTTAGGGGCCCTTTAAGGTGGGCGTAGTGTGCGATACACGAGCTTTTTTGCGTTCTGCCGCCATCGGAAGGCGGCCGCCTTTTCAATGCAACCAAATACCCAATGCCCACAAGGGTATTTAAGGAATTTAAATAAACAAATAAAATAAGTATACACATCTGACGTATATCTTGGAATCTATGTGAAACGAAGCTCTCTCGAAGCGGGTAATGAAACGGTGTAAATTTGCCCAAGTGATTCCTGCGTCTCTCGCGCATAACGGAAACTGGTGATTGCGAACGCTGAGAAACGCGTCATGCGGCGACCAGACTCCGAACTCGCGCTTATTTCTGGGCATGCTGCGCCATCTTGTGGCGCTGCCGAGAAGTCCGCGCGTGAACTGCGAAGACGCGGACGTGCTTCACGTGTCGCAATCGAAGACATCCAGAATAAATTAAACAAAAAGTTGGGTTATGCTAAGCGTCGGCACTTCCACCATACACTGCCAAATTTCATTCGCTCCACACCGCAAAAATGTTGGGCCTTTCGAACAATAAAGAACGAAGCAGCTAGCCATATTGTACACCAGGGGAATATCATCCAGAAAAAGCACCATATTGCGCAATATTTTAATCACTAATTTTGCAGTGTTTTTTTCTAACTCTGATACTACTACGCGTCATAACTGTACGCCATGCAACTCTCCACCTGATATTGTGTCACTACCAGGTGTTGTTTCAATGGTACTCAACCCTAAAACTAAATCCTCCCCAGGTCCAGATGATACAGCCAAGGATTTTTTTTTGAGGAGGTATGCCGAAGCATTAGCACCTTTTATAATTGTTATATTTCAAGTGTCCTTGCCTTCAGCTACTTTGCCTTGAGAATGGCTCTTGGCACGTGTTTTACCAGTACTGAAAAAAGGTGACGCCACACTAGCGACAAGTTACCGTCCTATATCACTAACTTCATGTTAAAACTACTTCAACATATCATATCTAATGAAATTAAGTTTAAAAGTGATAACAGAATAATTTGTTCTTGGCCACACGGTTATCGCAAGGGTTTTTTTCTACTGTAAACAATTAACAACAGTTATTCAAAATTTCGCTAGTGTTTTTGATATGACGGGTCAACATGATGTATTATTTGTAGATTTTAGAAAAGCGTTCAATCTTGTATCACATAGCAAGCTTATTACTAAACTAGAATGAATTACCCTCCTACCTACTAAGTGAATTGAGTGGCTACTTATCTGATTAACTGCATGCCGTTCGTTTCAGCTATTGATATACATTAATGACATTACAAATAAAATTAATTCCCCTGTTCAAATTAGATTATTTGTAAACGATTGTGTAGTGTATAATGATATTAACTGCCATGAATATACATTACTACTAAACTTTAATCTCCCAAGCATTCTGTCCTGGTGTCGTTGGTGGAACATGGAATTAAATTCCAGTAAAACAGTCTACATGTCAATAACTAAAAAATATAAAAAAACTGTCGTTTTTCTGCAAACTAGGTTCCGAACTGCTTGCGGAAGTCAGCGAGTGCAAGAACTTGGGAATCTCAATAGCCGACAACCTCAGCTGGAGTACTTACATTTCTAACATAAGTAACTGTACTTTCAAGAAACTTTGCTTTCTCACAAATAAGCTGAAACATACACCTCCCAGTACAAGGTTAACGGCTTTTACACCTCTAATTCGACCTAAACTCGAATAAGCAAGCATTGTCTGAAACTAGAGCGAGTTTCGGAGATACTCTCTTCAGTTCATGCGCCTCTCATATTCTTCCATTGTGATATGCTGTCCTCATGAGCATATACAAGAACGCACTAACACAGGTCTTAGACGACTGGAGTTCTTGGAGAAAGGCAATTCTCATACAGATGTTTTAGTTATTACAATAACTATGATGGCTTCATTAGCCGTGAAATTTATCTTGCCAACGCCTCTAAAGTCCGCTATAATTTTATGTGAGACTCAATGACACTGTGAGCAAATAAGACTGCACGCCACCCATACAAATAGCCTGAAAGAAATGTGTTATTCAGGATTTCATTATTCTCTTTAGATTCAGCGCAACGGTCTTAGTGTAGAAGGTGTTAATGTTCTTGTGCTATGTTTGCGTCAGTGCAACTGCAATACCGACGACTATGCCTTGATTAAATAGACGTGCGAATAACCCTTTGCCGATTTTTTTCCTTAGCGCTGCGCACTTCGTGTTGGCTTCAACTCCACAGATGTCCGCTATGTTTTAGGGACGATCAATTACGTGAAAAAATTTATATCTGGATGAAGATGGCTTGCCACTCATCGCCTCTGCATGCCAGTTTTCATGAATAAATAAATGAAGCCTGAGATCTTCAAATAAAATCTGGATTACATGTATTTCCAAACGACTCCATGTACAAATGCTAACTTATGGCATACATTGTAACAGTTGACTACTATGCGACTGCATCAGACTTTTGTATAAAAACCCGGCAAGAGAAGGAAACAGAAAAGAGGTAAGTGGTTTCATAATTATAATCGATGATTGATGGGTTTTCGTGTAACAAGGGTCAGTTCTGGCACAAGAACGCAAGACATATGGCAAGAATGAGTGGACAATAGGTTATGAAAGACCAACTGCTCCGAAATTTCACGTGGTCTCAATTTCCTATACATGCTTGGCATATACTGCCAATGTTATCTTATTAGCAGCGTTTAAGTTTATATATATATATATATATATATATATATATATATATATATTGTAATGAAGACAAGCAGACAAACAATCGGCCGTCCACCAGAACGCCTCATTTACTTCTGCTTCCTCTTCCTCGCTCGCGGTCCGAGCACTCCAGCCCCAGTGCGCATCTTTGTCTTCAGACTCGGCCACGCTGTGGACCTAAAACAGCAGGATCGACAGTTAATTTTAAAATTGGCAGTTCAGTTCAAGCGCCGAAGCCTTTTCTTGAGGCATGACACGTGCACGGCGAAGTTATTTCTTTTACGCCTATCGAGGCTAGCACCTGGAATTGCGGTGCTCACGCGCCAGGTGTTCTCTCCTATGCGTTCCGTAATCTTGAAGGGCCCGTCAAACCTCGGTAGTAACTTCTGGCCTGGTGGGCTGACTCCCCTTTGTACCCACACCTCGTCACCAACGTATATACACCGGAGCAGGTCGATGTCGGTGGTCATAGTGTCGTTTCTGCGTTTCTTGCGCTTGTGAAGCTCTTCTGATCACTGCTGTTCTAATCTTTTTAAAGGCGGACGCTCGGTCTCCGGAGCTGGCGATGGTAACTGGAGTGCCTAGGCTAAAGACCGCTTTCAGCTAGGGCACCTTCCCGTAGACGGTTTCATATGGCGTTCCCCCATAGACGTCTGTTGCGCCGTGTTAACGGCGTAAGCCGCTAACTGAAAGTGAACGTCCCAGTCGGCGTCTCCTTTCTTCCATATTTTCGCATACGGAGCGAGTCGTAGGATGCTTTGGTTAGTTCGCTCCGTAAGGCCATTTGCCTGGGGATGAAATGCGGACGTGTAATGGTGCTGCACTCCTGCCGTACTAATGTAATTCCTTAGTTCGAGACTGCGTAATGTCGTGGCACGGTCTGATAATAATTTTTTTGGCAGGCCATGTCTCCATTCAAATCGTAGCTTCAGGAAATCGATTAGGTGGCCGGACGCGATAGATGGCACAGCGGCCACTTCGACGTACTTCTACAAAAAGTCCACGGCCACAAGGATGTAGTGGTTTCCTGCTGTATTCATCGGTAGAGGTCACATGTAGTCGATGCCAACAGTATGAAAAATAGTTTCTGGCCGCGGAATAGGTGTCAGTAATCCAGGCTGGCATCCTGGCGGTCGCTTAAATTGCTGACACACTTCACAACTGGCGACGTAGGAGTGGACATTATCTTTCCATCTTCGGCCACCAGAAGCACATCGCTGGCCGATGTGCCCTCCATCCGGAGTGGCATGAATGGCTCGTAATATTTCCGACCTAAAACAACTGGGGATCACTAGGAGGTGCCGTTCTTCTGAGTGATCCTTGCGCCACTGCCACCCATACAGCGTGTCATCGCGTAATACATATGTGGAATTCTTTCCCGTAGCAGCGATTCAGGCAATGATGGAAGCTAAGTCTTTATCTTCCTGTTGGGCTTTTGAGAAGCCTTGTTGTCAGAAGAAAATGCGACCCTCCTCGTTTTGGGACACGCGGTCAAGGGGGTTCCGTGAGAGAGCATTGGCGATGTTGTTTAGCCCCCCAGCACGGTGGCGCACGTCAAAATCATATTCTTGCAGCGTGATAATCCATCAGGCAACCTTATGCTTCAGCTGCTGCTTTGAGAACATCCATGTTATTGCAGCATTATCGGTCACAACTGTGAACTTGCGGCCAAAAAGATAGTGCCGGAATTTATCATCCACACTCCATACCACCGCTAGACATTCAAGCTCATTGGAGTGGTCATGGCGCTCTGTATCTGAAAGTTTGCGGCTCGAATATGCGACAATACGTTCGATACCATCAGGGTCACGTTGTAATAGCACTGCTCCAAGGCCCACCTGGCTGGCATCTGTGTGCACCTCCATAGTCCAGTCGTCATTGAAGTGATTTAGTACGGGGCAGTGAGTTAACTGCTGCTTCAAAGTTAGAAAAGCGATTTCTTGTGGGGCGCCCCATTCAAAGCAAGCTCCCTTTTTAAGTAAATCGGTCAGGAGAGCGGCAGTCGATGCGAAGTGGGGAATAAATCTGCGCAAATACGAAGCCATACCCACAAACGACTGAGCTTGTTTCAGGCAAGTTGGTGTAGGATATTTCGCCACAGCAGCAATGCACTCTGGGAGCGGCTGGATGCCGTTTGGAGATATAGTATGGCCTAGATATGAGATCTTGGAGAGACCAAACTGGCACTTGTCGCGGTTCAACCGAAACCCCGCCTCATAGAGTCTGTGTAGTACTTCGTCCAAATTGCGCAGATGTTGTTCTTCCGTTGCGCCAATGACCAAGATCTCGTCCAGGTATACGACACAAGCTTGGTTCTTAAGAGGCCCTAGCACACAGTTCATGGCCCGCTGAAAGGTACTAGGAGCCGTGCGCAGCCCAAACAGCATGCTGTTAAACTCGTACAAGCCTGAAGGAGACCGAAAGGCAGTCTTGCACTTATCTTCTTCCGCGACGTTGATCTGCCAGTATCCCGCGCGTAAATCAAGCGATGAAAAGAACTTAGAATGACGGACCGTATCAATAGCGTCATCAATACGAGGTAGTGGGTACGCGTCGGGCGTCGTACACTTGTTGAGCTGCCTGTAATCTACACAAAATCTTAAAGAGCCATTCTTTTTCCGAAGAAGCACGACAGGCGCTGACCATGGGCTTGAAGAGGGCCGAATGATGCCCGCGGCGAGCATTTCACGCACGTGTTCCGCGATCACGGTGCGCTCCCGTTCCGCATACCTCCTCAGTGGCACACATATCGGCGAGTGGTCCCCCGTAGGTATACGATGCGCCAACAAATTAGTGCCTGGGAGGTCGGCCGTGCTTTTGGCGAACAATGAAGCGTGGCGAGCGAGTACCGAGGGCAAGGTAGGCAAATGTGCAGGCTCACCTGTCGGTGTCAGTACTGGCGTAGAAGTGGCCGTGGTGTCTTGGGCCAGGGTTGTAGAAGGGCAGAGCTCAACACGACCGTGGTCGATGGTGATGCGAATGCCGTCGGACAGCAAGAAGTCCGTCCCCAGAATCAAGTCGGCAGGGAGGTCCCCGAAAACAGGAACTGGTGGGACAAATTTTGTCCCGGCCGATGTCCGAAAATGAATGTCGAGCATGCCCACTGGCATAGCGCTGCCTCCGAGTCCGTAAAGCGGGGGTTGCGTCCATGGGCGGATGGTGTCAGGAGCTAGACGTTGGTGTAGCGCCATCCTCGCAGCACCGGTATCCGCAAGCGCCAGCAGGTCGCCTATCCCTTCCACAAAGACCGGTAACATGGGAGATTGACAGGCCTGATATTGGATCCGTGTTTTAATCGACTGAGGGCAATCCTTGGCATTGTGGCCAATACGACCGCAAGAGAAGTAGCCGCGCCGTGTAGTGGCGGTCGGTGAAGGTCCAGCCTCCGGCATATCCACAACAAAACGACGGCGAGTGCTCTGCTGCAGTTCGGCTGCCTTTCGAGCGAAAACATAGGGTTACGTTTCCGGAGGCTGAGCAGAGAGGATGACTGCATACGTAAAGTCGAGCAACCCGTCGACCACATACTGACGAGTAGCAGGAGAGAGCCAGGTGATTCCGCTGTCCTCGAGAAGCTTCACCTTTTCATAGACGTAGAGAGCCACCACTTCTGTTGGTGCTTGTCGGCGTGAGCGCATGCGCATGAAGTGATCGTCATAGGCAGAAGGGAGCTGGCTGAAAGCAGTCACTAAAGCCGCACTCCATTCGGCCCAGGAAGTGTAGGCAGAGCCGTCATATCTGTGCCACGCCTTGGCGGCATCACGAAGCCGGCTTTCGGCGAGTGACATCGTCGCGTCTTCCGGCCAGGCGTGTCTACGGGCCAATGAATTAATTGCGTGTACCCACAACGTTGGATCGTCCTCGAAGCCACGAAACTCTGGAACTTCCAGGGGCGATGGTGCAGGAAGTGCGCTGCGCGCAAGGGCTGTAGTGACGGGTACCGTGACGTCTTCGAGGCGCTTGGACAGCGCTGCTGTGGCCTGTGTGAACGTAGCGATATCGCTGGAGGCCGCAGTCGAGGGGTTACGGACAGCGTCCACCGACGATGCAGTAGGCGCTGGAGTCGTGGCAGCGAAATCCACGTCCAAGGGAGCGTGTACGGCGTCCCTTGGCGGCACAGTGGTTTGCATAGAGATAGGACGTGAATCCATGACCTGTGTAGTCGGGACGAGAGGCACGGTACCGACGAGAGAGAGAGAGAAATAACTTTATTAGGTCCAGCGGTTTTGGGGACTATGCCCCCGCCTAAACGGCGGCCAGAAGCCCTTGGGCCCTGCCGGCGTCTTCAGCCAGCTGGACGGCCCAGAGTTGTACTTCCGGATCAGAACTGAGTAGTACGGCCTCCCACTGCTCCTCATTATCTATTTTGCGGCCCTGTCGAGTCACCTGAGGGCAAGCCCACAGGATGTGTGTCAGATCCGCCCATCCTTCACATAACCGACATTTGCCCTCATATTTATCTGGATAATACCGGCTGTAGGCCACGGGATTCGGATAGGTTTTGGTTTGAAGGAGGCGCCAGGCCACCGTCTGCGGCTTACTGAGTGTTGGGTGGGCGGGGGGATACCGAACCCTCGCCAATCTATAATATTTGGTGATTTCATTGTAACTAACCATGCGCTCCTCTCTCATCTCTGGGTGAGGCTGCTCTCTGGCTTGGTTAGTGAGTTCTCGAGCCAATGTGTGAGCCGCCTCGTTCACAGGGAGGGAGGCATGCGCAGGTGTCCAGATGATTTGTATGTGTCTGTAGTCTTTCAAATTGGTTAAAATCTTAATCGCCTCTGGCGATACTCGCCCTCTTAAGAAATTTCGCACTGCTGCTTTTGAGTCACTAATTATGTGTCTGGCCGACGAGGAAGCTATCGCCAATGCGATGGCTGATTCCTCTGCCGTTTCTACGCTGTGCGTTCGTAGTGAGCCGCCAGCTGTCATCTTGCCTTCTTTATCAGTGATTACGACAGTCATTTTTTGCTCATTTGGATATTTCGCGGCGTCTACGTAGACCACGTCCTTGATGTTTTCGTATTTATTTCTTAGGGCCTTTGCCCTCTCCACACGCCTTCCCGCGTCGTTCTCCGGGTGCATGTTTCTGGGAATCGGTAGAACCTTTATCCGTCTCTCTTCGCTACAACTACCCGGGAGTGATAAGGGAGCTGTCCGGCGACCTAACAGCTTGTCAGGATGACAGGATCGTAGTATGGCTTGAGGCGGTCGACGTGGACAATGTCTCGTCCACAACGGCGCTAGTCCGAAGACGGTTGAACTGGCTCGATAACAAAATTCACGGGAGATGAACGTTCGACGACGCGGTAAGGGCCTTCATATTTCGGGAGTTGTTTCGATGAGAGGCCAGGGGTGCTGAACGGGACAGAGAGCCACACAAGCGCGCCAGGAAGCAAGGCGACCTCGGAGGTGGAGCCGCCGCGAGTGTTCTTCTGGCGCTCTTGGTCGTTGGAAGTAAAGGCACGTGCGAGGTCACGGCATTCTTCAGCATGCCGTGCTGTGGCAGAAATAGGTGAGCCCTCGGATGCATCCGGCCGGTAAGGTAATATTGTGTCGATGGTATGCGACGGGTGCCGACCGTATAGTAAGAAAAAGGGCGAAAAGCCAGTGGTGCTCTGAGTAGCGGTGTTGTACGCGTAGGTACGAAGGGCAGAATGGCGTCCCAGTTCGTGTGGTCGGCGGCGACGTACATTGAAAGCATGTCGCCGAGCGTGCGGTTGAAGCGTTCTGTGAGGCCATTGGTTTGTGGGTGGTACGCCGTAGTTGTGCGATGAATCACGTGGCACTCGTTAAGAATGCCTTCAACCACTTGCGACAGGAAGACACGTCCGCGATCACTGAGCAATTCCTGGGGCGGACCAGGCCGCAGGATGAATCGGCGAAGCAGTAATGAGGCAACATCGCGCGTTGTAGCTGCTGGGAGAGCGGCGGTTTCGGCGTATCGTATGAGGTGATCGACTGCCACAATAGCCCAGCGGTTACCAGCCGACGTCAAGGGAAGTGGCCCATACAAATCAATTCCAACGCGCCCGAACGGCCGTGTAGGGCAGGGTAGAGGCTGCAGACCAGCCGGCGAGAGCTGGGGTGAAGATTTCCGGCGCTGGCAGTCGGGGCAGGAGCGAACGAACTGTTGAACGTACTTGTACAGCGGTGAGCACTGTTAGGGTGAACACGCGAGCGCGTGGCCGACGGCACTGTCAGCGCCCCGTTACGGTCATCACTGGAAACATTGCGCATGCGCATCACGCCTTCCGCGAAATAATTGTTTCACCGCGCGCATGACGTCATGAATGCACTTGTTCGTCGTCTGCTAGCCGCATTTTTGTTTTCTAAGCCCATGCATCCTGCATTTTAAGATTTCTTTAAACATCTGTGCTTGAACAGAACAAGACAAAAAGCTTGTATATCTATGGGGGCGTGTCTATTCGTTCCCTTCAAAGTTGTTGTGCATGCAACGCCGTATATAAAACAACCAAACATCTTTCGCAGCCGTTCATTCTGTCGCCAGATCGTATTATGGCTAGGGTTCCCGATGATGAACGGCGCTCAATTGTCGATCTTTCCCTGAAAGGTTATTCCCAGCGGTATATTGGCGCTTTAGTTAATAGGCCCCTGAAGACTGTGAACAGGATAATTCAAGCCTACAAGTATGAAGGTCGCATTCAGGATGCACCCCGCGCGCCCAGCCCTAAAGCTACCACAGACGATGAAGACGCCCTCATAGTTGCAGCTGCTGTTCGTAACCCTTTCTTGCCAGCCCCAGCAATACGCGAGGACTTGGATTTGGACGTTTCGGACACCACTGTTCGACGTCGCCTGCGTACTGCGGGCCTTCGCAGTCGCGTCGCAGCGCAGAAACCACTACTAACGGCGGCAAACAAGGACGCACGACGGCAGTTCGCTGAGCTGCACGAAGCATGGACATCAGAAGAGTGGGGTCGCGTCATCTTTTCGGATGAGTCGACGTTTTCGACGCGACAAGACCAAAGATTGCGTGTTTGGAGACTACCAGGCACACGGTGAGGCAAACTTCCTGCTGTGAAAAGCAATTGTTTTAGTTAACGTCACAATGCCACGCAGGAACGACCCGGACAACGTGCAAGGTGTTTCTGCCAGTGGGAGATCGAGTGTGAACGTGTGGGGTGCTGTTTCAAGATATAGTTTAGGGCCCCTGCAACGTATACGTGGACACTTATCGTCGGAACAATACTGCAACATTTTGAACAATGTGCTGTTGCCATATGCGAGCAGTTTATTCCCAGACGGTGATTACCTGTTCCAACAGGACCGGTCACCGATACACACGGCGCGGGCTGTCAAGGAGTTCCAGGCGGAGCAGCACATGCAGCTACTGGAATGGCCTCCGAAAGGAGCGGACCTGAATGTGATAGAAAACGTGTGGGGCCGTCTGAAAGCTTCTTTGGCAAGGAAGCCCCTTTATTCCGCGACTTCGGACCAGTTGTGGGCGCAAGTCAGCAACGAGTGGGAAAGGCTGAAAGCCGATCGGGAATATGTTCGATCACTTTACGACTCGTTACCGTCCAGAATAGCTGCAGTCGTTGCTGTAAGTGGTCACATGACTCGCTATTAGATTTGCTCATGTTTTTATATTTGTTCTCATGGTCTTGTTTAACTTGAATTGCAAAAGTGCAATTTTCTTGAATAAAAAGTTTAATAATTATCCCTCTTACACTCACTTTTTTCCTTCACGCGCCAATCTTCAATCCAGATGGACCTTGAAATGCAGAAGGTATCAGCTCAGCGAACAAAAAATGCGGCTAGCAGACGACGAACAAGCGTATCGATGACGTGATGCGCGCGGTGGAAAGAGTGTTTCGCAAAGCACATGCTGCGCATGTGCAATGTTTCCAACGATGGCTGTTACGCGGCGCTGATAGTGCCGTCGGCCACGCGCTCGCGTGTTCACCCTAACAGTGCTCACCGCTGTACATTGCTCGCCAGTAGTAGCGCTGTCGAAGGCGCTGGTAGGTTTTGAAAACTCCTGAGTGTGCGCACTGTGGATCGGTGTGAAAGGATGCGCAGATTTCGGAGCGCAGACTGCGAGGAACTACTAACAACCACTGGCGGCCGTCTGCGGCATAACTGCGTCGGTGAAGCAGGTTGTCGCGAACCGCGAAATGGCGAGCCTGACGACGCAACGTACGAGTGGTTGACTGTGGTGATGGGTCAGCAAGCAAGTCTATAATCGAAGCAATCCACGGGTCTGTGCGCTGCTCGGAAGCGATAGTCTCAAGGTCGATTGTAGAAACAGCTAGCTGGGATAGTGAGCAGCAGGTATTGTCGTCAGGCAAGGGAGAGCGCGATAGGGCGTCGGCATCAGAATGTTGGCGTCCGTTGCGGTGCAGCACGCGGATATCGTAGTCCTGCAGGCGAAGTGCCCAGCGGGCAAGAGGACCGGAAGGATCCTTCAGCGATGACAGCCAACATAGTGCATGGTGGTCGGTGACGACATCAAATGGGCAGCCATACAAGTAAGGCCGGAACTCAGTAAGAGCCCAGATGATCGCCAGACATTCTTTTTCCGTGACAGTGTAATTGGTCTCGGCTTTCGTAAGGGTGCGACTGGCATAAGTCACGACATATTCAGGAAAGCCAGGCTTGCGCTGCGCAAGGACAGCGCCGAGGCCAACACCGCTGGCATCTATGTGTACTTCTGTAGGGGCCGTCGGGTCGTAGTGGCGCAAAATTGGGGGAGTCATCAGCAAACGACGGAGATTTGCGAACGCTTCCTCGCACTCTGAAGACAACGAATGAAGGGGTCCGTTGCATCCAAGGAGCTTCGTCAGAGGTGATATGATGGCGGCGAAATTTCGAATGAAGCGTCGGAAGTAAGAACACAAACCGACGAAACTTCGCAGTTCTTTGATGGACGTAGGTTTAGAGTGGCGCAGCCGGAGGGATCTGTTGGGGCCTGGCGGCTAATTCAGCGTAGCGGAGAGGTGCGACCGCAGGAACATGGTGATGGCGCTCAGGCAAAAGCTGGTTGAGTTCGTGCGCGATGATGTTGCGGAGCGGGGGCTCAAAACTTGACGTTGGCTCTTGTACTGGTGGTGGTTGTGCAAGGCCATCAAGGAGAGCTGGCGTGCAATTTCCTCGCGCACGAAAGCCTTCATTTCTGCCATCAACGCTGACTGATCAGAAATGGCCGTCAAGCCAGCGAGGTGTTCGTCGCGCGATGTAGGGCGACGGGTCAATGACCGCTGCCTGCGTAGCTCCTCATAACTTTGGCACAGTGAAGTTATCTCGGCCACAGTGCGAGGATTTTTGGCAAGGAGCATGTTGAAGGCATCGTCTTCTATGCCTTTCATAACATTCCTGATCTTATCAGACTCCGACATGGTCACGTTGACTTTATTGCATAAGTCCAGGATGTCTTCGATATAACTTGTGAAGGATTCGCCTGCTTGCTGAGCTCGTTCCCGCAAACGCTGTTCGGCGCGCAGCTTACGAACAGCAGGGCGACCAAAAACCTCGACAAAAATGTCTTGAAGTCTGACCACGTCGGAAAATCCGTTTCATGGTTGTTATACCATAAGCTGGCCACACCCGCGAGGTAGAATAGCACTATGCTGAGCTTAGCTACTTCGTCCCATTTATTGTGGGCGCTTACCCGCTCGTAGGTCGTAAGCCAATCCTCAACGTCGGTGTCGTCCGCGCCGGTGAAGATAGCAGGGTCTTTGTGGCGCGGCACACCAGAGCACGGTGCCGGTGCAGGGGGAGGTACTTGCTGGGAGGCTTCTTCAGGCATGGTCGACGGTACGGTGCGGGATCGAAGTTCCAGGTGGCAGGTTTTGAGGGCGCAGCACGCTCCACCAATTGTAGAGGGTTTATTAGAGATCGGAACAGCGCAGCGTCGACAGTCAAACGAGACGGCTTTCAAGCACGAGCGCCGTTGCGAGCAAAAGCGCTGGACCCACTAGTGTCTGGCAGACTAGAGCTGGACCCACTAGCGTCTCTCTTCGCTACAATATATATATATATATATATATATATATATATATATATATATATTGTGCGCATTATTCATACGTTTAATATTCTCATCTGTACATACTCATCAGGGGCCTGGTAGCGGGGCTCTCGCTCGATAGAATAAAGGAGGGTCTCACTGCCTAAACCTTGTCTCGCAAGTGGTGGAATGTGCTATCCGGTTTCTTCGTCCTCTCGCTGCCGGTCTCTCTCCAGCTTCACTTACGCTACATCCCTGGAGCTCCGCTCGGGTCGCCGCCTCTACCACCTGCACTCGACAATGTCTCAAGACCAGCAGGCCACTACCGCGACATCCACCTTGCCTGCTCCGGCGGAAACCCCTGCTTGGACGGTCACCACCCCTCAGAAGGATCCACCGGTGTTTGCTGGACTTCCCGGTGAAGACGTTGAAGATTGGTTGGAGCTATACGAGTGCGTGAGTGACTTTAACCACTGGAACGAATGTGAAAAACTTAGGCACGTCGCCTTCTACCTCACCGGCGTCGCAAGAACTTGGTTTTATAACCATGAGCTCGATTTCGTCAACTGGACTACGTTTAAACACCACCTACGCCAGATTTTCGCGAACTTTTTTGTCCGCTCCGATATTGCCAAGAAGAAGCTTGCTGAGCGTGTCCAGCGCTCGGGCGAGTCGTACACTTCGTACATAGAGGACGTGCTCACCCTCTGCTGCCGCGTGAACACCTCGATGCCAGAGAGTGACCGTGTACGCCACCTGCTAAAGGGTATTGGGACGCTGGCATTCAATGCTCTTGTAGTGCTGAACCCCACTACCATCGCTGACATTATCAGTACGTGTCAGCGCCTCGATGAGCTTATTATGCTTCGCTTACACCATGACACTTCTGATTTCAAGGCGTCCAACGACAGCGAACTACGTGCCCTAATTCGCTCCATCATCCGTGAGGAACTGCACGCCCACGCATCGTCTACCCCTCCTGAGGTCCATATGACCCCTCCTGGTGGCGGCCTCCGCCATATCGTGAGGAAAGAGATAGCTGCAATGACTTGTCCACAAGTCCCGAGCCCACAACCTGTCCCTACGCCAACTTATGCTCAGGTTGCCTCCCTGTTGCCACCCTGGCAACAGCCACCACAGCAGACACGTGCGCCAACTTATGCTCAGGTTGCCTCCCTGGTGCCACCCTTGCAGCAGCTACCACAGCAGGCGCCTGCAATGCACGGGTCCCTGAATCCCATCACTGCGCGACCACCACCTCTTGAATTTTACAACACCTGGATCCCACCTTGACCTGTTTGCTACTACTGCGGCATCCGTGGCCACATTTCAAGGTTTTGCCGACGCCGTCAGCAAGATGAAAGGCGTGGCTATGACGGTTTTGAAAGGGATGAGTTTTCTGAGCACAACGTCGGCGTTTGTACTACAATTATTATCCTCGCCGTTCCCCATCTCCACAGGAATTCAACGCTGCCGGTTCATTGCGCTTCCCGCGTCGTCGCTGTCCATCACCGAATCGGCGCTCCTCTTCCCCTCTTCGACCGGCTACTTCGTCCTCCGATCTCCGCCCGGAAAACTAAATAGTGCAGCTTCAGGAGGGAAAGCTGCATCCTCCGCTTCCGCTTTCATCTCTTGTCGTCAGCGCACTATACATATGACGGACACTGAACCTTCCTCCTCTGTCGATGTTCACACAGTATGTTTCGTCACGCCTACCGACTGTTTAATTCCCGCGGGCAATGAGCATATCTTAACACTGACTTCCGACACTATTGTTAATGGTGATGTGTTCATATCTTTGGACAACTTGAAACGCCTCTGGAGCACCCGTCAAATGTACTTGTGGTGTTGGCTGAAGATGTACGGACTGAAGCCTTGGTTGACACGGGTGCATCGCTTTCGATTATTAGTACTGATTTGTGCTCTCGATTGAAAAAAGTGAAGACACCATATAATGGCCCTCCCCTTCGTTGTGCTAATGCAGTTCTTGTTCAGCCCTCCGGTGTTTGCACTGCACGTGTTTTCATTGATGGCATCCTTCAGCACATTCAGTCTGTGGTGCTATCTTCGTGTACCTACGCGATTGTCTTGGGATGGGAATTCCTGTCCTCCGCTTCCGCTTTCATCTCTTGTCGTCAGCGCACTATACATATGACGGACACTGAACCTTCCTCCTCTGTCGATGTTCACACACTACGTTTCGTCACGTCTACCGACTGTTTAATTCCCGCGGGCAATGAGCATATCTTAACGCTGACTTCCGACACTATTGTTAATGGTTATGTGTTCATAGCACCCAGCAGTCACTGCATCTCTGGTGGGCTTAGCATTACTCCTAGCCTGGTGCGTTTTCAGGGCGGTAGAACGTTTGTCGCTGCTCATAACCCTACTTCTTCGCCAGTTGTGTTCTCCCAGGGCACCACTGTGACTTGCTTTACAGACACCGACCCTCTTTCGCTAGTACCTCTTCACACCGAATCACCTCCTTTTTCTACCACAACTGATGATCATGCTGCAGCCGCTGCTCTAAAGGACGCGATAAATCCCGATTTGACTGCTGCCTAGAAAGAAGACCTTCTGGCCCTACTGCAAAAACACAGCACCTTATTTGACGTTAACTCCAAACTTCTGGGGCGCACTTCTGTCGCAGTGCATCGCATTGAAACCGAAGGCAGTTCTATTGTACGCCGCCGTCCGTATCGCGTGTCTTCCGCAGAACGGAAAATCATTGCGGACAACGTTGACGACATACTTAAAAGAGACATCATTAGGCCATTGTCCAGTTCTTGGTCGTCTCATGTTGTGTTGGTCCGCAAGAAAGACGGCTCTGTACGATTTTGCATCGATTATCGAGCACTTAATAAGATCACGCGCAAAGACGTAAATCCGATGCCAAGAATCGACGATGGCATTTACTCTCTCCAGGGCGCTGAATATTTCTCAATTCTCGACCTTCGATCCGGGTACTGGCAAATACCCATGCACGAAGTTGATAAGGACAAGACAGCCTTTGCAACACCAGATGGACTTTACGAGTTCAACGTGATGCCCTTCGGTTTATGTAATGCTCCTGCAACATTTGAACGCATAATCGACACAGTTTTACGCGGCCTTAAGTGGAAGACCTGTCTGTGTTATTTAGACGACATTGTTATTTTTTCTGCAAATTTTTGTCAGCACCTTGAGCGTTTGGACGAAGTTTTCACATGCATTTCAACGCTGGACTCCAACTCAACACAAAAAAATGCCAGTTTGCCCGAAAGAACATCAAAGTGTTGGGGCACCTTATAAGTAAAGATAGCGTTCGACCAGATCCCGACAAGGTTGCTGCCGTGCTTTGCCTTGCTCACCCAGAAAATCAAAAACAATTAAGAAGCTTCTTGGGCCTGGCATTCTACTTCCGCCGCTTCATCAGTCATTTTGGTGCCATGGCGTCGCCGCTGCACAAGTTGCTGACGTCGGGCACTGCTCTCACTCGGACAGACGACTGCGAGCTTTCTTTCCCAGCCCTCAACCAAGCCTTAACATCCGACCCCGTCCTGTGTCACTTCGATAAGAATGCACCAACTTGTTTGCACACCGATGCTAGTGGCAATGGGATCGGTGCTGTCCTTCTACAGCGTGATACCACTACACGAGAGAGAGTCGTTGCTTATGCCAGTCGCGCATTAACGGCTGCCGAAAAGAACTACTCGATAACAGACCAGGAATGCCTCGTAGTAGTTTGGGCCATACAAAAGTTTCGACCATATTGACACGTACACATGTTTATCTTTCACTGGTGGCCGCTTTCAACATTGGCTGACAAATGTTAAACGTTATCGCTCGGCGCAGGACGCGCCTGCATTGGAAGCTTCTCGGACGTTATCGATGCTTCTATCCGTCGTCTGTGGTCACCGACGCCCATGTAATCTGATTGTATGAGCGACGCGAATTGTCTAGAACTTTCTGGAAGACACGCGGGCATCAGGGATTAATCTGGAACCTTCGATGACTCAGGTATAAAAGCCGACGCGTTTCGCCGCTGATCAGATTTTCGACGATCGCCGACTGTGTTCGCCGCTATCGTTGTGCTTTGAGTGTACCTTGCTTTTGTGGGCACAGGTTCGCCCAATAAACAACCAGTTTCGTCGTACACAGTTTTACGACTGTTTTCTTCAGCGTCACTACTACGTGACATCTGGTGGAGGTGCTAGTGCGTTCATGCAGCGAACGCCCCCGCAAAGCCGCGATCCAAGCCCGAAACCGGAGGACAACGCCAACGTCACCAAGGACCAGCGAGCTAGCCGTAGGCAGCAAGGACTTCTGCCGGAGTACGGACTTCTTCCCGAGAAGACCACAGCGATCAAGGCCAAGTCAACGACCCCAATGGCAGCCCCAGCGTCCCCCATCCTGCTGCAACAACCTCGGGAGCCCCCGACCTTCCGTGGATCATCGGCTGAAGACCCTGAAACCTGGCTGGAGACATACGAGCGGATCGCGACGTTCAACAAATGGAGCGACGACGACAAGCTACGCCATGTCTATTTTTCGTTGGATGACGCTGCTCGGACCTGGTTTGAGAACAGAGAGACCACCCTTGTTACGTGGGACCTTTTTCGTGAAAACTTCGTGAGGACCTTCACGAGTGTCGTACGAAAGGAGAGGGCAGAGGTTCTCTTAGAAACCAGGGTGCAATTGCCGAACGAGAACATCGCGATCTTCACGGAGGAGATGTCTCGCCTCTTCCGCCACGCCGACCCCGACATGTCTGAAGAAAAGAAAGTTCGGTTCTTGATGCGGGGTGTCAAAGAGCAACTATTCACCGGATTGATGCGCAACCCGCCCAAGACTGTCGCCGAATTTCTTTCCGAGGCCACAACGATCGAGAAGACGCTTGAAATGCGCGCCAGGCAATACAACCGCCGTGCCCTGACCAACTACGCCGATGCTCAAGCTCTAGGCGCCGACGACCTGCGCGAGACCATCAGAGCAGTCGTTCGCGAGGAGCTGCAGAAGCTCTTACCCAGGTCGCAGCCTCAAGTGGCATCTATCGCCGCCGTCGTCAAAGAAGAAGTTCAGCGCTCACTTGGAGTTCCTGATGTGCAGCCGCAATCGCCGCAACCCCAGCCGGAAGCGCTGACTTACGCCGCCGTTGCCCGTCGTCAAGGCCCTCCTTCACGCTCGCACCAGGGCCAAGTAACGCCGCAGTTCCGTCGCCCACCGCCGCCGCCGCAGCCAGCACGCCCGCCCGTCACCCAGCGCAGCTACCCGAGAAAGACGGACATTTGGCGCGCCCCCGACCACCGCCCGCTCTGCTATCACTGCGGGGAAGCTGGTCATGTCTACCGCCGATGCCCATACCGCGAGATGGGCCTACGAGGGTTCGCCGTCAACGCGCCGCGTCCACAGCTTGGCGAGCGGCCACGTGACATCGCCGACTACCTCGCCGGAGCCCAGTGGCAACCACGACGACCCTCACGCTCGCCGTCACCAGGACGTTACCTGTCGCCGCAGCGCCGACCATACACTGGCCCAGCCCGGGGCCGGTCCGTGAGCCCCTATCCGGGAAACTAAAGGCAGCAACCGATGGAGGT
Organism: Dermacentor silvarum; assembly: GCF_013339745.2. NCBI lineage: Eukaryota > Metazoa > Arthropoda > Arachnida > Ixodida > Ixodidae > Dermacentor > Dermacentor silvarum. The sequence continues at coordinate 124,120,615 of NC_051156.1, forward strand.
GCGGTTGCTGTACGACGCAATGCCGAAGATCCTCCGACGCCGCCGACGACGACGATTCGCGATTCATCACGACGAGATATCAGCACGCCGCCTAGCAACAGCCTTGACAACACTTCGCCGCCGAAAGAAGACCTTCCGACGCGACGTAGCAGCAGCAGAGCAAGCCGACGCAGCCGTGATCCGACGCCACGAATTAACCGCAACGCCAGACGCCGGTCTACCGATCTAGACGTGCTCATCGATGGCCATAACGTCACCGCTCTCGTCGACACTGGAGCCGACTATTCCGTCTTCAGTGGCCCGTTCGCCGCCAAGTTGAAGAAGGTGAAAACAGCCTGGCAAGGACCCGATATCCGGACAGCGGGAGGCCACCTAATAACGCCGACTGGAATCTGCACAGCGCGAGTCACGGTAAACAACCGCACTTACCCGGCGAGCTTCGTAATCCTGCAGCACTGCTCCAGGGATGTCATCCTAGGCATGGACTTTCTAAATCAACACGGTGCAGTCATCGACTTAAGGTCCAAGTCGATAACGCTTTCAACGCACAACGCGATACCACCGCATACAAGCATAAGTTACCATGCCTTGAATGTGCTTGAAGAACAAGTCACCGTTCCGCCTCGCTCCAGCGTAATGATTTCCGTCGGCACCGAAGTGCCTGCAGACATGGAGGGCGTCATTGAGGGCGATCATCACTTACTGCTCGACCGTGAAATTTGCGTCGCTAGAGGCATAGCTGAGCTACGTGCAGGGAAAGCAACGGTGATGCTCACGAACTTCAGCCCCGAATACAAGCACATTAACAAAGGCACCACGGTCGCCTACATCGACGAAATAGTACAAGCCAGCAGTGCTTTCGCCTTCACGGATTCCAGTGCACCCGCAACGACGACTATAATACCTGAACCAACTTTCGACGTCAATCAGAACCTTCCCAGGCATAAGAAAGAACGACTAAAAGCTCTGCTCCTGCAATACAAGGATTGCTTCTCGTCGTCGTCAAAAGTTCGACAAACCCCTGTCGCCAAGCACCGCATCATAACCGACGAAAATGCCCGCCCATTGCGTCAGAGCCCGTACCGAGTTTCGGCGCGCGAACGCGAGGCCATAAGGCGACAAGTCGACGAAATGCTACGCGACGACATCATCCAGCCGTCCAAGAGTCCGTGGGCGTCCCCCGTGGTGTTAGTGAAGAAGAAGGATGGAACCCTACGTTTCTGCGTCGATTATCGTCGCCTCAACAAGGTCACGAAGAAGGACGTATACCCCCTCCCACGGATTGACGACGCCTTGGATCGACTGTACAATGCAAAGTATTTTTCGTCGATGGACCTCAAAACCGGCTACTGGCAAATTGAAGTCGACGAGAGGGATCGGGAGAAGACGGCCTTTATAACACCAGACGGACTGTTTGAGTTCAAGGTCATGCCGTTTGGTCTTTGCTCGGCACCTGCGACTTTCCAACGCGTCATGGATACAGTACTGGCAGGCTTGAAGTGGCAGACTTGCCTCGTCTATTTGGACGACGTCGTTGTGTTTGCCTCAAGCTTCGAAGAACACCTGCGGCGCCTTGAAACAGTTCTTCAAGCAATCAAAACCTCCGGACTCACGTTAAAGCCAGAAAAGTGCCGCTTCGCGTATGAGGAGCTCTTGTTTTTGGGCCACGTCATCAACAAGTCTGGAGTGCGCCCCGACCCTCAGAAAACTGCGGCCATCTCCAACTTTCCTCTGCCCGCTGACAAGAAGGCAGTGCGTAGATTTCTTGGACTGTGCGCCTATTACAGGCGCTTCGTCAAGGATTTTTCACGGATCGCAGAGCCACTGACGTATCTCACGAAGGCCGACGTCGAGTTCAAGTGGGAGACGCCGCAACTCGAAGCATTTGAAGAACTGAAGCGACGCCTGCAATCGCCGCCAATACTTGCGCATTTCGACGAAAACGCCGATACCGAAGTCCACACCGACGCAAGCAGCGTAGGACTCGGCGCCGTGCTTGTGCAGAGGACTGATGGACTAGAAAGGGTTGTAAGTTACGCTAGCCGGTCGCTATCGAAGGCGGAAGCAAATTATTCCACAACAGAAAAGGAGTGCCTCGCCATCATCTGGGCTACATCAAAGTTTCGTCCCTACCTCTATGGCAGGCCCTTTAAAGTTGTGAGCGACCACCACGCCTTGTGTTGGCTAGCTAACTTGAAGGATCCTTCAGGTCGCCTCGCACGATGGAGTCTGAGACTTCAAGAATTCGACATCACCGTCGTTTACAAGTCCGGGCGAAAGCACTCTGACGCCGACTGCTTGTCTCGCGCCCCCGTCGAACCGCCGCCACAGGACGACCAGGATGACGACACTTTCTTGGGACCAATCAGTGCCGACGAATTCGCCGAACAACAGCGAGCCGACCCGGAACTAAGGAGCCTTGTAGACTACCTGGAAGGCAAGACCGTCATTGTGCCGAAGGTGTTCAGGCGAGGATTGGCGTCGTTTTTCTTGCAAAACGACATTCTCCTAAAGAAGAACTTCTCGCCTCTCCGAGCCAACTACCTCCTCGTGGTACCCTCAGCATTGCGTCCAGAGGTTCTGCAAGCTCTCCATGACGACCCAACGGCTGGACATCTCGGTTTTTCACGCACTCTCGCGAGGATACAAGAAAAATACTACTGGCCTCGCCTCTCTGCCGACGTCGCCCATTACGTAAGGACATGCCGAGACTGTCAGCGACGCAAAACACCGCCGACAAGGCCAGCCGGACTTCTACAGCCAATCGAGCCACCTCGCCGACCGTTCCAGCAGATCGGGATGGACTTACTGGGGCCTTTTCCGACGTCGACGTCCGTAAATAAATGGATCGTCGTCGCTACGGACTACCTCACCCGCTACGCCGAAACAAAAGCCTTGCCCAAAGGCAGTGCCGCCGAGGTAGCCCGATTCTTCGTTGAGAACATCCTCCTGCGTCACGGTGCCCCAGAAGTCCTCATCACCGACAGAGGCACGGCCTTTACGGCAGAACTAACTCAAGCCATCCTGCGGTACAGCCAGACAAGCCATCGCCGCACCACCGCCTACCACCCGCAGACGAATGGCCTCACCGAGCGCCTAAATAAGACCATCGCCGACATGCTGGCAATGTACGTCGACGTCGAACACAAGACGTGGGATGCCATCCTTCCGTACGTGACCTTCGCATACAACACGGCCGTGCAAGAAACGACGCACATGGCGCCGTTCAACCTGGTCTACGGAAGGAACCCGGCAACGACGCTTGACGCCATGCTACCAGACGTCACTGACGAAGAAAATCTCGACGTTGCCACTTATTTGCAGCGTGCCGAAGAAGGTCGACAGCTCGCCCGACTGCGCATCAAGAACCAGCAGAGGACCGACAGCCGACACTACAACCTTCGACGACGCTACGTCGAGTACCAGCCCGGTGACCGTGTTTGGGTCTGGACTCCGATACGCCGACGAGGACTTAGCGAGAAGCTGTTACGTCGCTATTTCGGACCATATAAGATCACCCGACGTATTGGCGCACTGGACTATGAGGTCGTGCCAGACGGCATTTCGCAATCACAGCGGCGCCGGGCACGACCTGAAGTCATCCACGTGGTGCGTCTTAAGCCTTTCTACGCCCGCTGACAAACTTAGGTACTTTGTTATTTTGTTATTGTTTTTTGTTATTTTGTTTATTACGCATGGTTTTTGTTTTCGCTTTCGTGTTTGTTTGTAGCATCGGGGCGATGCTTTTTAAGGGGAGGGTATTGACACGTACACATGTTTATCTTTCACTGGTGGCCGCTTTCAACATTGGCTGACAAATGTTAAACGTTATCGCTCGGCGCAGGACGCGCCTGCATTGGAAGCTTCTCGGACGTTATCGATGCTTCTATCCGTCGTCTGTGGTCACCGACGCCCATGTAATCTGATTGTATGAGCGACGCGAATTGTCTAGAACTTTCTGGAAGACACGCGGGCATCAGGGATTAATCTGGAACCTTCGATGACTCAGGTATAAAAGCCGACGCGTTTCGCCGCTGATCAGATTTTCGACGATCGCCGACTGTGTTCGCCGCTATCGTTGTGCTTTGAGTGTACCTTGCTTTTGTGGGCACAGGTTCGCCCAATAAACAACCAGTTTCGTCGTACACAGTTTTACGACTGTTTTCTTCAGCGTCACTACTACGTGACAATATCTTTATGGACGCCACTTCACAGTCATAACAGACCACCATGCCTTATGCTGGTTGTCGTCAATGAAAAATTTGTCTGGACGCCTTCGTCGCTGGGTGGTTCGATTACAAAAGCAGGATTTTGACGTTGTCTACAAGTCTGGGAAAAAGCATCAAGATGCCGACGCTTTGTCTCGCTGCACCCTGCCTCTATTCTCTTCCAGCACGTCTCTCCATTGCTCGCCACTTGATAATGAGACTAAGTCTCCACTTACGTCATTAACTCTAGCGGTTACTGACACGCCATCTTCTAATCGCGGAACTCAGTTCGCCTCGTGTCAACGTTCTGATCCCTAATGCAACAGCATCATCCAACGACTGCGTGGTACTACTTCTCCACGAAATGCTAGATTACGTCGACAACTGCAACTATTTAACCTCGACAACGATGTGCTGCACCGCTACATTTACACCATCGACGGCCACCGCTGGGTACCTGTTGTTCCACGTTCGATGCGCACACAAATCCTTGAAGCCTTTCACGAGAACCCATCTGCTGGCCACTTGGGTTTGCACAAAACATACCACCGCGTTAGGAGCCGTTTCTTTTGGCCGGGCATGTCTACCTTTGTGGCCAAGTACGTCGCTTCTTGGGTCCAGTGTCAACGGCGGAAACGACCGACTTCGCCTCCTGCTGGCCTTTTACAGCCCATCCCATGTGCCGAGACACCTTTTGCCATTGTTGGAATTGACCTGGTCAGACCTCTGCCCATAACGCCAGCAGGTAATCGATGGATCGTGACACCTGTCAACCACCTCACACGGTACGCAGAGACCGCACCTCTACGCTCTAGTTCGGCCTCAGACGTTGCCGGCTTCTTTCTGGATGCCATTGTGCTGCGTCATGGTGCACCTCGTGTACTGTTGAGTGATCGCGGCAAAACTTTCATGTCACAAATGATCGAAGAAGTACTCAGAGCTTGTGGCACAATTCATAAGACGACATCCGCATACCACCCTAAAAAATATGGCTTAACAGAGCGATTTCATCGCACGCTAACAGATATCATATCAATGTATATCGGGCCAAGCCACGACAACTGGGTCAATCTTTTACCGTTTGTGACGTTTGCTCACAACATTGCTATTCAACCAACTACAGGGTACTCACCCTTCTACCTAGTTTACGGCCGTTCGCCGACTTTCACCATCCACGCCACTTTCTTAACTGCCCCAATTAACACCTCGGCTAGTATACCCGAACAGTTCGTCTCGCGACTTAACGAATGTCGTGACAGTGCTCGCTTCAACACAGAAGTTAGTCAACTAGACCGCAAGCAACGTTACGACATCTCTCGTCGAGACGTCTCCTTTCGTCCTAGAGATGAAGTGCTCATTTGGACGCCCATTCGTACACCCGGCTTGTGTGAGAAGTTTGAATCGCGCTTTCTTGGCCCCTACATTATTAATGAACAAACATCCCCAGTGAACTATCGCGTTACTCCCATCGAAGTTTCTTCTGACCATCGTTATCGCGGTTCGGAGATCGTGCACGTTTCGCGTCTCAAACGATTCGTTTGGCGCTTCCCTCCTGGCTAAGTCACGGCCTGGCTGGCCGCTGGCGCGCGCGGGGAAATTAGTGTGAGCATTATTCATACGTTTAATATTCTCATGTGTACATACTCATCAGGTGCCTGGTAGTGGAGCTCTTGCTCGATAGAATAAAGGAGCGTCTGACTGCCTAAACCTTGTCTCGCAATATATATATATATATATATATATATATATATATATATATTTACACGTGTACTTGTTTATCTTTCACCGGCAAACAAATGTTAAACGTTAGCGCTCGGCGCAGGACGCGCCTGCATGTATCGGAAACTTCTCGGACATTATTGATGCTTCTATCTGTTCTGTGTTGTCACCGACGCTTATGTAATGTGATTGCATGAGCGACGCTAATTGCCTAGTACTTTCTGGAAGACACGCGGGCACCAGGAATTACTCTGGAACCTTCGGTGACTCATGTATAAAAGCCGACACGTTTCGCCGCTGATCAGATTTCGACTATCGCCGACTGTGTTCGCCGCTATCGTTGTGCTTGGAGTGTAACTTGCTTTTGTAGGCACAGCAGGTTCGCTCAATAACGAATCAACTTCGTCATACACAGTTTTATGGCTGTTTTATTCACAGTCACTACTACGTGACATCTGGTGGAGGTGCTAGTGCGTTCATGCACCGAACGTCCCCGCAAAGACGCGACCCGAGCACGAAACCAGAGGACTACACCAACGTCGCCAAGGACCAGCCAGCTAGCCGTAGTCACCAAGGACTTGTGCCGGCATACACTTCTTCCCGAGAAGACCACAGTGATCAAGGCCAAGTCAACGACCCCAACGGCAGCCCCAGCATCCCCATCCTGCTGCAACAACCTCGGGAGCCACCGACCTTCCCTGGATCATCGGCTGAAGACCCTAAAACCTGACTGCAGACATACGAGAGGACGGCGACGTTCAACAAATGGAGCGATGACGACAAGCTGCACCATGTCTATTTTTCGTTGGATGACGCTGCTCGTACCTGGTATGACAACAAAGAGTTCCTGGTGACGTGGGACCTATTTCGTGAGAACTTCGTGAGAACCTTCACGAGTGTCGTACGAAAGGAAAGGGCCGAAGTTCTTTTAGCAACCAGAGTGCAATTGCCGAACGAGGACATCACGATCTCCACGGAGGAGATGACTCGCCTCTGCCGCCACGCCGACCTCGACATCTCTGAAGAAAAGAAGGTTGGGTTTTTGATGCGGGGTGTCAAAGAGCAACTATTCGCCGGAGTGATACGCAACCCACCCAAGACTGTCGCACAATTTGTTTCGGAGGCCACAACAACCGAGAAGACGCTTGAAATGCGCGTCTGTGATGCAGCGTGACTGCAGACGGTTCTTCAATTGGGGGACAACCCATTAAGGGCAAAGCCCAATCGAGGACAAAGCCGTTTGTTGTATAACGCACACACAAACTTTTAATAAAACTAGAACGAAAAGAAAACCCTAAACCAAACACACAAAGATAACATGAAAACATGTAGCTAGAACGCTAATGATATGAGGCAAGTTCGGGCAGGCTGCGGGTGTGCGTATGCACTACAGTCTCGACGCGGCGAAGCGAAGACGAGACGACGAGATAAGCGGTGTTGGTCTCACCAAAAGACGTTGTGTCCGAGCGTCGTACAGGCTGCCAGAGCGGGGCAGCTCTGGCTCGGAGGGAGAAGATAGACGGCTCGGTAGCACGGGTTGACGGCGGCGGTGTCCTGGCCGGGCAGCTGGTCGTGGCACTCGGGCTCGTAGCCCGACAGCTCACGTTCTGCCCACGGGCGCAGACGCTCACCGGCCTCGGGCAGCAACAGTTGACTATCGGGCAGGGTGGCGATGCCCGGGAAGGCAGGCGGCTTGGCAGCAGGGGTTGACGGCGGCAGTGTTCTGGCCGGGCAGCTGGTTGTGGAGCTCAGCCCCGTAGCCCGACAGCTCTCGTTCTGCCCACGGGCGCAGACGCTTGCCGGCCTCGGGCAGTAGTTCTCGAACGGATGGAGTGGCGGCGCCCAGGAATGGGTTGGAAGGAGGCCCCGGCCGGGTGAAGTCCTTGTGGCTCGGGTCCGCAACCCGACGGCCGTCTTCAACTCCCGATCCGGTGGCCGACCTTGTCCTGGTGCCGCTTCTGGAACTCCTCCCCCTACTGCCAGCGCGGCTCCTTTTTGTGCTGCTCTGGTCAATTCGTCTACTTCTCATTGGCTGCTCGAGGCTCGGGCCGTGTTCCTTTGCAATTGGATTGGCTTTCTTTTGTTGTTTTCCTTGTGCCGGGCGTGTTCACGTGCTGGCCGCTCTTCGGCGTCGTCGTTTTCGGCGCGGCGCGGTAGAGCGGCGCGCGCTCTCCTTGTCGTCTGCTTCTTGTTTGAAATTCACCGCACCTTGTCGCACACCACAAATATCACCGTCGCGCACCACACATCACTTAAGCCCCTTTTTGGGACAACTTTTTCCACAGGAAAAACTGCCGGTCGGTGCGCGACAAGTTCACACAGCTGTCACTTAAAGTTCACTTAATCTTGGTTCAAACACATAGCACTTTCATGTCTCAAAGAAGGTTCACAGGGCATAACATTCATGAGTTTCTGTAACACAGGCCCCAAAAAATAGCAATACACTTAAATGTTTCTAGATGGTCCAGGGTCAGGAGCCATAAAATTCAACCGGGACCTATCAGCATCCTCAGGTCACCCCCACCCACATGAGGCGAACAGCACTTTCCTTCCGCGTTCGATCCAAGAGACTTGGAGCCGCTTTGCGGCGACTTCGAAGGCATGCATGGCTCTGCCTCTGCATAAGATGATTCCGTTGCCTAGACGATTTGAACGGAACAAATCGGGCATCACAGACATCGCACGCAACGTGCTTCAGACACGTGCCCTGAAGCCTATATAACCCAATGATACCCGCAGGAGTATCAGCATGTCGCCTTGACCAATCGACAGAACATGCAATCAACATCTCAATGGAAATGCCCTCAGTCACACACGACTTTACAGAAGTTATGCTCGGCTTCTCTTTAGGTGAGTCATCGAGACAGCCTTCGAAGAAGTCTAGTTCGCTTGTCCCCGCTATAAGCGATCTATCTGACGACCTGGTGGCTATTCCAGAGTTTGTCTCACATTCTTCAAATCCATAGTCTGTACGACCATATATTGCTCTCTCATTGGAGCTGAGGAGAGGAGCGGATTGCTCCTTGTCAAAAGTCCTTTGCCTCCCAGAGGCTCGAAAGCACATCTCCTCCGATACGGAACTGTCACGTCCCCTTGTCCCTGCGCTAGGAGTGCCTACCCTTTCTCGAGGGAAGCTGTCTGAATGGTCCTCAAACTTCGTGAGGCCACTTGTCACCGGTGAGGGCGGTACACAGGAAGAATGTGTGAGCGTCTCATTGCCCACCTCATCATCCTCGAGGTCACTGCCTATGCGCCCTGTTGCCCAGTGCGTCGGGCTTTTTGGAGGTACCTTTGCCTCTTTATGTGACGTGCTGTTGCTAGCACGGGTTCGCATGCGTGCCTCGATCTCATTCATGGCTGCCTGCTCCTTCTCTAAATCTCCTATGTTTTCACTGCGGTCCACCTTAGGACCGACACTACCCTTTTTGCAGCCCGCCAGACTTTCATTCGAGAGACCGCGACGGCGTTCGAGGCAGCCACTGGAGAGAGATTTCAAAACGTCGTGTCTGGAGCGCGTGTCAAACGCTCGCTCGATCGAGCTTGCATGAGACTCCAGCTCGCGAATCTCTCTCAGTGCTCGTGCCCTTTCCGCCTCCGCTACCTTGATACGAAGCTGCAGCACACGTTGTTCGTGTTCGATTTGCTGCTTTCTTGCCTCTCGTTCCGCAGCTCGTTCTTTTCGCTCTGCAGCGCGTTCTTCTCGCGCTCGCGCCTCCTGCTTGGCGAACCACGCTTTTAGCTCTGCTCCCTCAAGCCCCATGCGTTCCGCTAAAGCTAACAGCTCTCGCGTGCTAGCCATGTTTTTAAACTGAGAATTAGCAATAAAATCCAAACGAACGGCTTTGTCCTGTCGCGGACGCCAATTTGTGATGCAGCGTGACTACAGACGGTTCTTCAATTGGGGGACAACCCCATTAAGGGAAAAGCCCAATCGAGGACAAAGCCGTTTATTGTATAACGCACACACAAACTTTTAATAAAACTAGAACGAAAAGAAAACCCTAAACCAAACACACAAAGATAACATGAAAACATGTAGCTAGAACGCTAATGATATGAGGCAAGTTCGGGCAGGCTGCGGGTGTGCGTATGCACTACAGTCTCGACGCGGCGAAGTGAAGACGAGACGACGAGATAAGCGGTGTTGGTCTCACCAAAAGATGTTGTGTCGGAGCGTCGTACAGGCTGCCAGAGCGTGGCAGCTCTGTCTCGGAGGGAGAAGATAGACGGCTCGGTAGCACGGGTTGACGGCGGCGGCGTCCTGGCCGGGCAGCTGGTCGCGGCACTCGGGCTCGTAGCCCGACAGCTCACGTTCTGCCCACGGGCGCAGACGCTCACCGGCCTCGGGCAGCAGCAGTTGACTATCGGGCAGGGTGGACGATGCCAGGGAAGGAAGGCGGCTTGGAAGCAGG
>NC_051156.1:124131053-124159209 GCF_013339745.2 Dermacentor silvarum
CCGGGTACAAACAAAATTATAGAAATTTGTGGTGAAATTATCAAAGAAAGCCTAGATGCAAAAGTAAATGGTGCTGGCTGCTTCTCCATATTTGCTTACGAAACAACGGATATTGCCGGTATCCAACAGTTTTCTGTTTGTGCAAGGTACCTAAACAAGGATGCCAACGACATCGGAGTACTTTTAGGTTTTAGCACCGGAATAGATGCCCTCTCTCATTGCGACTGCTGGTTCTATGTAAATGTGTAGAAACGGCTTCAGATTCTAGTCACCCTTCCAGTGACCACTTCAAGCGCAGATTGTATATTTTTAACATTAGATTACTAAAAAAACTACTTGCGCTCTACAATGTCTGAGGAACACATGGTTAGGCAGGCGCTTATATACGTCCAGAGAGACGTTGGCATGAACGTGTCCGAAGTCATTGACCGCTTCACTAAACTTCCTCGCCGAGTGAAGTTTGTCCTTTAGAGAGCGAAGCGGCAAAAATCAATGCAAGTAAAAGTTCTGTTCCTTCAGGTCCATAAACTCGCAATTATGAAAACTTATGACTGTTCATTAGCTTCTAAAACCACAGAAATTTTCGCCGTTTATTCAAACAGTTAGCATCATGATCAAAATTATCGTGTGAAAACGAAAATTACGAGGACATCAATAACCAATTTATACCGACCTTGTTTATTGAAAGCGCGGCCCTCGCGGCGTTTCCCAACAAACACATTAGGATATTGGGTAGTTTAACTTGCCGCATCATCTGTGGCTTTCGTTTGGTCTTTTCTTTCCTTTTTAGCTACCCGCTTTTACTTCTTTTTTGAACCGAAGTAATACCATTCCTTAATTTTGGGTGCAGAAAATTTGTCGCCGCTCTGCAGGCAGTTAAATTACACATTTTCGTACTGATTTCTACATTATTCCTCTATTATCAACAAACCTCCGATTTATAAGGTAAACCACGTACACCAGTGTCACGCCCCTTTCCCATGCGAGGTGATAAAAAGAAATCTAAAAAGTTAACAGTACTATCTGCCTCAGGCAACAGAGTTCAAATAGTTCAGTTCGGCACTGTGCAAAAGAATTGACGCTTCGCTTATACAAATATCTGAGTTCTTGTGGATGTAGAATGCTTCTAGAGCCACTCGAGCCGTGTGGTTTGTTGATTTGCCTAAGATACTGGTCTCATAAAATCGTGCCTCGCAACCACACTTAATGATGTGGGCAACCAAATGTGCATTCCTGTCCTCTTTTTTCTTAACGCATGCTCCCTGAGCCGGTCGTTTATGCACCGTTCGGTTTGGCCGATGTACGCCTTCCCGCACAACAAGGGGACGGAGTATACCACTCCTGTCGCACACCCCACGAAGCGGCTATCATGGCTGGTTTCGCAACCTCCTTTCCTGTCACCGCAAATTCGAGGGCAGAGCCTGGATAGCTTATTAGGAGCCGTGAAGACCACAGGAATACGATGCCTGCTCGCGACCTTCTTCAGGTTGTGCGAGACCTGATGCATATAGGGCATGGCTACGGGTCTCGCCAACCATCGCTGGGTCTCAGCCCTTTCCGCTCCATCTCTGTTCTTTACCCTCTGCAGGATAGACTCAGCCACCGCAACAACAAGCAACTCAGGGAATCCCGCTGCTAATAGGCGATCAATCGGATTGTCAAAGCTATGCTGCATTGAATAATGCGGGCATGTCTTACGGAGCGCAGCATCCAGACATTGTAATGCGTTGCTCCTTTTTACTACTTTAGAGTGGGCAGAGTCAAAAGGCAGGAGACACTTCTTAACCCTTGGGAGGTACTCGCAGCAAACCTGGCCTACACTAAATTTTAGCCTGAAATGCAGGAATTGTAACCCTTCAGTTCCAAGCAATTCATGAGTGAAACTCAAACCCTGCCCAGCTTGAATAAAAACATCTAAAATACTCCCAGGGGCAGTGAAACCGTCCTCTTTCTTTAAAAGAATTAAAAATTCATCAACGTACCGAAACACTTTGAATACCTTCCCTCCATTAAAAGCCAAGTCAAGCGCACTGTCAATATCAGCTAAAAATATGTCGCATATAATCGGAGCCACGCAAGACGCAATACACACTCCTCTACGTTGCAGAAAAGGCTGCTCGTTAAAAACAATAAATGTTACACTAAGATAAAATTCCAAAAGCGTTAAATTATGATCCGACAAGCAAGCGGAGTTTTGGAAATCGCATTCGCCATTCTGTTCAATGCACTTCCTAACAGCAACTAAAAGCTTATCTTGAGGTACTGAATAAAAGAAGTCCTCAACGTCGACAGACAAGCCATAATCTGTGCTCTCGTTGTGTTTCACATATTCAGTGACTTCAGATTTCCTAACGCAGAAAGGATCAACAACCGTCAGTCACTTAAGTCTCTTCAGTAAAAACTGACTAACATTCTTTTGCCAAGCCCGCCCTTCGCTCACAGTGGTTTTGAAAGGGACATCTACTTCATGTGTTTTTCGGAAAAGAAAACCTTCAGACTGTTCCCCTTACTATTTCTAATAGTACTAGCAAGAGCATTCAATTCCAAGTCCTTACAAAATTTGATGAACTTAGTCTTAACCCTCACTGCACTTTTCTAAACAGCCACAAAGTTCTTGTCCACTGCCGCTTGAGCTTTTTCATTGAACATGCCTTTCGGCATCACAACAAATCCACCTTCCTTGTTAGCTTCTAGGAGAACCAAACTGTTCTGCCAAACTGAAAGTAACTATGTTAGACCAACTAGCCCAACAGGTGGTCCTTCCGGAACATATCACGATTTCAGCGATCATAGTTTTGTGCTTGCCTGGATCGTCTGTCTTTCTATGCGTAAAGCTACTACTATGTGTGACTGCGCAACATGTCTATTTGTCTTGTTTGACGCATTACATACAGTGACGTTTGCTTAAATACGTGGATTTATTGGATACTCATTCCGAAGCCCGGCAAAGCTCCAAACCTATCCAACCTCAGACCGATTTCCCTTACATCCTGCGTAGGAAAGGTAGCGGAACACGTAATTCACAATCGGATTTCTAAGCATGTCGAACGGAGCGGTCTCCTTCCCTACAACATGGTGGGCTTTCGACCAGGCCTCTCGACACAAGATGCAATAAAATTAATCAAGACTCAAATCATAGACCAAGATACGAGAGACGTGCGGGGAATTCTCGGGCTTGACCTAGAGAAGGCATTCGACAACATATCACACCGACATATTCTGGAATCCATCTCGGATCTTAACTTAGGACAAGCCTTTCACGGTTACGTAAGATCATTCCTGGAGAACCGCAAAGCCACGATAAAGCTTGGAGACCACAAATCAGAAGGGTATTCACTCGGACCGAAAGGCACGCCTCAGGGAGCAGTGCTATCGCCCTTGTTGTTCAACCTAGCCCTCAGGCAACTGTCGGTATCCCTGTCGGGAATCGAAAGAGTTCACCACACGATATACGCCGATGACATCACTATCTGGTGCACCGGTGGCAGCGAAGGGCAAGTGGAATCGAGCCTACAAGAAGCAGTCGACCGTACTGAAACCTTCCTCGATGGCACAGGCCTACGATGCTCGACACCGAAGTCTGAACTACTACTCTACAGACCGGTCCGCAAAGGTCCTAAACCCAGGGGTTGGAAGCCCCTGGACGAAGTTCACATAGAACTACACACCAAAAGCGGGGCGAGCATTCCTAGGGTCGACACCCTAAAGGTGCTGGGAATGTTCATCGAGTCTACCGGAGGTAACATCACGACGCTCAGAAAAATCACGACCAAGACGGAGTGCATGATTGGATTATTCAATAGAATCTCCAACAAGAGGAGCGGTCTAAAGGAGGACAATCTCCTACGGCTATTCCACGCATTCTTAATGAGTCACATAATTTACGTGGCTGCAATGCACAAGTGGTACGCTTCTGAAAGGCACAAGCTGGACACGCTCATCCGTAAAAGCATCAAAAAAGTGATAATAGTACCAATAAACGCCAGCACGGACCGCCTTCTTCAACTAGGTGTACATAATACACTCGATGAAATCATCGAAGCTCAGGAAACGGCTCAAGTATCACGACTCTCTAGCACCCCTGCTGGGAGGGAGATTCTCGCGGTCTTAGGAATCGGCTCCACTGTAGCGATGGAACGCACATGTGAAATGCCAGATTACCTACGGGACAACATTACGGTTGCTCCTTTTCCCAAAAACGTGCATCCACAACACAATGCGAGCAGGCGCAAAGCTAGGGCTGTGGCATTGCTCCGGAGCATAAAAGCCTCGCCTCACACGGTCACTTTCGTTGACGCGGCCCAGTACGAGCACACATCGGACTTCGTCGCAACGGTGGTCAATCACGACGGACATGTCACTTGTGCGGCCTCCATCAGAGACAGCACCCCGGCTAGGGCAGAGCAGGCTGCGGTCGCTCTTGCACTTCTCGACGATGAGAGAGCTGAAATATTTACTGACTCGAGGGCGGCGGTTCGGGCATTTGCCTCTGGTGCCATCGCCAAGGAAGCTCATCGAATTCTCAAAGGCAAAGTCATCCAGCCACATACAATCACGTGGTTCCCGGCCCATCTCGAACCCCAACTCGACTCCCTCCGCAACCTCAATGACATCGCACACGTCCAAGCGCGCGAACTAACCCTCCGCGCTGACGCCACTGCAAGTCGAGGCTCCGTCGATTCTGGGCTCGTCGAGTTCCGTGACACTCTCTCCACCTTCAACGAGGTTACCAAACACTACTACCTTGGTAGAAGACTATACCCTCCCCCACACGGGACACTAACCAGACCTCAAGCTGTCACACTACGCATGCTTCAGACGGGATCATATCCCAACCTGAATTTATTTCACTACATCAATCCAGACTGCTTTAGTCCAGACTGCCCTAGCTGCGGACAATGTAGTACTTTGGAACACATGCTCTGGGGATGCCCCTCGTTACAGAGGGGCCCGCATCGATGCACTGCAGAGGAGTGGAGCTCTGCTCTTCGGAGCTCCGACCATTCACGCCAATTTTGGGCTGTCCAGAGAGCCCACGATGCGGCGCTGGAGCTTGGTCTCCCCGTCCCGACGTGGGTGCGGCCCGCGGCTTCGTCGCCTCCCTGAGAGGGGGCAACAGAGCTTCTCAGGACCTCCATTAAAGTTCTTTGTCTGTCTATCTATTGGATACTTATACATATATTTAAACATCTTGCTGCGAGGCTTTGTGTATACAAACAGTGCATTTTGTTACCAGTGACACTTTTGTGTCCTTTATCAACTTGTATCTTCGCATTTGCATATTCCATTCTATTTTCGCATTTCTAATGTGCATGTTGCAGAACTCCTGCTTCTTATATGTACTCACTGTTGCGACTATATTATCGGTGTAATTACAATACACGCCCGGTAACAACTGCTCATGCGCAATATATTACAACGAAGAACAGCGCCATTGAGGTTTTTTCCTGGCCGTTGCATATGTACAGTCACGAGCAAAAGTTTGTGGACCAAAGGTATGGTATGATGGTATGATAAAGCTTTATTACGGTCCCTCGGAACGCGCGTCAGCACGTAGCGGGCCGCTACCACGTCGGTACAGAAAGGCCGAGCCTCTCTGCTGCCACGATTTTATTTTTTCCTTCGAAGCCTGGGCATTCCGGCTGTAATCAAGAGCGCAAGCCTACGTGCGCGTGATGGTCCAGTAAACGTATTAGGCCAATTCGGGGCGGTGCAGCTGCACTTGAATATGTTTAAATTTTTTGCTGATGCCATGGTCTCCAAACTTCTGCTCGCGACTGTACAAAAAAGTAAACAAGGTTGTTTAATGACAAAGATTTATCAAAATATTTGTGCTCAACTTGTTCTTTTCATGGCCTTTACGCTTTTCGCACCAGCTGTATGCACTGCTTTGCTGGTTTGGAACTGATATTTTATGATATTCGGACGTTCTAAAGTTCGTGTCATATTTTCTTTGCTGATGAAATAGACAAAAAAACGCGGAAGCATTGATATCAGTTATTTCTGCCACTATTTTTGGGACATATGAATATATTCTTTTATGAAAAAATACATATTTTACTTGACAGTGGGTAAAAAAAATTTAATTACGGGGTTTTACGTGCCAAAACCAGTTCTGATTATGAGGCACGCCGTAGTGGGGGACTCCGGAAATTTGGACCACCTGGGGTTCTTTAACGTGCACCTAAATCTAAGTACACGGGTGTTTTCGCATTTCGCCCCCATCGAAATGCGGCCGCCGTGGCCGGGATTCGATCCCGCGACCTCGTGCTCAGCAGCCCAACACCATAGCCACTGAGCAACCACGGCGGGTTCTTGACAGAGGGTAGCACTCAGTAGTTTGTTTGCAGCCTCTAATATACAATGACATTGGCAATGGCAATGCAGTTATTATTGATGTATTTGAACCCTCGACCAATTCTATAAGGAGGAGGCTTCATTCATTCATTCATTCATTCATTCATTCATTCATTCGTTCATTCATTCATTCATTTTTTATTATTAGAACACAAAATATACAATCTCAGTAATTCGTCAGCCCGCCAAAGCAAATATGCTTTTGAGCGGGACAGGGCAGTGCTTTGGCCTGAATGATACAGTTTCAGGATAGGCGACTGCATATCCTGAAACATGCGCCCATCGCGACCATTTAGCAAGCTTACATTATTATTTTAGAATCAGCGGTCGAGAAATGAAGCGACAAAAGAGCATTTCTCCTTTTTTGATTCGATCGGACAAAAAGTTGGACCAGGAAAAGATGGACGGAAGGGGGGGGGGGGGCGGAGGACGCTCTTTCAAGATTCTGCACCCGCTTTCTCGAAGCGGGCCTGAGCCTCTAAACGACTATCAATAGCAGCAACACTGCTGATTCACAATGGACTAGCTGGCCACTCGTCTTATACGCGCGGCTGTTATCAGATCAGCCATTCCTGATTCGCGCTCGTCCATGCTCGACGGTGTAAGCTGTTGGCGTGGTCGTTTTTTTTTTCGTTTTTCTTTTATTGTTAAAACGTGTATTCTATTATCGTCCAGTACACTTCGTGCGTCATCGCGCGAATTTCGAATCTTAAAGGTCCGTACGCCACGTGGTGTAAAAGCCGTGAACCAAAGGCGATGTCCGGAATTGCTGGGGTTGCATGAAAGACGAAATAGTGGGGCTTTCGACCACCTCACCGGAAAGGTCGTTCCAGCTACGGATTGTAAGCGGGAAGAACAAGTTTTTAAAAGCATTCGTTTTTGGCCAAATATTCACTGCCTTTCCTGGAGTGAAAGGATCGAGTTTACCGTCGCTCTACTGGTTGAAAGTATAAATTCTTATCTATTCCTAATTTGTCATGATACACTAAATAAAAAAGTTTTAGTCTATCACGATACCACCTTGTCTCCAAGCTCTCCAAGTTGGCTGTCTGTAAAAGGGCTGTAGGGGATGTTTTCCAACTATAAGAGTTTTAAATAAATCTAACCGATTTCCTCTGTATTTTCTCGAGCTTTTGGATGTTAGTTGTTGTGTCGGGGTCCCAAATTACTGCGGCATATTCGAGGATCGGTCTTACATAAGTTTTATAGACCAAGAGCTTACTTTCTGTCGTTGATTTACCTAAAGATCTGCGTAAATATCCTAAACATTGCATTAAACCGATAAAGATCCAGCATTAAAAATCGGATGCACGCCTTTGGAAATGTCAGTGCACCTTGTGCGTCAAACGTTTATGACAACTTTATACCCATCAAGTTTCGGAATTGAAATCCATGCACTCCGTAGATTCCGGGGCCACTGCGAGATGCCGCGACGCGCCCGCTCGCTATCGAAAAGCACTTGAAAGTTTGCGCTCGGCTGGGGCTCCTTACGTTATGTGACTACAGGTGTATGATCGTTGCCACGAAATCCAGCCTGAGTTCGCAATTTTCGCGCCGAAATATCTGTTTGAGTGTCAAAAGGACATTGTAGACAAAATCCAGAATGATTCCCGGCGCCGGCGGTTGTTTTCCTCGGCGGTGCATGATAGCTCGAAAAGATTACATGGGGGGGGGGCTTAATACCCATCAGCCCCCCCCACCCCCCTACTCACTACGCGCCTGGTGGAGTCTTTCAGAATCAACCCCCCCCCCTCCCCCGAGGTGATATTTGCGAAGACAGAACAGCAGTACAGTTCAATGTAAAAGGAGGAATTGGAGGTTGTGCTAGCAATTAGTTATTTTGGCTCTTACCTCAACGGCTTCAAGTTCAAACTATTCACTGATCATTAAGCACTTCACCATTTGTTAAATATTTCTCAACCAAAAGGAAGAGTTGGCCACTGGATCAATGGAATTCAGCAGTTTGGCTTTGAGGTGGTATACAGAAGTAGACAAGAAATGTCAGATGCTGATGCACTATCTCGGCTTCCAGTTATCAGCAGCTGTGGGAACGAGGAAGGTGTGAACTCGTTCAAAGTGCGGGAGCGTACAGAGCAATTGATGCCCATAGGAGGGAAGTGCATGTCATGTTCCAGCTATGCGTTTCTACGAAATGTTTCTGATCTGCACCACTACAGCCCAGTGTCAGGAGGGCACGATGGTTTTTGTCGAACCTGCTACAAATTCAGAAGATTTACATGGCATGGAATGAAGAGGAATATTGGTGATTGCAGCAGCTCCTGCCATGAGTGTAAACTCAACAAGGTTAAATACAAGCAGAAAACGGGCAGTATGATATTGTTACGCGCTATGCCGAGCATGGAAGAATGCGCCAAAAAGACGGTGAAGACGACGATCTGGGCAGCGCTCGTGTTGTTATTCGGCCATCTTGCCTGCAGCCGTCTCTCTCTTTATATAACGTGTAAATATAATTTTCCTATCCCCTTTTGCTACTCTCATCCCCGTGGCAGTTTGGTGGGAGATGCGGGGTACCCACACGGTACAACGGAGCTCCGCAGCGGCCGACGGTTGGCTTTATCCACGATGGCGGAAGAGGTGTCTGCGCCCACCGAGGCGCCTGCAACGACAACGGTCGTCCTGGCTCAGCTAAACGACCCAGGCACATCCTGCGGGACTGACAACGTCGACATCGAGGACTGGCTACCCCTCTACGAGCGTGCAAGTAAGAATTATCACTGGGATGAGGCGATCATGTTGGCAAACATATTATTTTATCTCAAGGGAACCGCGAAGTTGCGGTTTCAGAATAATGAAGATAAAATTGAGAGCTGGGATGCATGCAAGGAAAAGATGCGTTCCCTGTTCGGCAAGTCCACAGGTAGAAAGGCAGCAGCAAAGAAGGAGCTGGCATCTCGTGCGCAGACAGCAACACAATCATATCTGACTTATATACAGGACGTGCTTGCCCTTTGCCGCAAAGCCGACGACGGCATGACGGAGTCTGAGAAAGTAAGCCAGGTGTTAAAGGGCATAGCAGATGATGCCTTCAACCTGCTAATCTGCAAAGGCTGCGACACCATTGATGCCATCATCCAAGAGTGCAAGCGCTTTGAGGCCGCCTAAAGTCGACGCATTGCCAATAATTTCGCTCGACTTCCAAACACGGCAGCAACGTGGTCCTGCGAAGACTTACCTGAGCCGTCGGCGCCGCTCACCGTGGAACACGTGAAAAATGTCATTTGACGTGACCTTGACGCTGCGTCTCCTGCTTCTACGTGCGGACGTACTTGTGATCATAACTCCCAGATAGTGCCACTAGTCGAAGCTATCGTTCATAAGGAGCTCTCCAATGCTGGCCTGGACTCTGTGTACCCCGCAGCTCCTTCCCAGCCGATCTACCGCCGTCCGTCACTTTCGCACGCCCAAGGTCAAAGGCCGCCTTTACGTACTCGCAACCCAGCCGAGTCGAGGACTGCTGATGATCGTCCCATTTGCTTGAACTGCCGTCGTATTGGTACGTGGCACGCCATTGTAACAGCCGATGGTATTGGTATCAGGCTACCTATGGAAACAACCGTGGCCCCAACATGGATCATAGCCGATTTCAGCCCTACCACGAGCATCCCCAAACCACCGCAGAAGACGCTCCCCCCTTGCCGTATCGTCGTTCGCCATCCCCACGTGGTCACCAGTCCCGCTCGCCTTTGTCGCGTCGCCAATCATCTCGCTCGCCCCAATTCCGCCGCCCTACGTCGCCGATTGAACGACTCCCTCGGGAAAACTAGACGATGCAGCTCCCAGAGGTGACGCTGCATCGACGACCCGCCTGCCAAATCCTCTGACCACAACGCAGACCAGACGAAACCTGGTAGACGTTAAACTGGATGACGCACATGTTGTCGCTCTAGAGGACACTGGGGCTCAGATATCAGTGATTAATTCGGAGCTTCGTCGCCGCCTTAAGAAGGTCCTAACACCACCCACAGTACCGCTAATTCGTGTCGCCGATAGCGGAACGTTTCCCGTGCTAGGGATGTGCTCCGCGCGAATAGGTGTTGCTGACCGATCCACAAGCGTACTACTTGCCGTGCTCGAGAAATGCTCCCATGACCTCATTCTCGGTATGGATTTTCTGTCTGCCCATTCTGCCCTTATTGACTGTGGAACCGGCTT
Source organism: Dermacentor silvarum (assembly GCF_013339745.2). NCBI lineage: Eukaryota > Metazoa > Arthropoda > Arachnida > Ixodida > Ixodidae > Dermacentor > Dermacentor silvarum. The sequence continues at coordinate 124,141,584 of NC_051156.1, forward strand.
GCTTCAGCTCGACCTACCGTGCTATCATGACGCTCCTACTACACGCCGACCGCGCTTGTGCTCAGTGGATTACGTTCGTCTACCTCCTCAAGCCGTTATGTATGTGAACTTGCGGTCTTGTTCGCCCATTCCCAATGGCGATTACATCTTGACCCCGATCGTTGACGTCTTATTCGCCGAAAACGTCGCTCTTCCTCACACCCTTATTAGAGTTGCAGATAATCAAACGTCTCTACCCATACTGAACTTTAGCTGGTGCTCGCAACTCATCCCAGGTGGCAAGACTCTAGGCCACATTGCTTCTATCGATGAGTGTGCCGTTTGTGCATTCGTCACCGACGCTTCTTTATCCTCTGCCTCTTCCTCTTTCTCGCACAATATCGTTGACAGTGATATTGACAAGATGATTGCGTCTGACCTCCTTCCTGCACAGACAGCCGATATGCGGCGCATATTGAAGTCCTACCGCGACATCTATGACTTCAATGACCGTCCTTTGGGACATAAGTCTGTGGTCACTCATAATATCAATACTGGGGACGTCAGCCCAATGAGTCGACGTCCCTAACGCGTGTCCCATGCCGAGCGAGAAGTGATACAGCGTGATGTCGACAAGATGCTCACCAAGGCCGTCATTGAACCTTCATGCAGTCCATGGGCATCACCGGTCGTCCTGGTGAAGAAGAAAGATGGCAGCTGGCGCTTCTACGTCGACTACTGCCACTTAAACAAGGTAACGCGCAAGGACGTCTACCCTTTGCCGCGGATCGATGACGCTTTCGACTGTCTACACGACTCTGCATACTTCTCTTCTATCGACCTGAGGTCAGGCTACTGGCAGATCTCCGTCGATGATAAAGACCGTGAAAAGACCGCATTTGTTACGCCCGATGAACTTTACCAATTTAAGGTAATGCCCTTTGGACTGTGTAATGCCTCAGCCACATTTGAAAGGATGATGGACTCCCTCCTCCGTGGATACAAATGGTCAACTTGCCTGTGCTACCTTGACGATGTGATCGTGTTCTCACCGACATTTGACAGTCACCTTAGCCGATTGTCGGCAGTTCTTGAAGTTTTCAGGCAAGCAGGCCTTCAGCTCAACTCTGCCAAATGCCGTTTTGGCCGCCGCGAAATCACTGTGCTTGGCCATCCTTTGAGTGCTGAAGGCGTGCAACCTGACCAAGAAAAAATTGTGTTGTCAAAGACTTCCCTATGCCACGTTCCACTAAAGACGTACGGAGCTTTGTCGGCTTGTGATCCTATTTTCGACGTTTTGTTAAGAACTTCGCCGACGACGCTCGCCCACTCACGGAACTCTTGAAGAAGGAAACCCCATTGTCTTGGGGTCCTGAAAAGGCCACTGCGTTTAACACGCTCTCGACGTTACTTACGTGGCCCATTTTGACAGGTCAAATGTGCCCATCTTGGCCCATTTTGACCCGTCAGCCCCCACTGAACTTCGCACCGACGCCAGTGGACATGACATCGGCGCTGTTCTCGCCCAGCAGCAACAAGGACGCCATCGCGTCATCGCCTATGCCAGTCGCCTTCTTTCCTCTTCAGAGTGCAAATTTTCGATCACTGAGCGCGAGTGCCTCGCACTAGTTTGGGCTGTCGGAAAGTTTCGACCATGCTTGTTTGGCCGCACCTTTTCGGTCATCACAGACAACCATGCGCTTTGCTGGTTGTCTTCCCTCAAAGATCCGACTGGACGACTTGGTCGCTGAGCACTGAAACTGCAAGAATGCAGCTTTGACGTCACTTACAAGTCTGGCAGACTGTACCAGCATGCGTACTGCCTATCCCGTCACCCAGTGGACCCTCCCGACTTGTCAGCGCACGATTCGGACGCCTGTGTCTTCGCGATATCCGCTTTATCCGACATACGCAGCAAACAGCTCAGTGATGCCAATTTGTGGTCAATTATCCGCGGTATACGCTCTCACGACTGTGCCCCCTCCCTACCATTAGTCGTGCTTCGTGACGGCATCTTATACAGACGTAGCACCAGCTCCAATGGCCCAGAGCTTCTACTGGTTGTTCCCGAAACACTCCGTTCCACTGTACTCGAACAGCTTCAAGATGCCCTAACCACTGGACATCTCGGAGCAACTCGTACGTACGATCGCGTTCGGCGTCGGTTCTTCTGGCCAGGCCTCCACCACTCTGTGCGCCGATACGTCGTTTCTTGCGAGTCTTGCCAGCGCCATAAGCATCCATCCTTGTCGCCATCCGGTCCTCTTCAGCCCATCGACATTCCCAGTGTCCCATTCCCAGTGTCCCACCTTGATCTCATCGGGCCATTCCCAACATGTCTGACTGGGAACAAGTGGATTGCCATAGCTACGGACTACGCGACACAATAGGCAATCACACGGGCACTACCGACAAGCTGTGCCACTGACGTTGCGGAATTCCTACTTTACGACGTTATTCTTCACCATGGCGCTCCTCGACAGCTGCTGACCGACCGTGGTTGCTCCTTTCTGTTCGAAGTCGTCGACGACATTCTTCGTTCGTGTTCCATCCGTCACAAGCTAACCACTGCCTACCATCCGCAAACCAATGGGCTTGCCGAGCGCCTCAACTGCACGCTGACTAAAATGCTCTCCATGTACGTTTCCTGAGACCACCGTGATTGGGACAGCACCTTGCCTTATGTGACATTCGCCTACAACTCGTCACGCCATGACATCGCTGGCTTTTACCCCTTTTATCTCTTGTTTGGCCGCCATCCCACTTGTCCTTCGAGAGTCTTTTACCATCACCTGTGCACCCTGTTGCCGACTACGGCCGCGATGCAGCTTCTCGGGCTGCAACGGCTCACCAGATTGCACGGGATCGTCTTTATGCCTGCCAGCTGTCCCAGAAGGCCCGCTACGATAGCCATCACAGAGTCATTAATTACTCTCCGGGCTCGTCGGTCCTCCTCTGGACGCCTTGCCGCCACGTTGGCTGGTCGTCAAAACTTCTTTCCCCATACTCCAGGCCTTACAAGGTCCTACGCCAGGTCACAGACGTCACGTACGAGATGACTTTATTGGACAGTTACTCATCTGCCGCGTCCGCCACTCATATTGTGCACGTCTCCCGCCTTAATCTTTATGTTGCCTGGCAAGATCCTACTGCTCCTTAAGCGCCGAGACGGCGCTCTCGACGGCGGAGGTTCTATGTTACGCGCTATGCCGAGCATGGAAGAATGCGCCAAAAAGACGGTGAAGACGACGATCTGGGCAGCGCTCGTGTTGTTGTTCTGCCATCTTGCCTGCAGCCGTCTATCTCTGTATATATCGTGTAAATATAATTTTCCTATCCCTTTTTGCTACTCTCATCCCCGTGGCAATATTTCCACTTAATGCAAATGTTTCATTTAAGACAGTTCATGTTGACTTCGCCGAGCTAAAAAAAAAAGCGAAGGTCTGAAGACAACGCAGTCTTTTCTGGTGTGCATTGACGAATGCTCAAGTATCGTAGCTGCTAAGCCAGGAAGGGAGAACGCACAAACGCACGTCATAGCGCTACTGAATGGAGACGTGTTCCAAGGATTGAAATGCGTCATGCCTGACAATGGGTCTGCGTTCAAGAGCCAGACAGTTGCGAAGTGGGCACGAGAAAGGAACATCATTCTGAAGTTCACAGCCCCATACCATCCGTAAGCCAATTTGCTCGCAGAGCAGGTTATACGAGGCATTAAAAGGAACATATATGTACCCGGGATTCCCAGGACGGTGGAAGCGTTGTCTCCAATCAGCAGTGTCGCATCACAACAGATCTCGTACAAGTGCTTTGGGATGAAGTACGCAATATGCCGCCTTCGGTGAGCCAGTGTGCCTGCCTGCAGACGACACACTGGGTATCAAAGGAGAGCTTCACCTTAAGGAGACCAGTAAAACTGCAAAGAAGCAAACAAAACATAGGGAGGCACTTAAGTGAGCATTTGGCAAGCGTCATAACAATAATATTACCGCTATTACTTTAGACTATCTGATTATAACAGGGAAAGGCTATGGTAGCCCTAACACAAAACTTGTAGGACCATTTAAAGTGACGAAAACGGCTACACAAGACAGAATTCTTGAGGCCATCGACTACATGACGCAATATGGTGTGACGGAAATAGTAGCCATCAGCAATGTGATTCCGTAGATCTAGCGGAGGGACAAAACAAAGACAGGGAGAGTGTAATTACCCAAAGAACCAAAGAAGACGAAGAACTACATTTAATGACAATGGCAGTAGTAGAAGAACAAAACAAGGTTCTGTTGCTGTCAGTCTCGGAATGTTACGTATATACAGGGTGCTTCAGCGAACGCTTGCAAAAAATTTTCAGGTCGCCTGTGGCAGACAGCACAATTCTAGTTCATGCGCTGGTCCATTCGAGGCGGGAAATACTTGCACAAAAATTGAAATGTATAATCGACTAATTCACAAAAATCACAGATTGAGTCTTTAACTAATTATGTGTGAAGACAACGCAGTCTTTCCAGGTGTGCATTGACAAATGCTCAAGTATCGTAGCTGCCAAGCCAGGAAGGCAGAACGCACAAACTGTCATAGCTTGAAATGCGTCGTGTCATTATGGCCCGCATTGCAATTTACATATTCTAGCCGTTGAGTTCGCTAGGCGGATCCACTTGGAACGAATTCACAGGATGACACCATTTTCGAGATACTATTTACCGAACGTTCCCGAGAAATGGATGGGCGTTCCAGCTCCTCTCTTATCTAAACGCCGTTATATGCATCTAAGCATAAAAGCAGTTGGAACGCCACTTGAACTGGAATTGTTGACCCGAACACGATGAGATTCGAGTGCTTGGTCTCTTCATCCACAAACACAAACGAGTTGATACGACAACAGCCAAATTGCGTAAGGTGGGGGACCAGGTGGGCCGGATGGTCCGCCGGGTTTCCAACAAACGCGGGGGGTTACGGGGCAAAGACGCCTTGCGGCTGGCGCATGCATTCGTGACCAGTCGAGTCCTCTACTCGACTCGTTATCTGCACCTCCGCAAGTACCACGAGAACGCCCTCGGGGTGTTTCTCAGGAAGATGTACAAGCGTGCCCTTGATCTCCCAATAACCACGTCCAACCACCGCCTCATGGACCTGGGGATGGTAAACACTTTCGCGGATCTCCGGGAGGCATACTTGACCAGTCAATATACAAGACTTTCAAAGACGCCGTCGGGACGCCGCCTATTAGCCCGACTACACATCCAGCACCCAACACTGACAGAAGAGCGCGTACGCATCCCCGAAGTCTGGAGGTACGCCCTGCACGTGCGGCCTCTTCCGGCCAACATGACACGTGACGACCACAGTGGCAGGCGCCTTGTGTGGGCGGAGGCACTGGCCCGCCACTATGGGAACAAACAAGGAATCTTCTACGTGGACGCCTCCGGCCCTCACCATGGGGGGGGGGGGGGGGTGGTACACGGCCGCAGTCGGCCATGAAAACGTCGCGGTGAATGGCCTAACATTCTGAGCACAAGACATAACACATGCGGAGGAAGTTGCCATCGCGCTAGCTGCCGCAGACGAGGACTCGCACGTCATCATTACCGACTCGAGAGAGGCCTGCAGAAATATTGAACAGGAGTACATACCTCTCATTGCGTCTTGCATCCTTCAAAACAGTGACTACCTCGGGGCCCTCGCGTCTCGAACGATCGTATGTGCTCCTGCTCTTATGGGCCTCGAAGGCAACGAAACGGCAGACGCCGCTGCCCGCGCGCTCACTCTCCTTCCGAAATGGATCCCGAACCCAATCCGGCCCTTACTTTTCGAGAAATGACTCAACTATACCAATTCCGCCACGCAATTTATCCTAAGCCCTGTAAGGGTTTTACAAAGGCAGAGGAACGTACACTCCTCCGCCTCTACACCAAAACACTGCTGTGCCCGGCAGTTTTAAAGCACTTTGATCCTGCCTGTACAGGAAAATGCCCGCACTGTGCGGAGAAGTCTTCGGACATCTTCCACATGGTGTGGGCATGCCAATCAACCCCGAACCTCACCCCAAAACCAAACCCCACCCGGGAGGACTGGGAGGCAGCCCTGCTCGGCTACTGCGACCTGGCGAGTCAGAAGGCCCTGGTTGACCGAGCACAAGCCGCGGCGGCCGCCAATTGGCTCCTGTATTGAGGAGCCCACCTAGTGAGTGTGAGAGGTGGCCCCCTCGAGGCCACCTCAAGCTTCTTCCGTGTACATTAAATAAAGTTCTTCACACAAACAGAACTAGAACAGGCAACCTTTAGAAAGTTTTTAGAGTTCGCTGGAGCATCCGGTACTTATGCTGTCACGTAGTAGTGACGGTGAATAAAACAGTCGTAAAACTGTGTATGACGAAACTGATCCTTTATTGGGCGAACCTGTGCCCACAAATGCAAGCTACACTCGAAGCACAACGATAGCGACGAACGCAGTCGCCGATCACCCAAATCTGATCAATGGCAAAACGCATCAGCTTTTATGAGTCATCGAAGGTTCCAGGGTAATCCCTGGTGCCCACGTGTCTTCCAGAAACCACTAGACAACTCGTGTCGCTCATACAATCAGATTACATAATCGTCGGTGACAACAGAGAGCAGATAGAAGCATCACTAACGTCCGAGAAGATTCCGATACTTGCAGGCGCGTCCTGCGCCTGGCACTAACGTTTAACATTTGCTTGCCGGTGAAAAGTGGCGACCGGTGAAAGATAAACAAGTACACGTGTCAATACTCTCCCTCGAAAAAACATCGTTCCGAGGCTACAAGCACGAAAGCGAAAACAAAATCATGCATAATAAAGAGAGAAAAAAAACAACAGCAACAAAGCAGCACAGTCCCTAAATTCGTCGGCGGGCGTAGAATGGCTTGAGACGCACCACGTGGATGACTTGAGGTTGTGCGCGGCGCCGTTGCGATTGGAAATGCTGTGTGGCACGACCTCACAGTCCAGTGCGCCAATACGTCGGATGATCTTATAGGGTCCGAAATAGCTTCGTAACAGTTTCTCGCTAAATCCTTGTTGGCGTATCGGAGTCCAGACCAAAACATGATAACCAGGCTGGTTCTCGACGTAGTGTCGTCTATCGTTCCTCTGCTGGTCCTTGATGCGCAGGCGGGCGAGCTGTCGACCTTCTTCGGCGCGATGCAAGCAGGTGGCAACGTCGAGATGGTGTTCGTCGGTGGCGTCCGGTAGCGTGGCATCAAGCGTCGTTGCCGGGTTCCTTCCGTAGACCAGGTTGAACTGCGCCACGTGCGTCGTTTCTTGCACGGCCGTGTTGCATGCGAACGTCACGTACGGAAGAATGGCATCCAACGTCTTGTGTTCGACGTCGACGTACATTGTTAGCATGTCGGCGATGGTCTTATTTAGGCGCTCAGTGAGGCCATTCGTCTGCGGGTGGTAGGCGTTGGTCCAGCGATGGCTTGTCTGGCTGAATCGCAGGATGGCTTGAGTTAGATCTGCTGTAAAGGCCGTATACCTCTGTCGGTGATGAGGACTTCTGGGGCACCGTGACGCAGGAAGATCTCGGCTACCTCGGCGGCACTGCCTTTGGGCAAGGCTTTTGTTTCGGCGTAGTGGGTGAGGTAGTCCGTAGCTACGACGATCCATTTATTCCCGGACGTCGACGCCTGGAAACGCCCTAATAAGTCACATCCCGATCTGCAGGAACGGTCGGCAAGGTGGTTCAATTGGCTGTAGAAGTCCGGCTGGCCTTGTCGGTGGTGTTTTGCGCCACTGACAGTCTCAGCATATCTTTACGTAATGGGCGACGTCGGCAGTGAGCCGAGGCCAGTAGTATTTTTCTTGTATCCTCGCGAGCGTGCGGGAAATACCCAGCTGTCCAGCCGTTGGGTCGTTGTGGAGAGCTCGCAGAATCTCTGGACGCAATGCAAGGGTACCAAGAGGAGGTAGTTGGCTCGGAGTGGCGAGAAATTCTTCTTCAGGAGAACGTCGTTTTGCAAGAAAAACGACGCCAATCCTTGCCTGAACACTTTCGGCACTGCGATGGTCTTGCCTTCCAGGTAGTCTACAAGGCTCCTTAGTTCCTAGTCGGCTCGCTGTTGTTCCGCGAATTCGTCGGCACTGATGGGTCTCAAGAATGTGTCGTCATTCTGGTCGCCCTGAGGCGGCGGTTCGACAGTGGTGCGAGACAAGAAGTCGGCGTGAGAGTGCATTCGCCCGGACTTGTAAACGACAGTGATGTCGAATGCTTGAAGCCTCAGACTCCATTGTGCGAGGCGACCTGAAGGATCCTTCAAGTTAATTAGCCAACACAAAGCATGGTGGTCGCTCACAACTTTTAAAGGGCCTGCCCTAGAGGTAGGGGCGAAACTGATGTAGCCCAGATGATGGCGAGGTACTCCTTTTCTGTTGTGGAATAATTTGCTTCCGCCTTCGACAGCGACCGGCTAGCGTAACTTACAACCCTTTCTAGTCTGTCAGTCCTCCGCACAAGAACGGCGCCGAGTCCTACGCTGCTTGCGTCGGTGTGGACTTCGGTATCGGGGTTTTCGTCGAAATGCGCGTTTTGGCGGCGATCGATGACGTCGCTTCAGTTCTTCAATGCTCCGACTTGCGCAGTCTCCCGCTTGAACTCGACGTCAGCCTTCGTGAGGTACATCAGTGACTCGGCGATCCGTGAAAGGTCGTTGACGTAGCGCCTATAATAGGCGCACAGTCCAAGAAATCTACGCACTGCCTTCTTGTCGCGGGCGGAGTAAAGCCCGAGATGGCCACAGTTTTCTGTGGGTCAGGGTGCACTCTAAACTTGTTGATGACGTGGCCCAAAAACAAGAGCTCCTCGTATGCGAAGCGGCACTTTTCTGGCTTCAACGCGAGTCCAGAGGTCTTGATTGCTTGAAGAACTGTTTCAAGGCGCCGGAGGTGTTCTTGGAAGCTTGAAGCAAACACAACGGCGTCTTCGAAATAGACGAGGCAAGTCTGCCACTTCAAGCCTGCCAGTACTGTACTCATGATGCGTTGGAAAGTCGCAGGTGCCGAGTAAAGACCAAATGGTATGACCTTGAACTCGAACAGTCCGTCTGGTGTTATAAAGGCAGTCTTCTCCCAGTCCATCTCATCAAAATCGATTTGCAAGTAGCCGGTCTTGAGGTTCATCTACGAAAAATATTTTGCGTTGTAGAGTCGATCTAAGGCATCTTCTATCCGTGGGAGAGGGTATACGTCCTTCGTGATTTTGTTGAGGCGACGATAATCGACGCAGCAACGTAGGGTTCGGTACTTCTTTTTCACTAACACCACGGGGGCGCCCACGCACTCTTGGATCGCTCGATGATGTCGTCGCGTAGCATTTCGTCGACTTGTTACCTTATGGCGTCGCGTTCACGCGCCGAAACTCGTTACGAGCTCTGAAGGAGTGGGTGGGTATATTCGTCGGTTATGATGTGGTGCTTGGCGACAGGCGTTTGTCGTAGAATCAATCCTTGTATTGCAGGAGCAGGGCTTTTAGCTGTTCTTTCTTATGCCTGGGGTGTTGTGATTGATGTCGAAAGCTGGTTCAGGTACTACTGTCGTCGTTGCAGGTTCGCTAGAATCCGTGAAGGTGAAAGCACTGTTGGCTTGTACTATTTTATCGATGTAGGCGACCGTTGTGCCTTTGTTAATGCGCTTTATTCGTGGCTGAATACTTTCCCTTCACGTAGCTGAGCTATGCCTCTAGCGACGCAGGTTTCACGGTCGAGCAGTAAGTGATGATCGCTCTCGATGACGCCCTTCATGTCTGCAGGCACTTCGGTACCGACGGAAATCATTACGTTGGAGCGAGGCGGAACGGTGACTTCTTCTTGAAGCACCTTCAAGGCATGGTAACTGATGTTTGTATCCGGTGGTATCGCTTTGTGCGTTGAAAGCGTTATCGACTTGGACCTTAAGTCGATGACTGCACCGTGCACCGCTTAGAAAGTCCATACCTAGGATGACATCCCTGGAGCAGTGCTGCAGGATTACGAAGCTCGCCGGTTAAGTGCGGTTGTTAACCGTGACTTATTAGGCCTTATTAGGTGGCCTCCCGTTGTCCGGATATCAGGTCCTTGCCAGGCCGCCTTCGCCTTCTTTAACTTGGCGGCGAACGGGCCACTGAAGACGGAATAGTCGGCTCCAGTGTCGACGAGAGCGGTGACGTTATGACCATCGATTAGCACGTCTATCTCGGTAGACCGTCGTCTGGCGTTGCGCTTAAGTCGTGGCGTCGGATCACGACTGCGTCGGCTTGCTCCGCTCCTGCTACGTCGTGTCAGCAGGTCTTCTTTTAGCGGCGAAGAGTTGTCGTCAAGGCTCGTGCAAGGCGGCGTGCTGATACCTCGTCTTGATGATTCGCGAATCTTTTTCGTCGGCGGCGGAGGATCTTGGGCATTGCGTCATACAGCAACCGTCCCTCCATCGGTTGCTGGTTTTAGTTTCCCGGGTAAGGGCTGGGAGATCGGCCCCGGACTGGGCCTGCGTACAGCTGGCGATGCGGCGAGATGTAGCGGCCTGGTGACGGCGAGCGTGAGGGTCGTCGTGGTTGCCACTGGGCTCCAGCGAGGTAGTCGGCGATGTCACGTGGGCGCTCGCCAAGCTGTGGGCGTGGCGCGTTGACGTCGAACTCTCTTAAGGCCCATCTGGCTGTATGGGTATCGGCAGTAAACATGGCGGGCTTCCCCGCAGTGATAGCAGAGTGGGTGGTGATTGGGGGCGCGCCAAATGTCCGTCTTCCTCTGGTAGCTGCGCTGGGCGACGTGTGGACGTGCTGGCGGCGGCGGCGGTGGACGACGGAACTGCGGCGTTACGGGGCCCTGGCGCGACCACGGAGGCGTACCTTGACGGCAGGCGATGGCGGCATAGGTAATCGCTTCTGGCTGTGGTTGAGGCGACGCCGGAACTGCTGGCACTTCCAGTGACCGCTGAATCTCTTCTTTAACTATGTCAAGCGATCGAGGCCACCTGTGGCTGCGGCCGGGTTGTATTGTCTGACGCTGTGATGTATGGTGCGCGACGGTGATATTTGTGGTGTGCGACAAGGTGCGGTGAATTTCAAACAAGAAGCAGACGACAAGGAGAGCGCGCGCCGCTCTACCGCGCCGCGCCGAAAACGACGACGCCGAAGAGCGGCCAGCACGTGAACACGCCCGGCACAAGGAAAACTGCAAAAGAAAGCCAATCCAATTGCAAAGGAACACGGAGCCTCGAGCAGCCAATGAGAAGTAGACGAATCGACCAGAGCAGCAGAAAAGGGAGCCGCGCTGGCAGTAGGGGGAGGAGTTCCAGAAGCGGCACCAGGACAAGGTCGGCCACCGGATCGGGAGTTGAAGACGGCCGTCGGGTTGCGGACCCGAGCCACCAGGATTTCACCCGGCCGGGGCCTCCTTCCAACCCATTCCTGGGCGCCGCCACTCCATCCGTTCGAGAACTGCTGCCCGAGGCCGGCAAGCGTATGCGCCCGTGGGCAGAACGAGAGCTGTCGGGCTACGGGCCCGAGCTCCACGACCAGCTGCCCGGCCAGAACACCGCTGCCGTCAACCCCTGCTGCCAAGCCGCCTGCCTTCCCGGGCATCGCCACCCTGCCCGATAGTCAACTGCTGCTGCCCGAGGCCGGTGAGCGTCTGCGCCCGTGGGCAGAACGTGAGCTGTCGGGCTACGAGCCCGAGTGCCGCGACCAGCTGCCCGGCCAGGACGCCGCCGCCGTCAACCCGTGCTACCGAGCCGTCTATCTTCTCCCTCCGAGACAGAGCTGCCACGCTCTGGCAGCCTGTACGACGCTCCGACACAACATCTTTTGGTGAGACCAACACCGCTTATCTCGTCGTCTCGTCTTCACTTCGCCGCGTCGAGACTGTAGTGCATACGCACACCCGCAGCCTGCCCGAACTTGCCTCATATCATTAGCGTTCTAGCTACATGTTTTCATGTTATCTTTGTGTGTTTGGTTTAGGGTTTTCTTTTCGTTCTAGTTTTATTAAAAGTTTGTGTGTGCGTTATACAATAAACGGCTTTGTCCTCGATTGGGCTTTTCCCTTAATGGGGTTGTCCCCCAATTGAAGAACCGTCTGTAGTCACGCTGCATCACAAATTGGCGTCCGCGACAGGACAAAGCCGTTCGTTTGGATTTTATTGCTAATTCTCAGTTTAAAAACATGGCTAGCACGCGAGAGCTGTTAGCTTTAGCGGAACGCATGGGGCTTGAGGGAGCAGAGCTAAAAGCGTGGTTCGCCAAGCAGGAGGCGCGAGCGCGAGAAGAACGCGCTGCAGAGCGAAAAGAACGAGCTGCGGAACGAGAGGCAAGAAAGCAGCAAATCGAACACGAACAACGTGTGCTGCAGCTTCGTATCAAGGTAGCGGAGGCGGAAAGGGCACGAGCACTGAGAGAGATTCGCGAGCTGGAGTCTCATGCAAGCTCGATCGAGCGAGCGTTTGACACGCGCTCCAGACACGACGTTTTGAAATCTCTCTCCAGTGGCTGCCTCGAACGCCGTCGCGGTCTCTCGTTAGAGTTAGACGCGCAGCGAGAAAGTGAAAATGAAAGTCTGGCGGGCTGCAAAAAGGGTAGTGTCGGTCCTAAGGTGGACCGCAGTGAAAACATAGGAGATTTAGAGAAGGAGCAGGCAGCCATGAATGAGATCGAGGCACGCATGCGCACCCGTGCTAGCAACAGCACGTCACATAAAGAGGCAAAGGTACCTCCAAAAAGCCCGACGCACTGGGCAACAGGGCGCATAGGCAGTGACCTCGAGGATGATGAGGTGGGCAATGAGACGCTCACACATTCTTCCTGTGTACCGCCCTCACCGGTGACAAGTGGCCTCACGAAGTTTGAGGACCATTCAGACAGCTTCCCTCGAGAAAGGGTAGGCACTCCTAGCGCAGGGACAAGGGGACGTGACAGTTCCGTATCGGAGGAGATGTGCTTTCGAGCCTCTGGGAGGCAAAGGACTTTTGACAAGGAGCAATCCGCTCCTCTCCTCAGCTCCAATGAGAGAGCAATATATGGTCGTACAGACTATGGATTTGAAGAATGTGAGACAAACTCTGGACTAGCCGCCAGGTCGTCAGATAGATCGCTTATAGCGGGGACAGGCGAACTAGACTTCTTCGAAGGCTGTCTCGATGACTCACCTAAAGAGAAGCCGAGCATAACTTCTGTAAAGTCGTATATGACTGAGGGCACATACATTGAGATGTTGATTACATGTTCTGTCGATTGGTCAAGGCGACATGCTTGCACTCCTGCGGGTAACATTGGGTTATATAGGCTTCAGGGCACGTGTCTGAAGCACGTTGCGTGCGATGTCTGTGATGCCCGATTTGTTCCGTTCAAATCGTCTAGGCAACGGAATCATCTTATGCAGAGGCAGAGCCATGCATGCCTTCGAAGTCGCCGCAAAGCGGCTCCAAGTCTCTTGGATCGAACGCGGAAGGAAAGTGCTGTTCGCCTCATGTGGGTGGGGGTGACCTGAGGATGCTGATAGGTCCCGGTTGAATTTTATGGCTCCTGACCCTGGACCATCTAGAAACATTTAAGTGTATTGCTATTTTTTGGGGCCTGTGTTACAGAAACTCATGAATGTTATGCCCTGTGAACCTTCTTTGAGACATGAAAGTGCTATGTGTTTGAACCAAGATTAAGTGAACTTTAAGTGACAGCTGTGTGAACTTGTCGCGCACCGACCGGCAGTTTTTCCTGTGGAAAAAGTTGTCCCAAAAAGGGGCTTAAGTGATGTGTGGTGCGCGACGGTGATATTTGTGGTGTGCGACAAGGTGCGGTGAATTTCAAACAAGAAGCAGACGACAAGGAGAGCGCGCGCCGCTCTACCGCGCCGCGCCGAAAACGACGACGCCGAAGAGCGGCCAGCACGTGAACACGCCCGGCACAAGGAAAACAACAAAAGAAAGCCAATCCAATTGCAAAGGAACACGGCCCGAGCCTCGAGCAGCCAATGAGAAGTAGACGAATTGACCAGAGCAGCACAAAAAGGAGCCGCGCTGGCAGTAGGGGGAGGAGTTCCAGAAGCGGCACCAGGACAAGGTCGGCCACCGGATCGGGAGTTGAAGACGGCCGTCGGGTTGCGGACCCGAGCCACAAGGACTTCACCCGGCCGGGGCCTCCTTCCAACCCATTCCTGGGCGCCGCCACTCCATCCGTTCGAGAACTACTGCCCGAGGCCGGCAAGCGTCTGCGCCCGTGGGCAGAACGAGAGCTGTCGGGCTACGGGGCTGAGCTCCACAACCAGCTGCCCGGCCAGAACACTGCCGCCGTCAACCCCTGCTGCCAAGCCGCCTGCCTTCCCGGGCATCGCCACCCTGCCCGATAGTCAACTGTTGCTGCCCGAGGCCGGTGAGCGTCTGCGCCCGTGGGCAGAACGTGAGCTGTCGGGCTACGAGCCCGAGTGCCACGACCAGCTGCCCGGCCAGGACACCGCCGCCGTCAACCCGTGCTACCGAGCCGTCTATCTTCTCCCTCCGAGCCAGAGCTGCCCCGCTCTGGCAGCCTGTACGACGCTCGGACACAACGTCTTTTGGTGAGACCAACACCGCTTATCTCGTCGTCTCGTCTTCGCTTCGCCGCGTCGAGACTGTAGTGCATACGCACACCCGCAGCCTGCCCGAACTTGCCTCATATCATTAGCGTTCTAGCTACATGTTTTCATGTTATCTTTGTGTGTTTGGTTTAGGGTTTTCTTTTCGTTCTAGTTTTATTAAAAGTTTGTGTGTGCGTTATACAACAAACGGCTTTGTCCTCGATTGGGCTTTGCCCTTAATGGGGTTGTCCCCCAATTGAAGAACCGTCTGCAGTCACGCTGCATCACAGACGCGCATTTCAAGCGTCTTCTCGGTTGTTGTGGCCTCCGAAACAAATTGTGCGACAGTCTTGGGTGGGTTGCGTATCACTCCGGCGAATAGTTGCTCTTTGACACCCCGCATCAAGAACCCAACCTTCTTTTCTTCAGAGATGTCGAGGTCGGCGTGGCGGCAGAGGCGAGTCATCTCCTCCGTGGAGATCGTGATGTCCTCGTTCGGCAATTGCACTCTGGTTGCTAAAAGAACTTCGGCCCTTTCCTTTCGTACGACACTCGTGAAGGTTCTCACGAAGTTCTCACGAAATAGGTCCCACGTCACCAGGAACTCTTTGTTGTCATACCAGGTACGAGCAGCGTCATCCAACGAAAAATAGACATGGTGCAGCTTGTCGTCATCGCTCCATTTGTTGAACGTCGCCGTCCTCTCGTATGTCTGCAGTCAGGTTTTAGGGTCTTCAGCCGATGATCCAGGGAAGGTCGGTGGCTCCCGAGGTTGTTGCAGCAGGATGGGGATGCTGGGGCTGCCGTTGGGGTCGTTGACTTGGCCTTGATCACTGTGGTCTTCTCGGGAAGAAGTGTATGCCGGCACAAGTCCTTGGTGACTACGGCTAGCTGGCTGGTCCTTGGCGACGTTGGTGTAGTCCTCTGGTTTCGTGCTCGGGTCGCGTCTTTGCGGGGACGTTCGGTGCATGAACGCACTAGCACCTCCACCAGATGTCACGTAGTAGTGACTGTGAATAAAACAGCCATAAAACTGTGTATGACGAAGTTGATTCGTTATTGAGCGAACCTGCTGTGCCTACAAAAGCAAGTTACACTCCAAGCACAACGATAGCGGCGAACACAGTCGGCGATAGTCGAAATCTGATCAGCGGCGAAACGTGTCGGCTTTTATACATGAGTCACCGAAGGTTCCAGAGTAATTCCTGGTGCCCGCGTGTCTTCCAGAAAGTACTAGGCAATTAGCGTCGCTCATGCAATCACATTACATAAGCGTCGGTGACAACACAGAACAGATAGAAGCATCAATAATGTCCGAGAAGTTTCCGATACATGCAGGCGCGTCCTGCGCCGAGCGCTAACGTTTAACATTTGTTTGCCGGTGAAAGATAAACAAGTACACGTGTAAATATATATATATATATATATATATATATATATATATATATATTGCGAGACAAGGTTTAGGCAGTCAGACGCTCCTTTATTCTATCGAGCAAGAGCTCCACTACCAGGCACCTGATGAGTATGTACACATGAGAATATTAAACGTATGAATAATGCTCACACTAATTTCCCCGCGCGCGCCAGCGGCCAGCCAGGCCGTGACTTAGCCAGGAGGGAAGCGCCAAACGAATCGTTTGAGACGCGAAACGTGCACGATCTCCGAACCGCGATAACGATGGTCAGAAGAAACTTCGATGGGAGTAACGCGATAGTTCACTGGGGATGTTTGTTCATTAATAATGTAGGGGCCAAGAAAGCGCGATTCAAACTTCTCACACAAGCCGGGTGTACGAATGGGCGTCCAAATGAGCACTTCATCTCTAGGACGAAAGGAGACGTCTCGACGAGAGATGTCGTAACGTTGCTTGCGGTCTAGTTGACTAACTTCTGTGTTGAAGCGAGCACTGTCACGACATTCGTTAAGTCGCGAGACGAACTGTTCGGGTATACTAGCCGAGGTGTTAATTGGGGCAGTTAAGAAAGTGGCGTGGATGGTGAAAGTCGGCGAACGGCCGTAAACTAGGTAGAAGGGTGAGTACCCTGTAGTTGGTTGAATAGCAATGTTGTGAGCAAACGTCACAAACGGTAAAAGATTGACCCAGTTGTCGTGGCTTGGCCCGATATACATTGATATGATATCTGTTAGCGTGCGATGAAATCGCTCTGTTAAGCCATATTTTTTAGGGTGGTATGCGGATGTCGTCTTATGAATTGTGCCACAAGCTCTGAGTACTTCTTCGATCATTTGTGACATGAAAGTTTTGCCGCGATCACTCAACAGTACACGAGGTGCACCATGACGCAGCACAATGGCATCCAGAAAGAAGCCGGCAACGTCTGAGGCCGAACTAGAGCGTAGAGGTGCGGTCTCTGCGTACCGTGTGAGGTGGTTGACAGGTGTCACGATCCATCGATTACCTGCTGGCGTTATGGGCAGAGGTCTGACCAGGTCAATTCCAACAATGGCAAAAGGTGTCTCGGCACATGGATGGGCTGTAAAAGGCCAGCAGGAGGCGAAGTCGGTCGTTTCCGCCGTTGACACTGGACCCAAGAAGCGACGTACTTGGCCACAAAGGTAGACATGCCCGGCCAAAAGAAACGGCTCCTAACGCGGTGGTATGTTTTGTGCAAACCCAAGTGGCCAGCAGATGGGTTCTCGTGAAAGGCTTCAAGGATTTGTGTGCGCATCGAACGTGGAACAACAGGTACCCAGCGGTGGCCGTCGATGGTGTAAATGTAGCGGTGCAGCACATCGTTGTCGAGGTTAAATAGTTGCAGTTGTCGACGTAATCTAGCATTTCGTGGAGAAGTAGTACCACGCAGTCGTTGGATGATGCTGTTGCATTAGGGATCAGAACGTTGACACGAGGCGAACTGAGTTCCGCGATTAGAAGATGGCGTGTCAGTAACCGCTAGAGTTAATGACGTAAGTGGAGACTTAGTCTCATTATCAAGTGGCGAGCAATGGAGAGACGTGCTGGAAGAGAATAGAGGCAGGGTGCAGCGAGACAAAGCGTCGGCATCTTGATGCTTTTTCCCAGACTTGTAGACAACGTCAAAATCCTGCTTTTGTAATCGAACCACCCAGCGACGAAGGCGTCCAGAC
>NC_051156.1:124461456-124493770 GCF_013339745.2 Dermacentor silvarum
ACCTACACTCTTAAAGCTCGGGCAAACAGACACATGCGTCCAACAAGTGCACCCAGTCAGGCGTAGGTTCCTGCGCGCGTACCCTTTCTTACATAAGCTGCACTTTCAATGAGTAATGATCTTGAGATCGCGGGCTTTCGGCATGGCGCTCACCCATTCTAGCTCGCCATAGGCTATACAAACCCAGTACCATGAACCTGTCATAGGGGAGTGCCAGTAAGCTTTATAGGCCATACAGCCACGCTTCCGGAGCATGCAGTCATGCGAACCATATGATTGCTTTCGAGAGCCTCGTCGTCTTCGTTCGAAAAAAAGGTCGCGTCATCTCTTCGCCCTCCTTTTTTTTTCTCTCTTGCGTGTGGAATCATCCGCGGAAAGCAAAATACGCGCACCGGTCCTGCCATGCATTGGGGCACACGTCTGTCCGGTGGCCCCAGTCGAGCGGCAGTTGAAACAGGCCTCTACCTTGTTGTGGAAAGGAAGGAGGCGAAGGTGGACTCCATGGTAGAAGATCCACCGGGGTAGTTTGGGGTCCTTGAGGGTGACCAAGATGTGGGGAGCCTTGCCCATACGGTGGCCACCCACAATATAAAGTGCAGGATTGCTTGCTTGGAGGTCGTCAAGATGGCTTCATCTGTGAAATCGTCGAAGGCGTCGTAGAATATGCCCCATAGGGCAGTAGCGCACCCAGGATCTCTGCCAGGGGGGTGTTGACAGTTTGCCAATACCATCTAAACAGCACTAATTTCGATTATTTCACGGGAAATTGTCAAAAAATGTGCTCTTTGCGAGTGTGCAGACGATTGCGCGTCTTACATCTTAGTTGCAGCACTCAAATGCGTAAGGAAAGAAAGGGAGTTAAACAAAAGGGGGCGTTAAGTCGGCCTCAGGGGGGGGGGGTTACAATTCCCGAATCCCCCCCCCCCCCCCGTCGGTGCGCCACTGCCATAGGGCATCGCATGGCGCTAGAGCGTACAGGTGGACGGTGAAGGAGGTGCCGGACACCGTGAGGGAGGTGATGCGGAGGTAGGCTTGAGCTCGAGCCGATTCCGCGATGCTGAGCGTAAAGCTGTTGTTGACCGGTGGATCCGCACCGTGTCGAGAGATACGGGCGGGAGGTCTTGCAGGCTCGCTGCTTGCAGCAAGGCGGTGTATAAGTGTGAAGGCTGGAGCTTGTTGGAAGTCGACGGTGGTTTTGGGGCGGCCGACGACGTGAATCGTGTCGGCCGGGAGGCGAGGGAGCGGAGCGTGGCGGCGAGGCTGAGGAAGCGAAGCACTTGCCTGCTTCGATGGCGGCGAAAATTTAGCTTCGGCGGCGGCGGCAAGGCGCAACGCTGCGCGGCGTTGCTCTTGGGCGCGAAGGCCTGGCGTCTGCCTGGAAGCGTCTGAAAGTCCTTCAGCTCCGGTCTTTGGACAGCGTTCTTCATGGCGGTGGGTAGCCAGGAGACGGGCAACGAGGTAGCGGCGGGCGGCCGGGTGGTCACCCCGTCGTCTGCGGGTTGGCGTGTAGGCGGCCGCGCTCGAGTTAGGCCGGATAGGCCTAGGTCGGTGCACGGCGTGATCAAAGGCGTGATCGATAACTCCGCTAGGCCACCCCGGCAGAGTATCGAGATGAGATTGGTATCAAAATGATCCCGACGGCTTGCTTCACCCACTCGTGAAGAAACTATCCGGATAGGGCGACAACAACCGGCATGAGGGCTAAAAATTGGCTGATCCGATGCGAGGTGCGACATCTCACGACGGCGACACCAGCGTCTCTATCGTTGAGCTGGGTCTTTCGAAGGGGCGGACATTAGTAGCACGAGAAATCGAAGCACATATTCAACTAATTAACAGAAATTGACCAATGAACTTCTTAGCTAAATACCTTACGACACATCGCAATTCACATATCACATACACTTGAGATGAATCTCCAGGATGACACCAGTTTCGAGATATTATTTCCAAAAGTGTGGGACGAAATACATTGGCCTTCCAGTTACTTTTGTGCTTCTATGTATAAAACAGCATTTTGGTAAAAAAGTAAGTGGAACAACATTGCATTTTTACGGCGAGTTTGATGGCGCATATAACCAAACTGGTGTCATTGTGGAAATTCATTACAAGTGGATACGCCTGACAAGCTCATTGGCTACAATTTGTAAATTGCAATATGTGTCGTAAACTAATTAACTAACAAGTTTTTTAATGATTGTTTGTTACTTAGTGTTTCGATTTCTCGTGCTACTAATGTCCGCCTCATCGAATAGCCAGCTCAGTGATAAGAATTATGCTACCTGCCACTTGGTAGCATTCCATAAAACTTAAAAATGAACACCCTGTATATGGTTGCACACTTGTGCCAGCCAGTTTGTCGTGTCGGTGACCATAGGCGCCGGCAGCTTACGTATATTTGTTCTCTAATAAAAGTAATATTTTCACCTTGTAGTTTTCTGTGGAATTAATATTAAGAAGAGACCTTCCGCGGACTGTAATTTGAAGTTGTTGCAATTGAATAGATTTAGCCGGTTGTGCACTTCAGCGAAAGAGATCGCTTCGAATGCCGTAACACACGTTTGTAAATTATTCGAGGAGCGCTGAACGGAACCACTTCAAAAGGCCCATTTCGTTAGACGAGACTTCTCCTATTTCATTAGAAAATACCAGTTTCAGCCGGCGCCAGCAGTGTTTTTCTTTCTATGAACGTCCGATAAAGCCATTTGGCCATTATTGCGCTACTTATGCACCCGCAGGCAGCTGGTTGCTTTTTGCGCCTGGCAACCCTGCTAAACAGGTTGGCAGTACACTCCTTTGAGCAAGCCAGCGCAGGTTCAAGAAAGCGAAGGAAGAATAGCAACAAGAACCGCGCTTCGTCCCCCACCGTTCATCTGTATTCTGTTGCAGCGAATCGCCGCTCATTAAAACCACAGAGTTCTGCAATGCGTGGACGGCAGCAAGCCGCTCCTGTTTTGTCTGCGTCGCCTCTCCCGCCTCCATTACTGGCATAGTTTAGCATCACCGCTTACTCCCCAGCGCCCACCAATACATGAGCGTGATCGTGATTCGTTAATTGTTCCGTTAAATGGGGGGTGGATCATCGACGGTCGAAGCGGAGATGAGAAAACGCTGAGCGACCACGACGGTAAAACGGCAGCCTCAAACCACAAAAACTGTCCCTCAAAAACTGTAACCTCAAAAACTGCCTGTCACGTCGATACAAACATTTGTGCAAACTCACCTGCAGTTGACATCTACCTAATGCGACGCATGCTTGGTTTTGTAGAGAATGATTGCTATGAATAATACAAGTGTTCTGCGGCGAACGGTTTATGCTTTTCCGGCGTGTCTATTTGGTGGGTCTGTGTGTCTTTGTATATGCAGGTTCTTCAACGTTCAAGCTATACGTACTTAAAAAAAAGAAAATACGCTATGCTAGCTGCTAGAAAGGTGCTTGCATAGGTGATTTATGCGTTTTGGCGGCTGCAATTTTCACGACAATTTACTAACGAGACACACCATCATCATCATCAGCCTATATTTATGTGCACTGCAGGACGAAGGCATCTCCCTGCGACCTCCAATTACCCCTGTCTTGCGCTAGCTGATTCCAACTTGCGCATGCGAATTTCCTAATTTCATCACTCCACCTAGTTTAGTGCCATCCTCGACTGCGCTTCCCTTCTCGTGGTATCCATTCAGTAACCCTAATGATCCACTAGTTATCCATCCTACGCATTACATGGCCTGCGCAGCTCCACTTTTCCGCTTAATGTCAACTAGAATATCGGCTATTCCCGTTTGTTCTCTGATCCACACTACTCTCTTCCAGTCTCTTAACGTTGGGCCCAACATTGTGCTCTTTGTGCGGTCCTTAACTTAACATCGCTCTTTGTGCGGTCCTTAACTTGTTCTCAAACTTCTTTGATAACCTCCAAGTTTCTGCCCCATATGTTAGCACCAGTAGAATGCAAAGATTGTAGCCTTTCCTTTTCAAGAACAGTGGTAATTTCCCAGCCAGGATTTGGTAATATCTGCCGTATGCACTTCAGCCCAATTTTATTCTTCTATAAATTTCTTTCTCATGATCAGGGTCCCCTGTGACTAATTGACCTAGATAAACGTACTCCTTTACAAACTCTAGAGGCTGACTGGCGATCCTGAATTCTTGTCCCTTGCCAGGCTATTGAACATTATCTTTGTCTTCTGCATATTCATCTTCAACCCCACTCTTACAATTTCTCGGTTAAGGTCCTCAGTCATTTGCTCTAATTCGTCCCCATTCTACCGGAATAGGAGAATGTCATCTGCAAACCGAAGGTTGCTAAATATTCGCCATTGATTCTCACTGCTAATCCTTCCCAGTCTAAGAGCTTGAATACTTCTTCTAGGCATGCTGTCAATAGCATTGGAGAGATTGTGTCTCCTTGCCTGACCCCTTTCTTGATAGGTAACATTCTACTTTTCTTGGGGAGAATCAAGGTTGCTGTGCAATCCTTGAAGATATTTGCCAATATATTCAGGTACGCATCCTGTACTCCTTGGTGTATGTAATGCCTCTATGACTGCTGGTATCTCTAGTGAATCAAAAGCTTTTTCATAATCTATGAAAGCCACATCGAGAGGTTGATTGCACTCGCAGATTTCTCTATTACCTGGTTGATGACTTGGATATGATCCATCATAGAATATCCCTTCCTGAAGCCAGCCTCGTGGTTGGCTGTAGAGAATTGTTGCCGTGATTCTATTTGAAATTATCCTGTTGCATATTTTTATACAATACTGAGAGCAAGCTAATGGGTCTATAATTCATCAATTCTTTGACGTCTCCGTTCATATGGATGAGTATAATGTTGGCGTTATTCTAGCTTTCTGGTACACTTGAAGTCGTGAGGAATTGCGCATAAAGGACCGCAAGCTTTTCAAGTATGATATCTCCTCCATCCTTGATTATATCTACAGTTATTCGAACTTCTCCAGCAGCTTTTCCCCTGTTCATGTATTTCAAGGCCCTTCTAATTTTATCACTAGTTATAGAAGGGGCTTCTGTATCCGGTTCATCACTACTTCGAATGAAAATATCCTGGCTGTTCTGGGTACTGTATAGATCAGTATCGAATTCTTCCTCTGTTTTTACTATGTCATCGACATCGCTGATGATATTACCCTGCTTATATTTCAGTGCATACATCTTGCCTTGTCCTACGCCAAGTTTTCTCATTTATTTAATGCTGCGTCCATATTTTACTGCTTCCTCAATCTGTTGCACGTTACAATTTCATATATCCCTATTTTCTTCTTGTTGATCAGTTTTGACAATTCAGCGAATTCTATCTGGTCTCTCGAGTTTGCCACTTTCATGCTTTGTCCTTTCATTATTAGGTCCTTGGTTACTTGTGAGAGCTTACCTACTGGTTGCCTTGGTTCCTTACCTCCGACTTCAATTGCTGCTTTTGAGGTCAGCCTAGTTACGGTTTCATTGATTAACTCTATGTTGTCGTCATTTTGCATTTCTAAAGCTTCATATTTGTTTCTGAGCACCAGCCTGAATTGGTCTACTTTTACCCTTACTGTGTCTAGGTTGGCCTGTTTCTTCATGACGAAATTTATTCTTTCTCTCTTCAAATTGAGAGAAATTTTAGACCTCACTAATCTATGGTCACTGCACTTTACCTTACCTAACACTTCTGCATCTTGCACTATGCTTGGATCGGCAGAGAGTATGAAATCTATTTCATCCCTTGTTTCTCCATTAGGGCTTTTCCAGGTACACTTCCTGTTGCTGCGCTTCCTGAAGAAGGTATTCATTATTCGGAGCCTATACTTTTCCGCGAATTCTTCTCACATCTCTCCTCTTGCATTCCTAATTTCGATGCCGTAGTTGTCAATTGCTTGCTCACAAACCTGCTTTTTCCCAACTTTTGCATTGAAGTCGCCCATGACTACAGTATACTGAGTTCGCACCTTTCTCATTGCTAATTCAACATCTTCATAAAACTGTTAAAGTTCTTCTTCGTCGTGACTAGAGGTTGCGGCGTAGGCTTTTACTACCTTCATTTTGTACCTTCTATTCAGCTTTATTACGACGACTGCTACTCTCTCATTAATGCTGTAGAATTCATCAATTTTACCCGCTATATTGTTATGGACTAGAAATCCTACCCTGGATTCTCTCTTATCTGGAAGACCTCTGTAGCAGAGGACGTGGCCGTTAGTCAGCACTGTGTAAGCCTCACCAGTTCTTCTAACCTCACTAAGGCCAATAATATCCCAGGAAATGCCTGATAATTCTTCTAATAGTCCTGCTAAGCTAGCCTCACTCGAGAGGGTGCGCGTGTTGAACGTTATCAGGTTCAGTTTCCATTGGCGGCCTGTCCGGACCCAGAGATTCTTAGCACCCTCTGCCGCGTCGCACGTGTGACCGCCGCCTTGGTCAGGTGCTCCACAGCCGCTGGGGGCTGAGGGCCATAGGTAAATTCTAGGAGACATTTGGGAGGTAGCGGCTGATTACTGCACTAGGGAGGCCAATTCCTGTTCTGGTGAGGGAGTGACTTTGGTGAATCTTAGTGGGCGTTCCTAATTTGGTTGCACCTTGACTAGTATAGCCCCATTAGCTCTCGGCAATTTTTAAAATTTTTTAATTTCTTTTCTATTTTTTCATTTAAAAAATCGAGGTTTTTTGCTATTCGTATTGTGTTATATGTTCATATTTGAAACTTGAAGACACTCTTACTAGAAAACTACATAACTTTGATTTGTAGCTGTCATTTTTGTAAGAGTCATTTGGGAGGTGTTGGTCGAATACTGCAGCAGGGAGGCCAATTCCTGTTCTAGTGAGGGAGTGACTTTGTTGGAGCTTAGTGGACCTTCATAGTTTTGTTGCACCTTGACTAGTATAGCCCCATGAGCTCTAGGCGATTTTTAAAAATTTTTTTATTTAAAAAACTTTTTTTGCTATCCATATTGTGGTATACGTTTATATTTGAAACTTGAAGACACCTACTAGAAAACTACATAACTTTTATTTTCCGCAAGCGCTTCAACTCCGAGATATTCATAATGAAATCTGAGACTCATTCTGCTAATTTCGCATCCAGGAGCATGGATCTCGACACCACTTTGGTCCCCCATTGTGACGTAGCTTACTTTGGCGTATCGTTCGGAAGCTGAGTGAAGCTGATGAAAGCAGTGCTTATCATTCAGCCATCGAAAACAAGACACGAGTGGCATTCCCTTTTACTCAGGTCGAGGTTTACTCAGGGCTTGACGTTGTGTCGAGATCCACGCCCTTTATTGCGAAATTAAGTAAATGGAGTGTCAGATTTCATGATGAATGTCTCGGAATAGTAGCCCTCCAGGAGAACCAAACCATACAAAGTTGCCTAAGAATACAAATATTTAACGTTTCAAATATAGACATATACCATAATAACGATAGCATTAAATTTAACTTAGAAGTTTGTGTTACTTATGCCCCTGAATACTTAAATTTATCGCGAAAAATTTGCCCGCCAGAGTGCATACACCGCCTGTGCAAGCACACTTTGCGTAACTAGAAACCCTTTTTATTAAAATTACTGTTTAACATTGAAGACTCTGTATTGTGTATATACCGAGTTTTTCTGAGAAGACTTACTTAAAACTATTTTAAAGAAATTCTCTCTGCAGATAGTACAAATTTGGCCCTTGAGGTGGTCTACTCTAAGAGGCGGACATTACTTACACGAAAAATTCAAATGCATAATTGACTGATTAACAAAATGCACTAAGTACGTTTTTAACTAATTTTATTATGACACATATTGTAAAAGTACTGAAAGTTGGGACAGTTGGCAGCTATTCATCATGAAACTGTCTATTCTGATACAACCATTTTGTTTACTCATAAAAACCGACACGTCATGCAGGTCATGAAAGAGCCACCTACGTCTTGGTGCTTTTATGGTCGTTTCGTTAACTTCGTAGGCTCCCCGCACACTGCTTCGCATAAGATCCCCCCGGGCGTGGGATCTGCCGGCTTGTTTTTCTTAAATATTTTAATATTTTTATTCCACATGCTCACTTTAGTCAGCCTGGGTATATAGTATATATGCATGTAACTTCCCTCCAAAATAAACTGAGTTGCGAGACAGCGTCCGTGTGTTACCTTTGCCTTGTGTCCTCGTTTCTTGTGTGTGCGCTGCAATTTCATGATGCACATATTGCAGCTTACAAATTGTAGGCGGTGAGACTGCAAGGCATATCCACTTGACAATAATTCTGTAGATTTCATCATTTTCGAGATATGCGCAATCGGACTTGAGGCATAAATGCACTGTCGTTCCACATACGTTCTTAACAAATCGTTGTATGCATTGAAGCACGATATTAAGTGGCAGCCATTGTATTTCTTCGCAAAGTTCGGGAATTATTATCTGAAAACTAGTACCACCCTGAGAATTCGTTCCAAGCGCATCCGCGTTACGAAGTACTCGGCTAGAATTTGTAAACTGCAATATCTGCTATAAGCTAATTACAGTGTAGACCGCTTATACATAGAGTGCTATGCGAAAATTAACGGTACTCTGAAAAAACCGTGATATATCCGGTCCTGCACTATAAGCGGTTACGTTATAAGTGGTCTATACTGTAGTTAAAACTTGAGTGGTGAATTTTTGTTAAGAAGTCGATTGCGCATTTTGATTGAGGGGACCAGCTCCAGGTCTAGAATCGTGGTATTTGCCAGAGGCGATATTTAAAATTATTGAAATTCTTCGCAGGAACACCCGGTAAGTATAGGCACAGAGCTAGTGGCACAAACACAACGGCACCTGGTATGTATATGTGCCTCTGTAAATCTTCAGGCGCCTAGGGCGGAGAAAGAGTTATTTTACTTTTTTACAGGGTATCATAAACCAAGCAACCGCACAATGCAATATATTCTGACGATACATTAAAGGCACTTTCACTTCTGAACGAGTGCAGTGTGCGTCTCTAGCGAGTTCTGGGAGAAACGCGACCAGAAGAGGGCCACACTTGAGCGGACCCTCACACATATCGCATAATTACGCATGCTGAAATAATTACTCTAATTTCAGGCGACCAGCAGAAGCGGTTCGTGTGCACGGGTCCTTTATTCAAAATTAAGATGAGAGCGACTTCAGATCAATTAATTCGACATCGCCCGCACGTCTCGAGTGTTTTCGCGTTTTGCGAAAGAAGTCAGAACCCCGAACCCATGGGCTAGTCGAGATTACAAATTTGGTGTTCCCGTTTTATATGGGTGTTCTGAAGGCGCCACCAAAGTATAGTAAATTATGACACGTTGTTTACACTTCGTTATTAGGGTTGATTAGGTTCGAGAATGACCAATGTGCTCGTTATTATCCTTGTTATCTAAGTGGCGCTTTGCTTCCTTTGTATTAGTCTACCGAAAAAAAAATAGTTCCGTTCCACTCATTGATTCATTAGGCTTCTGTTTCTGCCTGTGCATCGCCCGATATTAACGAGACGAAGCTAGAAAAGAGCATCCATCATGCGTTGATTGGGCAGTAAGCTTTCGAATATGATTCGTACTGAATGATATGCAGGTTATAGTTACTGGTATACGTAAAGTTACCCACGGTTTCTCGAATCCTTGCTTTTTTTCTTTTTCAGACGAAAGGACACGTCTTCACCGGTAGCTCACACAATGGATCGCTGAAAGAAACGTGGTTCGTGCAACGCCTCTTTTATGTGTGGGAAGCTGGCATGACAACCCCTAATAATAGGGGCCTATTCAGCGCGATATTCGAGGCTTCACAACATTAAAGAGCTCTGACGAATCGATCGTGGCAGTTAAACGCCATTTGTGCAAATTTGACTGAAGCGCTTAAGTTTTATTACCAGCTCTTGTCGCTTCAGCATCGTGGGACGTTTTGATGGCGCGAATATTTCTGAGCCCTTTTCCCTGTGTAAACCTGCGCTCGGGCAGCTCCCAAGTCGATTTACCAGCCATGATGTACTTACTTACGCATGAATCCTTTTTGCCTTCCTCGGGCCTCACTCAGCTGCGATTTTTTTTACGGAGTGAAGCCATTATGAAGTCGGGACCTGCGGTATTCCATTTTTTAATTGCGTTGAAATTCTTGAAGACTTCAAGAATGCGATTTCGCTCCGTTCAGATGTTCTCCACTAGTACTTCTGTAGTGCCGCAGAGCTAAGAAACCAATTGTTCTTGGGAAATATTTGAGATTACCAATCGTTTCTTGACAGTAACACTAGAGGAAGTTCCGTGCTGCTAAACCTTTTCTGAAGCTTTCAAGGCGTCTAAGAAAATCATAGAAGAATTAATCAAGCTACTTCCGCAAACCTTGGAACCATTTGAAGAATTTCCTGAAGTATCAGCATTGTGGAAGTAAGAGTAAGTGAGGGCCTATGCAAGAGCTTTTAAGCGTCGCTTTATAGGCTCGAAAGTGCCGGTGGTAGTGGTGTCACGCTGAAAAGTGGGCCGATCCTGGCGATAAAGCAGGAAGGGACCAAAGTCAATGGCAAATACCCCTTTAATGTGGGCCGATCCTGATGATAGTGCAGAAAGGGTCCAAGCTCATTGTCACATACCAGGGACAAGAAAGAAAGAAAAGAAAGAAAGGCAGACCGGAAGAAATAGAGAAAAAAAGAAAGAAATCACGTGCGGCGCACACCCGAATTGGATAAGCTACACGCGCGATCACTTGACACGCGGATCACGTGACACAAGCGAGCAATCAGGTTCGTTTGGTGTGTCGCGAGGCCCTAGGGAGATGGAAGGAAAGCGGGTTGGTGCGGGCTCCTGCGGGCTCCTGCGGGTTTCCTTCGCCTCAGATCAGTTTCGGCGAACAATTGGGAAAGTCACGCGTGGTGCGCTCTGCAAAGGAGCAAGCTGCGTTTGATGAACGCCGGCGTGAACTCGCTCAGGAAAGGGCTCGTCGTCGACGTGCCGATTCTAGCTTGAGGGCTTCCCTAGAAGAGGCTCTCTGTTAGCGAAGAGCCGACTATCGAACGGGCGAATAGTCGAACGGGCGTTTGCGTTTCCTCTCTTCAGCGTCGAGAGGTGTCTTTCGACGCATCGGCTTTACGAATGCCTCCGGGGCAAATTGTGCGCTGGTGTTTTCAGCGTACGATGCACGTGCCGGGCATGTAGGATACGTCACGCCAGCGACGCCTGAATCGCCAAATGTTTGCCCTCTCTATAGTTCGGCGTAGTGCCTGGCCGGCCTAGCAAGAGAACAAGTATTGATAATCGCCAGTCAGCCTCTAGGGTCTGTGCAGGAGTGTGTTTATCTATGTAAATTACTCGCAGAGGACCCTTATCACGAGAAGCAAATTGACAGACGAATGAAAATATAAGGTTGATCCCGTTCATAGGCATCGGTAGAACAAGAAAGTGAAACATGTCTGTACAGAAACTGGTGGTTGTTTGACTCGTGAAATCGAGGTCCACTACAGGGAGAGGCGCACTATTTGCGGGTCGGCGACAGTGTTGCATGTTTCCTTGGCTTTCCTGTTGGTGAGCGGCGTCATGTTGCCGAGTCGCTTCGGCGAAGGTACGAGCTTTTGGTCCGGTTCCGTAGTGTGTTGGACAGCCAGTTGATTTCCGACTCGCCCTAGCACGAGGAATGCCAGTGGCAGAGTTCGCAGCGTGCGCCACGAACGCACGAAAGCACTCTGCTTCACGCTGGTGTGTCTCTCGCCGGACCAAATTGCGATTCGCCCGTCGACGCCGTTGCCTTTCTGCGCCGCTTAGCGCAGTGGCTTCCTTAGTTGATGCCATCGGAAACGAAGCAGTAGGCAGTGTGTAAACACTGTTGATGTGTGTTCAAGCTGCACTCCATAGGCGACGAGGCGCCACAGGCTAACGGGACGCGAAAGACAAACCATAACGGCGTCGACACCTCAGCAGGGCTACACTGCCTAGACCCGGCTACACCGCGTTGGGACTACCGAAGTGCTCACTGTCGGCGTTCGTTAGTGCCCTGATGCAGTACTTCGCTTCAGCTCTTCTAGATTGCAGCGCCATCCCTGTGAAGAGAGAGCATATTTGACGCGTTCGTGCCGACGTCACACCCGTTACAGGAAGTTGGTGGTGGTCCCCGGCAAAAACACTTTTGTGTGCAGCTCGTTTAGCAGCAGCGGCAGAGGAAGCATTTCCTCTGGCTCCGTCGCGCTCGTGCAGCTGGAGCCATTTGTCGACAGCTGAAGTGGACAGTCCACTCGGTAGACTCTTACAGAGTACCCCCCCCCCCTTAGACCTACGCTCCGCGCGGCGAACTCTAGCTCCATCGCCACGTATGGTCTACGGTCCCTCACTCTCGATCTTGGCCTGCGACACACGTTCCGGTGGGCCTTCATCGTAGCCCACGTCAATCAGCCTATCCTCGGCTCCGACTTCCTGGCTCATTTCCAACTCGACGTCAGCATGCGCCGCCATCTCCTGATTGACAGCAATGTATGACAGCAACACGCGACCCTCCATCCCTGGTGTTTGTCGGCTGTCGCTCCCACTGGCATCCGCACGCTGGTTCCGGCGTGTCCGTACGCTCGAATCCCCGAAGACTTTCCTGGGGTGACGAGGCACCGCAATATAAGTCCGTCACCCAAGCACAGGGTAAACCGCCACATTGTCACGTGTGGTCCACCCGTCGCAGCTCCTCTGCGCCGCCTCTTCGTTGAGCGTGTGGCCATTGCTAAACGGGAATTCGAGCACATACTGCAGCTGGGTATTTTTCACCCTTCCTCCATCAGTTGGGCCTCCCCACTCCATCTGGTGCCCAAAAAAGATCCGGGTGACTGACGTCCGTGCGGCGACTACCGGACGCTCAACACTCACACGGTGCACAATAGCTATCCCCTTCCACACATCGAAGAGTTCACAGGCTACATGGAAAGGTGCAAAATATTTACTAAAGTGAACCTTGTTAACGCCTATCACTAAATCTCCGTTGAGCCTGCCGATATCCCGAGGACGGCGATTGCTACACCCTTCGGGCTGTTTGAGTAAGTGCGCATGCCTTATGGGCCACGCAACGCAGCTCAAGCTTTCCAAAGATTCATTGCCAAGGTAACGAGCGGCCTCCCGGCTGTGTTTGCCTGCATTGACGACCCTCCCGTTGCGAGTCCCAATCCACAAGATCATAACTTAAGCGTCACCTCCGGGAACTCTTTAAACGCCTTCAACAATTTTGCCTGGTTGTCCACCCCCAGAAATGCGTCTTTGGATCTTCCGAGCTCGAGTTCCTGGGCCGCCACATCTCGGCACTGGGAATTCGTCAGTTGCCCTTCCACGTCCAGGCCGTCAAAGATTTCCCAGCAACCACTACCCTACGCTAGCTGCGTGAGTTCCTGGGCCTAGTGAATGTCTCCAGACACTTTATTCCGCACTGCGCTGAGCTTCTGCACCCACTGGCTTACCTTCTTCGCACGACCAAGGGCTCCTCAACCGCAATGTCCTGGTCTCCCGAAGCTCAAGGTGCTTTCAGGCCTGTTAAACAAGCCATCCCCGATTCGGTACTTCTCATCCACCCGATGACTAACCTGCCTACTCGCACCGTGGTCGATGCTTCCACTGTGCCATCGGCGCTGTTCTCTTGCAGAAAATTGCCTCGGAATGACGTCTCCTGGGCTTCTTCTCACGGAAAGTCCAACCTGTCGAGAATCGCTACAGCGTTTTTGGCCACCAGCTGCTCGCCATCCACTCCACCACCGAGCAGTTACGGCACTTCTCTGGAGGGCCAGCCCTTTTATGTTCTAACGGATCATAAGCCTATGTGTATGTCTTCTGTACAAACTCCTCCAAATACGTACCACGTGAACTTCGTCAATTGGCCTATATATTGGAGCTCACGACGA
Source organism: Dermacentor silvarum (assembly GCF_013339745.2). Taxonomy (NCBI): domain Eukaryota; kingdom Metazoa; phylum Arthropoda; class Arachnida; order Ixodida; family Ixodidae; genus Dermacentor; species Dermacentor silvarum. The sequence continues at coordinate 124,475,284 of NC_051156.1, forward strand.
ATATCCGGCATATCAAAGGCACTGACAACGAGGCAGCCGATGCACTTTCGCACATCACTTCCCTTGGCACATCTGCATCAACTGTGAACCAGTAATGTCTAGCTCGGGCGCAGATGGAAGACCCTGAGCTGCAATCGCTGCGAGACCATCCCCGTTCCCTCCGTCTAAGAATTGTTCCTCACCTGTTTGTGCCTGGCTCACTCTGGTGTGATACGTCAGCGGCTGCACCTCACGCCTTCATTGCATCTGCCTTCCGTCGTGCGGTATTCCAATTAGAGCACTGCACGGGCCGATTTTTGCGGCCCGGGCCCGGCCCGGGCCCGTTTTTACATTGGGCGGCCCGCCCGAGCCCGATCAAAACATTTATGGTGAGACCCGGGCCCGGCCCGGGCCCGGAAATATTCTACGTTACCCGCCCGGCCCGGCCCGCCACCCCTTTACCTTAAGCCCGAGCCCGGCCCGAGCCCGACTTGAAACTGGCCCGAACCCGGCCCGAGACCGAAAAATACATGTTTTTCAGAGTTGAGAAGCCCGAGAATAACTCGCAGAAAGCCCGAGCCCGGCCCGGGCCCGCGTCAAAAAACCCGAGCCCGGCCCGGGCCCGGGTCAAAAAGCACACGCCGTGCCCGATGCCCGGCCCGAGCCCGTGAAAAAACTCCTCTACCCGGCCCGGCCCGGCCCACGGGCCGGGCCGGGCCCGGGCTTTCGGGTAAGCCCGAGCCCGTGCAGTGCTCTAATTCCAATCACTCGACATATGCCATCCCAGCATCCGAGCCACGCAGCGCCTCGTTCAACAGCGCTACGTCTGGCCAAGCATTACCACCGATGTTCGCCTGCGGGCACGCACGTGCCTCGCGTGTCAGACCGCCAAAGTAACCGCTACACGAAGACTCCCAGGCAGCATTTCTTGCCACCTGGCTGACGCTTTCACCACGTCCATTTTGATTTGGCTGGACCGCTTCCTCCCTCTCGTGACTGCCGGTACATTCAAACAATGATTGACCGCTTGATCCGTTTGCCCAGAGCCGTGCCCATTCCGGACATCACCGTGGAAACTGTCGCCAAAGCCTTCATTTTGGCATGGGTTTCCCGCTTCGGCTGCCCCAGCATTGTGACAACTGATCGCGGCCGGCAATTTGGTTGTACTCTCTTTACTACCCCGAACCGCCTGCTTGGCACTAAACACAGCTAGAGTGTACTAGATTGGGGGAGTGGGTCCAGCGGAGGCCACGGCAGGCGGAGAGGGTCAAGTAAAAAACGCGGAAATTTGCGGTGGCGCTGCCATCGCCTTCTTCCGAAGCTCCGGCCAATCCGGTGCCTCTGTGGAGCGACGAACCGGCGGCGGTGACGGCGGTTTGTATGGGTGTTGCGTTTTGTGCGCGCACGGCCGTGGCTGCAGTGGCGTTCGGGAGAAGGCGATGGTTGCGCCACCTGGATTTTCCATAATAAAATGCCTCAGCGCACGGCCCTCGTTGGACCTACTCCCCCAATCTAGTACACTCTAACACAGCCGTAGCACTACATATCATCCCTGTACCAACGGCATGGCTGAGCGGCTCCGTCGCAGTTCAAGGGTGCCCTCACTGCGCCCTTGAATCGAGAGCACTGGGTCGTCCACATTCCTATGGTGCTTCTCGACCTACGCCCTGTCCTTTGTGACGATTTGGCCGTTCACTGGCCGAAGTCGTCTATGGTACAGCCTTGCGGCTTCGAGGAGACTTGTTCGTACCTTCGGACCCCTCGCCCCAGCCGCTGCCGTACCTTCAATGCCTACAGAACAGCATTCAGCAACTGCGCCCCGTCCCACCTCGATCTTTGGAGCACGGCATCTTTGTGCATCCAGACCTTGAATCTTAAACCCACGTCTTTCTCAGAAGAGACGCTGTAAAGGCGCCTCTTACACCCTCCCAGGACGGGCCGTACCGTGTCCTCGACAAGACACCAAAGTCCGCCACCATCCTTTTGAATGCTCGCGACTTAAAGACGCCTCCCAAGGAGCTCCCCGCGGATGTTGCCGGCACATCAGCGGATCCGCATGTAACCAAGACGGCACCGTCTCCACTCCGTCGACGAGCACATATCACAGTTGCGTCTAGGCGGAGGGCCCTGTAGTGCCCAGCAACGCCACTACAAGCGGACAGGTCGGCGCTCTCGGTCGGCACTGCGAAAGCCCACGAAAATGAAGTAGGGCGGCGCCTGTTCGCAATGCGAGCACGGCACGCGCTTGTCCGTTGAAAGAACCTGCTTCGCTCATCCTCTTGTTCTGGCGCTCCGCTGCGACCCCTCGGCTCCCGACACACGATGCCCGGTTACCGACGGTACGTGACCTTCGGGTATAATACCGCCGTAGAAGAAACAACACGCATCATCGCCTCGTTTACGGCCGCGAAGTGCAGACGATGCTGGACGGTTTGCTTCCATGTAAAGACGCCAAGCACCTTACTACTGACGCCGTAGAATTTTATCAGCGCGCGCGGGGGGTGGGGGGGGGGGGGGGGAGGCTCGCCAGCTCACGCGGCTACACATCGGTGAGCAGCAACACGCATATGCCCGGTGTTGTAACATCCGTCACAGGCAAGTGCGCTACAGTCCCGGAGACGAAGTGTGGGTGTGTACCCCTGTCCTCCGCCATGAACTTTGTGAAAAGTTGCTCAGCCGGCAATTTGGCCTATACAAAGTACTGCGCCGCATTCTTGGCGTGAACTACGAAGTCGTTCCGGACAGTGCAGCGCAAACACGGCGTAGACAACCACCTAGCCCTGACATAATTCACGTCGTACGCATGAAGCCCTACGTTGCGCGTTCGTGATTTTCTTTTTTTTTTTCTTCATTGCTTCATTTTTATATTTACGCTCCCATGTGCAGCTAAGTGGGTTACATCTCTGCTTCTAGAGACTATGCACCTCACGGTTCACCGCTCCTGCCGCTCTCACTGTGTTCCATGCGCGAGCATCTGCCTTGAGCATGTTTTCTTTTTTTTGTCTTTGTTTTAGTTTTTTTTTTTCCTTTCTCACACCACTTCGTCGAGACGATGCTCTTTCCGAGGAAGGGAGGAAATCTTACCTGTACTAGAGGGGACAACGCAAGAGTAGAGGCACAAGAAGGAAGAAGAGTGCGTGCTAACCGCCCCCGCTCAATCGTTAGCTCTCGCCGCCGTTTTCTCCACGAGCGAACTGCTCTCAATAAACGTCGTCCGCCTCCATTGAAGACGCGTGGCAATATATGGAAACAAAGCGCTGGCGTGGCCCTCGTACACACTGTGCATGCGCTTCTTCGCCTGCGCCGCCGCCGCTAGAGAATGCGCTCGACGCGACCCACGCGTTCCCGCGTTCACGCTTTTATTGCGATAACAATTATATGGACACTTCAACCGGATTTCTGCCGTCGTCGTCGCCGTCGCCGTGAGGTTCCGTATAGATAAAATCTTCGCCGTGCGCCGTATGCCCGAGCGGAAGCGTGCGGGGACGCGCGCTATCACGGAGAGCCAGCGCACTCAATCTCCCAAGCGCAAGCAAGGAAGTGGGAAGCCAGCGTCGGAGGGAGCGGGAGGGGGGGCGCATTTCTACTCTGCCAACAACCGCGCTCGTCGCTCGCCCGCACCGTCTCTTATCTCCACACGGCTCTGACCTTTGTATGCGCTGTGCATTCGCCGCTCAGTTTCCGTTGAAGCGATAGACCGCACGTAGCTTCGGCCGCTGCGGCGTATGCGCTTGCTGCCAGCGTTTTGACAGTCGTTGTCTGCAGTCATTCAGTGTGATCTATTCATGTTTGCTTGTGCGTGCTCACGCCACGCTTGTTCATTCAGCTAGTAATAGTCGGGCCACATTTTCCAACGCACGCTACACATGCAATGCTGCCCGGATCGGCAGTGCAGCGCTACAGGTGTGTCCCTTCGCACGCGCTGCCCACGGGAAGCGCTTCTCATCAACACCGCCGTTTCACGCGCGCCTTCTCGTGGTCATCGAGTCTCCATGTCGGTCTACTTACGCGGCAGCACACCTGCTTACTTAATCAGCTCATGTTTACTACAATTCATATTGCTACCAAAGCCGCTCACATTACTTTGTATGACATTGCTGTGTTGCTATCGCATTCATTGCTTCGCCCTTAGGGCGAAACTGTGACATTTTTTTAAATGCGTGAGCATTTCTATGGTTAACCAAAGAGAAAACTGTCCGTGCGGCCATCCTTCGTGCAAGACGGTCGCTTTCAAAAAGAGTCAGCAGCAATGTTTTCGCCAGCTGTGAAGAAGACGACGACGAACGCGCGAGCGGTAGCCCCAGCATGAGCGGCAATATGGGAACACTGGCATGATCAGCGGCATCAGAGAAGGCGACGAACGCCCGAGCAGTGGCACGAGCGCGTCTCTGTAACCAAGTGATGTGTGCAACCGGGCACGCACTAGTCACACCTTTGATAAGCCAGAACTGTGAAGCATCCGTAGCTTCGGATCGGAACGTCATTAGCACACATGGCACCGCCACCTGCATTAGTTTGCTTGCCTCATCAGTTCACGTTGCGCCGCCTTCCGCAGGAGTTCGTGTCACCGCAGCGCTGTCGGATTTACCGTAATGGTGCAAAGACGACCAAAGCAGGGCTAAGATTACCAGCAGTGTTGAGTGTGAGCACCCAACACCGCGTCGTTACTACGAAATGCCTACGCATCATTCAGATAACTCCCTGAGGAGATTCTATTTTCTGAACAATTAGCCACGCAACCGGCGGAAATGCTTCGTCTGCCGCTGATGCTGAACGAGCTGAGCACGAAAGTGTTTTATGCCGGGGTCCACCATCAACTTCCTGTAAAGGGTGTGCCGTGGGCGTCACACCCGTTAAATGTTCTATCTTCACAGCGCTAGCGCTGCAATCTAGGAAAGCTGAAGCGAAGCACTGCATCATGGCACTAACGAGCGCCGAGAGTGAGCACTTCGGTAGTCTAAATGCGGTGTAGCCTGGTGTAGAAAGTGTAGACCTGCTGAGGTGACGACACCTTTTCCGCATATGGTTTGTGTTTCGCTTCCGGTTAGCCTGTGGCGCCTCGTCGCCTATGGAGTGCAGCTTCAACATGCATCAGCAATGCTTACACACCGCCTACTGCATACGGCTGCGTATGTGATGGCACCAACTAAGAAAACCGCTGGGCTAAGCGGCACGCAAAGGCAACGACGTCGACGGGTGATTCTCGCTTTGGTCCGGCGAGAGACACGCCAGCGGGAAGCAGAACGCTTTCGCGCGTTCACGGCGCACGCTGCGAATTTTTCCACTCGTATTCCTCGTGCTGAGCGCGTCGGAAATCAACTAGATATCCAACGGACTACGGGAGCGGACCAAAAGCTCGTACTTTCGCCGAAGCGACTCGGCAACACGACGCCGCTCACGAACAGGAAAGTCAAGGAAACCTGCAACACGATCACCGATCCGCAAATAGTGCGCCTCTCGCTGCAGCGGAAAGTGATTTCACTAAGCAAACATGCAACAGTTTCTGTGAAGACACGTTTCACTTTCTTGTTCTACCGATTCCTATGAACGGGATGAACCATATATTGTGAGCATTTCTCAGTCACTTCTTCGTTAGCTGCACATGTTCATCATCATATCGGCTTCTTCGTATTCATCGCTTGTGGGGACTTATCTTGAGGCTGATCTGTGCCTTGAGTGTGAACGGTCCGCCACGTCTTCGCGGCGCATTAAAGGTCGTGTTAACGCTACGTCGCAAGTGGTGGAGGTTTCTCCTCGGTCCCCCGTCCTCTGCTCGCCCGCTCTACGTCCTGGAGCTTCGCTCAGGTCGCCGTTTGTGCCAGCTGTCCGCCAACATGCCGCAGGACGAGTACTCTGGCACTTCTAAGTCTACAAGCTCGGCTCCGCCTGCCGCAGCCTCTCCATTTCGGATCGTCAGTGGGCCTCAGCGCGACCCCCATCTGTTTGCTGGCTTTCGTGGTGAAGATGTGGAGGATTGGCTTGACAACTACGACCGGGAGAGTTTTTCTAACCACTGAGACGAGGTGACGAAGCTACGCCATGTCTCCTTCTATCTCACGGGCGTAGCGAAGACTTGGTTTTTCAACCACGAGATCGACCTCACCGACTGGAGTAGTTTCAAACAGCAGCTCCGACAAGTTTTTGGTACTCCGGCCGTTCATTCCGCCATCGCGAAGAAGACACTCGACACTCGCAAACAACAACTCGGCGAGTCATATACCTCGTATATAGAGGATGTCCTCGCTCTCTGTCGACGCGTCAACGCTTCCATGGCCGAATCAGACAGAGTACGCCACATACTCAAAGGCATTGGGCCTCTGGCCTTCAATGCGTTGGCCATCATGGACCCCGCTACCGTCGCTGACATTGTAGCTGCGTGCCAGCGCCTCGACGAACTCGAATCTGTCCGATTGCCACCCCCGGACACCCCTGACAACAACCCTACCACCGATCCCTCGTGGCGCGCAATGGTCCGCGCAATCATACGAGAAGAGCTGCAGTCTCTTGCCTTCTCGGCAGGTCCCATTCCTGCCCACGCCCCCAATACCACTTTGCGTGACATTGTCCAGGAAGAGTTGGCGTCTATGGCGGGTATTGCGTTTACGGACCCTCTAGTCCCTAGGCCCCCACCAACGTACGCGTAGGTAGCCGCAGTTACCCCAGCCCTCGTGCCATGGATGCCTCCTAAACGAACGCAGACGCACTTGGCTTCGATGTCTACCAGCACACCTCACCAACCTTACTTTCGTGGCGTCCAACCCGACCTATATGTTACTACTGTGGATATCGTGGCCACATCGCACGTTTCTGTCACAAGCGGCAGCAAGACGAGCGTCGCGGATTTGACACCTACGAACGGGACGACTTTTCTGCTGGGGCCTCTTTCCAACGCCGTCCTTATGCTCCGCGTTCCGACCGCTCTCTATCGCCACCTGCAACCTCCGCGACGGCTCCTAGCTACCGTCCGGCCAGACGCCGCTCGCCGTCACCCTTTCGTCGCTCTACGTCGCCACTTCGACCAGCTTCTCCATTTGCCGATCGTCGCCCGGAAAACTAAATTATGCAGCTTTTGGAGGAAAAGCTGCATTGCTCGACAGGACAGAAATTCCTCCAGCGCGTCCACAGCGCGTCCACATACACTGTTTTCGTTGAAGAAGTGCACGTGGAAGCTTTAATAGACACTGGTGCTAGCTTGTGAATTATTTACCGTGATTTGTGTTCGCGCCTCAGGAAAGTCACCACTCCTTATCATGGACTTCCGCTACTCGCTGCTCAAGGGAACGCCATTCGACCTACCGCCATGTGCACTGTTCGTGTCTACATTGATGGAATTCTGCATTATAAACAATTCACAGCGCTAAGTTCGTGTACCCAGCAGCTGATATTATGATGGGATTTTCTTTCTACGGCGTCCGCTTCTATCTGCTGTCGGAAACGTGTTCTCCACATGACCGACACCGCCCATTCACTTCATACAGATGACTCACCGCTTCGCTTGCTTGCTGCAGAAGACACCAAGCTACTTCCTTGCCCTCAGAGAATTCTTACAATCGCGTCGGATGTCATTGAACATTGTGACGTGTTCGTACAACCATCTGCGAACTGTCTCATAAGAGGGATAGTCATTGCGTCAGGGCTGGTCCGGTTTGAGAATGGCTCCGCATTCGTCTGCGCTACCAACCCGACATCCGAAAAAATTCTGATCGCTAAGGGCACTACGTTGGCTTGCGTGACTAAATCCGAGCATCTCTCTGTTTTTTCTGTTGAAGCGGCTTCCTCTGAAGCTCCTTCTGTTGGGCGTTCCGCATCTTTCTCTGCCCTTGAAGCTGCCATCAGTTCCAACCTGACCCCTTCACAGTCACAAAAGTTGCTTGCTTTGCTGAAAAAGCGTTTGAAGCGCATGCGTCTTCATTGGGACAGATTTCCGTCATCACGCATCGGATAGATACAGATGGCGGGTCCATTGTTCGCCGTCGACGATATCGCGTCTCTCTTGCCAAGCGGAAAGTCATTGAACAAAACGTCGACGAAATGCTGCAACGGAAGTCCCTCTGCTAGTCCTTGGTCATCCCCAGTCGTTCTAGTTCGGAAAAAAGACGGCTCTGTGCGGTTTTGCGTCGATTACCGGGCACTCAATAAGATCACGCGTAAGGATGTATACCCTATGCCTCTCATAGACGATGCCTTGGATTCACGGCAGAATGCCGAGTACTTCTCGAGTCTTGATTTGCGTTCAGGCTACTGGCAAATACCTATGCATGAGGACGAATAAGAAAAAACAGCCTTTTCAACACCAGATGGGCTATACGAGTTCAATGTAATGCCATTCGGCCTCTGCAATGCACCCGCAACATTCGAACGGATGATTGACACCGTTCTGCGTGGCATGAAGTGGAAGACTTGCCTGTGCTATCTGGACGACATCGTTGCTTTCTCTTCCACCTTCTCTCAACACCTGCAACGCCTGGCCGAAGTTCTCACGTGCCTTGCCAACGCTGGCCTACAACTGAACACGAAAAAGTGCTGTTTTGCCAGCAAGACAATTAAGGTCTTGGGTCACATTGTGAGCAAGGACGGCATTCGTCCAGATCCCGATAAGGTTTCAGCGGTTCTTCACTTCCCTCGCCCCGAAAGGGCCAAACATTTGCGCAGTTTCCTTGGCCTCGCTTCTTATTTTCGCCGCTTTATACGTGACTTCGCCTCAATAGCTGCACCGTTGCACAAATTACTCGGTTCTGGCGTTGCCTTTGAGTGGTCTCCCGAATGCGAATCAGCGTTTACCCATCTGAGAAATGCGCTCACATCTGAACGAGTACTTCGCCATTTCGATGAAGCCGCACCCACACTCCTGCATACGGACGATAGCGGTCATGTCATCGGTGGTATTTTCCTACAGCGAGATGAGTCTTCACGTTAGAGGGTCGTCGCTTACGCAAGCCGCGTACTGACGAACACCGAGAAGAATTATATCATCACTGAGCAGGAGTGCCTAGCTGTCGTTTGGTCGGTACAGAAATTTCGACCGTATCTTCACGGCCGCCATTTTACCATCGTTACAGACCACCATGCCTTATGTTGGCTTTCCACGCTCAAGAACTTCACCGGCCGCCTTGGTCGCTGGATTATCCGTCTGCAAGAATACGATTTCACTATTATCTACAAGTGTGGTAAAAAGCATCAGGACGCAGACGCGCTTTCTCGCTGCCCGCTTCCTACGACGCCATGCCATGGTTCCGCTCCTGCTTTCTGCGACAAGCTTTCGGACCGTCCTTCCCCGCATGTGTTGTCCTTAACCGCTATTGACCAGATTCCTTCTGATGACGATGGATCGCTCATATCTCACCAACTCGCTGACCCCTACTGTCGACGCATCATAGACCGCATTCAGGGAACTTCGCGCCCACCCAACGCTCGCCTTCGTCGACAGCTCACGCAATTCAAGCTCGACAACTGCGCCCTGTACCGCCATATCTATCACCTTGATGGTGAACGCTGGGTGCCTGTTCTGCCTCGCTCTCTTCGCGCTAATGTTCTTAAGGCCTATCACGACGACATGACTGTTGGTCATCTTGGTTTTGAGAAAACATACGACCGCATCAAAGGTCGCTTCTACTGGCCTGGCTTATCCACTAGTGTAGCGCGGTACGTCGCTTCCTGCGCCATTTGCCAGCTCCGAAAGCTACGAACATCAGGTCAAAGCGGAGAGCTCCAACCAGTCCCGTGTCCGTCGGCACAATTCGAAGTCGTTGGTATTGATCTGTATGGTCCCCTTCCCACGACTCTCACCGGCAATCGATGGATAGTGACAACCGTCGACCACTTGACACCTTACGCCGAAACAGCTAGCGTGACTTCGGCGTCGGCTTCTGAAGTGACTGCATTTATACTTCAAGCATTAATCCTGCGTCACGGTGCTCCTCATGTCATCCTGTGCGACCGTGGAAAGGCATTCCTTTTACAAATCGTAGCCGAATTGCTCCGAGCCTCCGGCACCACCCACAAGACAACCTCGAGTTACCACCCTCAAACCAACGGACTAACTGAGCGCTTTCATCGCACGCTCTCCGACATGATAGCCATGCATATTCAACCAGACCCCACAAACTGGGACGCAATTTTGCCATTCGTGACTTTTGCGTACAATACCACCGTACAGCGCACAACTGGTTACTCGCCATTCTACCTGGTCTATGGCAGTTCCCCTCTTATTTTCTTGACGTCTCCTTCTTCTCCGCCCCTGTCACTCCAGCTGCATCCTCTTGTGAACAATATATATCACGCCTCCTCCACTGTCGCCAGCTAGCCCGCATCAACACTGAAGCACGGCAACAGGACCGCAAGGACCTCTATGACGCATCCCATCGCGCAGTGTTCTTCCGCCCGGGCGATGAAGTGCTACTCCGGACACCAGTTCGCACTCCTGGCTTGTGCGACAAGTTTCAGTTTCGGTTCATAGGCCCATACAGAGTCTTGGAGCAGACTTCTCCTCGTTAATTATCTCGTCCAACCTATTGTGGTTCCCACTGACCGCCGCTGTCGCGCTGCCGAGATTGTCCACGTCTCTCGCATGAATTCCTTTCACGAGGCGTTCGCCGTCCCTTTAAGTTGCGGCCAGGCTGGCCGCTCGCTACGCGGGGGAAATTAGTGTGGGCATTTCTCAGTCACTTCTTCGTTGGCTGCACATGTTCATATCATATCGGCTTCTTCGTCTTCATCGCTTGTGGGGACTCATCTTGAGACTGATCTGTGCCTTGAGTGTGATCGGTCCGCCACTGTCTTCGCGGCGCATTAAAGGTCGTGTGAACGCTACGTCGCAATATATATATATATATATATATATATATATATATATATATATATATATATATATATATATATATATGTGTGTGTGTGTGTGTGTGTGTGTGTGTGTGTGTGTGTGTGTGTGTGTGTGTGTGTGTGAACGAGCGAGAGCAATCACTTCACTACTCAAAGTAGTGAAGTGATGTTGTTATTGAAAGGTTGCACGAAATCTTGAAAAAAGTCTAGTTGCTTCTGTCAACATTTGAAAACGTCCACGTAACCCACAATAATTGGCCTCAAATTACGGGTAGAATTTACGTGATTACGCACGCAACGGCTGCGAAGCGCGGCTCGCGGTGCAAACCCTCCTGTGACGTATGAAGGGTGGCGAAAAATGAAGCTGCTTCCCTGTTTTCCCGCGATTCGGGTGTTGTTAAAAAGATAGCTATATATAGTTAAATGGAAGTAAGTCAACGTGGTAAACCAAGTCTATCGCCTCTTGTGTTGCCGGCATTAAAAATGTCTTCTCATTTGCTTTTGACGTAGCTCTTAATTAGTCTAAAGTACTACGTTCATTTCGCATGAACGAAAACACTGTGCTATGTACTGTTGTCGAGTCATCATAGTCATCCTCTATTGTGCGTCGTCTCTGACCAATGCGCCTCTCATCGTGGCATCTCCTTTCGTCCCTTGCTTCATAAATGAAAAGAAATAGTACAAAAGCCCACAGCACGTGAGCTACCGCAGACTTGTAGGTAGGTAGCTAAAAACTTCATTTTTGTCCGGCAAGTTAATAGGGTTGGCTTCACCCGGCCTAAGCGTCTGCCACGAGCCCTTGGGCTCTGGCATCGTCGTCGGCCCGCTGGACTGCCCACAGTTGATCTGGGGCTGAGCTGAGCAGCACAGCACACCAACGCGCGCGGAGGCTTTTACTAGAGGCTGTCTCCCCGTTGCTACTCGTCAGCCCTTGGCATTCCCACAGCATATGCTCAAGAGTTGCTCTTCAGCCGCATGACTTGCATTCGTTTGTTTCGAATATATCTGGATTTAGTATATTCCACATTACTGGATTACAGTATGTCCTCGTTTGTAACTGCCGCCACTGGACAGATTGCGATTTATTTAGTTTTTGATGAGGTGGTGGAAAAATAAACCTGTGCATTTTATAATCTGTTGTTATATCTTTGTATTTGGCCAATCTGTTTCCCCACTCCCAATCTCCGTGCTCACCTTCTTCGGCGGCCCCCCAGTTGACGGCGCCAATATTTGTTACAACTAGTTCGGTTAGCCCTCGGGCTGCGTTGTGTGCCGCCTCGTTGTTTCCGCCGTCCCCCGGTGAGGTCGGAGTATGGGCAGGTGTCCATAGTAAATGAACGTGCTTGTATTTTTTTTTTGCTCCTTTCAATAATATCTGTAGTGCACTCGGGGGAGATTCGGCCATTTGCGTAGTTGCGAATTGCTGCCTGTGAGTCAATGATTATTATTTATGCTTCAGTTTGTGTTATTGCAAGTGCTATCGCCCTTTCTTCTGCTGCTTCTGTATTTTCTGTCTTTATTGTAACGCTTGTTACACATTATTCTTTGTGATTTACTATGACTGCATTGAATCCTTTCCAGCGTTTGAATCTAGGAGCGTCTACAAAAGCTGCTGCTTTATCTTGTCCAAGCCTTTTCTGTATCTCCTTGGCTCTGCTATGTCTTCGTCCTTCATGTTGTCTGGGATACATGTTTTTTGGCAGGTAGGGAACCATTATCATATTCATGATCTCTCTTGTCATTTACTTCTTCTCTCCGTGTTGTGTGTGGTAGTTAATACACAATCTTTCTAATATACGTATTGTGCAAATGTGCAAAGTGAAGCGGCTGGTGCCGCAAAGGAACACCGGAAAGCAAGCTTCAGAAATAAATTACAGGCAGTACAGAGAGCTACGTATTATTTGGGACACGAAGTAATTCCTCCAACGCGATGTCCCACTTCTTCAAAAGGTGGTGTCGGACCTATTACGTCGCGTGCAAGATGATTTTTTTTCCAGAGCTCCCCAAATATCCTCAAAGCATCTGTGTTAATATAGACAAATATTGGTGTAAATTTAGAGCAGTTCAGCTTGTATGTAACCAAAACAAAAAACAAAAAAGAAACAAAGCAAAAAGTTTAAACCTGAAAATTATCCCATTCTTCCCGCCTCTCCCGTATAGGTCATAATTAAAAAGCCTGTAAAGTACACTGTACGCGGCGGCGTTCTACTAACTACCAGCATTTTTTTATCTCATCTACGTGTCTCGTACCCCCGGTCAATTTCATACCGGCTTCTTTACTGTCCGCTGCAGGAATTATTATAACACAGAAGCGATCCATTTCTGTGCCTTTGGGCAAGTTCCTTACTAGATCTACAGCAGGGCTTTCCTCAGCTGACACAGATCTGTATTGATGATGAATTGTGTACGTAAACTTTTACTTAATGTTTTGAAGTATTACATATTCAATTAAACCAAAAAACAAACAAAAACAAACAAAAAGAAGAACATTGAAAAACTTATTTGTTCAGTATAGATTGTATGTAACTGCAAATTATTGTCCTCTTCTTATTCTTTGTTTTAATATGAAGAAAATGGTAACGTGGTGCCTCTGTAGGGCCTACCTTTCGAATGAAATCAGATAGCCTTGCACGTTAGCTTTCTTTCTTTCTTTAGTCGACGAAGCTATTACTTTTCTTGCGTCTCACAGCTATTTTCCCCTTCTCTCGTGTAATCACTGTATACAGGTCTCGCCATTTGCGTCCACTTATTAACGTTTACGGATGCTATGCAGCGCATACAGCGGCTACAGTGCCGTCCTGCGGCGTTGAAGAGACTCGCAGTGACGGGAGACAGCAACCTGCACCGATCTACCACGAAGTGCCTAGAATGAGGCAAAGAATGCTACCCCTGCAAGAGTATACTTACCGCTTATCTCTGCAAAGTTTCGAATGCATTTAAAAGCAGGTTGTGCATGCTCCAAGTAATCACGCACGCGGACGCTACCTGAGATGCGATAGATTAACTCGAACTGCTGACGCCTAGAAATCCCGCAATCCCTCGCAGGAAGCCGGACTGGCCTAGAGTGGTCGGTCTGTTTTTGGCATTCGTTAAGAAGGGCTTTCGTCCCGGCGAGAGTGCAATGCCCGGACTACCCACGACGGAGCATTGCCCACGTCGTCGCACGTAAAAAAAGGGGCCAGTGGTTCAGATTAATATTGTGAAGAAACCTGGCAAAAGTGTCACCCACGCCGTCATACGTAAAATGAAGGTGGCAGTGTTCCCAATAGGTAATATCAGGAAACATTGTCCCTGGCAAAACAAGAGAGAGCGATCCCATCCGAAACAACCACGGGCCGTTCGGGTGGTCTCTTAACGCAGGATCGCAGCATGGTTGAGCCAATGAGCGTTCCCGCAGGACACGAGAAAAATATGCTTTTGGCTCGCCTTTATGCGAATCCCCAAAGACTAGTTTTGATGGCGTCTGCAACCTCGTCTTTGTTGAAACAAAAGAAAGAGTGCAAACACGCGCACGCAGAGAAAACACTGCAAACGAACTAATCGATTTAACCAGCGCACGTTGCGAATGAGAAGCGTTATTTCCTATGTCGGAGAAGCACAGGTGTTTCCATCCCCGGTTACACTTACATCGTGTAACAGTGTAATATTAAAGCGATTCTTCTTTGCCTCTTCCTTCGCTTTTCCTGCTGCTGCTGGCCGCTGGCTGCTCGTAACATTGTCCTCCCTGTTGGCTCCTGGCCACATTCTTTGGCGATGGACAGGTACCGGACATGGGCAAAACGGCTCACTTCAGTGAGCTGGTTGGAACGGCTCAGCTCACTGAAATGAACCGGTTCATTCGAACAGCTCACCGGTTCACTTAAATTTGTAACCTGTGGTATGCATACTCTATAGTTTTTACTCATACTCTCTAAAAACGATATATGCATAATTGAATAACCGTGGTATTGGTATTTTCGCTATGTTTAGAGAATATTCTTACATATTTTAAAAGCATGAATTTTCAGTTGTAATGAAACTTTCTTTTCTCATATTGGGGATAAAATGCGTATGATACTCTAACAGGCACAATGCGACGTATTTTTTTCAGACAAAAAAAAATGTAACCTTATTGTCATTACAGGAGCTTTTCTGTTTTTGTGGTACTTTAAAATCAACTTTGGTGAAAATATGAACACAAAATTATTGTACATTATCTTTCAACTTCATTCAATTATGCACATACACACGCTCACTATAATGTGAGTGAGCTGTAACGCCTTCCAAATGAATGTCGAAATCATTTCTTGCAGTACAATACAAAACTCGTACGAAACATCCAGAAAACTGCCGCACGTACCTTTCGTTTTGTTTTTCGTTTTTTTCTTCTCATGAGCGCACGCGCGATACTGGCGATCATGCCATCATGCGCCAGGACAAAAAAAAAAGAAAAAGAAATTAAGTTCTATTACAACACAACAGATCGTTGGCCTCGTTTTATTGACGTGCTGGTGATACACGCTCAGAAAATGCACAGAAGTGGATGCCATGGGTGACATTTTCATGACTACATAATTATCACAAATGAAGACCAGGACGTAAGCTGTACGTTCACCTGCTGTCTTTAAAGACACGGAAGACCATCTTCGAAGTGTTGTTGAACCTTTGCTAAAACCTTTGCTAACGCTACGTATATCCTGGCATAGCCGAGCTAATCCACTGTTTTTTTTAAAGAGCGGCTCAAAAAATCTATAGGTATCCTTCTTCTTCTGGGTAGGCTGTGCTTGGCCCGGTGGCTTCCTCGTCGACTACCTCCATGGTTAATGCAACGCAGGAACCGAACTCGAAGGAGCAAGCGAGCGAACCTCTTTCCCCTGGCACGATAATTGGAGGAGGAGCGAGGGAGGGCGAGGAGGAAGCACAGCACGCGCCACCTGGTGGGGCGTAGCCCCCTAGCGAGCGGTGCATGAAGCGCACCTTAGGCGCCCTCTCCGATGATGACATCAGATCATGTAACGAGCGCGCGCGTGCAGCTGTTGCGAGCGAGCGAGCAGGTGCGCGCCGGGAGAAAAGAAACGAGAGAGGAGGGAGTGACGTCACATCCGCTCTGCTAGGCAGATGTTCAATCTATGCCAGGCAACTCTTTTTCATTAATTAGCGGTAACTATCACGCCAACTTCTTGTGTGGGACGTAATTAGTGACGTCATTACTTCCGCTTTCCACTTAGGAGTTTCCAGGAATTTCGCCAAACTCGTGCTCACGTGAGGGGTCTTTGAAGTCTGCGATTCTGTTCTTTGGTGTACGGTAATCAGTGATTCCTTAATAATTCAAATTATTCCAGACATTGAGTAACTCAACTTGTAACTAAACATTTGCTCTGATATCATATCTATAATGAAACCCATGAATTTTGTGCTGTACTATTGTTTTTATATTTGTTTATGATTTATTTTTAATTTCGTCCCCGGTCGTCTCAGGAGGTGAACCGGAAGTGCTGCGCAAGAAACAAGAGTGTAACTGGATGCTCTTGCCGCTAAAAGGTATACGAGGCGTACTGGTGCCAACACTCATGCCTTGTACCCCATTGCAACTGCAATGGTAGCTCTACATGGGCATGGTGCCGAAAACGTGCGCAGCGTGCCACTGCAACTCCACGTTTAAAGATGCAAAGCGGCCAGGGCTTCGTCCGGACTGCACCGTGAACTACACAGTAGTCACCTTTGATTGATGGCTAGAAAATTATCGAACAATCCTTGTGTTACCAAGGGCCGACGCTTCAAAAAGATCACGTTGCTGTCAAAATTTTTTTGCAGCGTCGACCCTCTACTGCTGGTGGTGGCAGCGCGTCCCTGTCTTCACGGACTATCTCGCCGCGCGCTCGCCGGAGCAAGACGTGTTTTTCTTGCTCCCTTGCGCCGCTTTGTTCCCCTCCCACGACCACGCTCTGAGCGTAGCCCTTATCAGGGCTCCCAAGGGAGTGGGACGTTAGGAACCTTAGCTCTAGGATAGGATAGGAATAAACTTTATTTGTGAAGCGGTTAAGGCTGTTGGTGCCCGGGGCTAGGCTGCCAAGGGTCCATCGCCGGAGAAAAATCTTTCGAGATCCTCGGCAATGGCCCTGGCCCGCTGGACAGCCCACTCCTGGTCCTCGGGTGCCTCGCTGAGGAGGGCGGCTTGCCATCTCTCAGCGAGGCCCCCGCTTCAGAGGGTCCTGCTGTTATCTTCCCCCTTCCTCTTGGTCCTTCTTCTTCAGGGCGTTGACATTCCCAAAGTATATGGGCCATATCAGCCCGTTCGTTCTCGCACCACGGGCAGCCGGGCGACGGGTGCAGCGCGGGCCACAGGCGGTGCAGGTGATAGGGGTTGGTGAAAGTGCCCGTCTGCAACCGCCTCAGGTCGACTGCCTGGGACCTGTCCAGCCGCCCGTGGGGTTGTGGATATGTCATACGTTCTTTCCTGTAGTGTGCAAGAACCTCTCGGTACGAGGCCGGAAACTCCTCGATATCACAGTCGGCGTCCCTGTGGCCCCCAGCTCCGTCCGCCGCGATTTGGGTTGTGTTGATAATTCCTCCGCTGGGGTCCCGCACAACAACGGCGGCTGCCCTCTGTGATCGCGTCGCGGCGGGTAAGTTGCCTCGCGACGAGATGGGCACGCTCGTTGTGGTTGGGCGGGATGGCGGTGTGTTTTCGGCCTTTAGTATTGTTGTTGTTGCGGCTGTCTTCTTTAGTACCAAGCTCCCCGACGTGCGCGGGGAACCATTTGAGGGACTTGATCGTAATCCTGCCGGACACGAAGTCTCCGGCTCTGGCGTTGAGCATGCGCGCCACATCCGCGGACACCCAACCTTTGGCGTAGTTCCGGATCGCTGATTTGGAGTCGCTTATGATCAGGCTATCCTCCGTATCTCCGTGGAGTACCGCGAGGGCTATGGCCATCTCCTCCGCTGCTTCGGCCGACGGCAGCCTAGCTGATGCCGTGACTGGGATCCTTCCCTTCGTATCTACGACCGCCATGGAGAAGGCGGGCTCCGCCGCCGTCGGCCGGCCGTGTCATTGATGTTGCTGCTGTTGCTGCTGCCGTTTTTGTCGTAGTAGTAGTAGAGATGGTGGTGTTGGCATCCCCGGTTCGTCTCGCACATTTCGTTGTAGTGGCGATGGTGGTCGTCGTCCCTCGTCGCCATCAACGTTACCGGCGGGCCGCGGGTACCTGGCTGCATCGACAAAGAGGACGCCTTCTCGTCTTCCGTGCTCCTCGAGGATTGCTACCGCCCTTCGTTTACGTCTTTGCACGTCATGCACCGGGTGCATGTTCTTCGGCATGTTTTCCGTCTGTATGGCGTCCCTGACTTCCGGTAGCAGTGTTTCCTTCAGTCCCCGCGCCTCATGATATCGAATCCCGAGCAGGTCGAGGATTCGTCTTCCCGTTTTGGTGCCCGACAGCCTCTCCAGCTGCGCTATTCTCTGCGCCTCGGCGACCTCCTCGAGCGTGTTGTGTACGCCCAGCTCGAGGAGCCTGTGAGTTGGCGTGTACTGGGGTACCCCCAGGGCGGTCTGAACGCCCTGCGGATCGCCACGTTCAACTTGTCGGTTTCGCTCCTGTTCCAGTCGGCATACGCGGCGACGTACGATATATGGCTCAGCGCGCACGCCTGTATCAGCCTCGTCACGTTGTGTTCTTTCATTCCTTTCCTCTTGTTCGCGACTCGCACC
>NC_051156.1:124493870-124561773 GCF_013339745.2 Dermacentor silvarum
TGAATTGTTAAAGGAGGAGAAGAGAGAGAAGCACAAGCGACTTATGTCGCGCGAGAGGCCGTGGGGGATGGGAAGAAGGAGGGAGGGAGGGGAGGCGACGTTTTAGCTGCGGCACCAAATGCGTATTTATATAAAAAAAGTTGTCGCAGTTTCACCTGAAAGGCGAAGCATCAATTGCGATAGCAAATTTGTAGAGAGCTATACGGAGTAATGATAGTAGCTTTATCAGGTGTATACCCTTGGACATGCAGCACACCGCAACACGCAGAACTGGTGTCGACGCCGTCGGCGTTTTGCCCGTGTTCGCACGAAATGCGTGCGGCGTTGGTGACTGTTGCCGGAGCCTCTGATATAAATAGGCACTTGGTGCCGCAGCTGAACGTCGCCTCCCTTCCCTCCCCCTCCCCGTTGCTCTACATATATGGTGATTGTAAAGGAGGAAAGAGACGCCTACTTTCTGCAGCCATTAAGGGAGCACGGCGCAGAACTCGCGTTTGTTCTCCGCCGTGCGTTCACTCCCGTGAAAGCGCGCGTCCCTCGCGCCCTTTCACTCGCACATACAGCGTTCGTCGGCGCGCGGCGACGATTTCATCTCCATTGACGTCATACGGAACCTTACGGCGACGGCGACGGCGACGAGGACGGCAGAAATCTGCTTTGGAGTGTCCATATAATTGCTATCGCAATAAAACGTTCGAGGCGAGCAGCTGGTAAAGACTTCCGACGCTGCTCGACGAGTTTCCCGTTCTCGTCGAAAACCTTCGAGCCGCCCCAGAGGCCCTGGCAACCGTCACCAACCCCGCGCGCGTTCGGTGCGAACGCGGGCAAAACGGCGACGGCAACTAAAACAGTTCTGCGCGTTGCTGGTGCTGCTGCATGTCCAAGTTTATACAGCTGATAAAACTACTATCCCTAGTCCGAATAGCTCTCTACTAATTTGGCAATCGATGCTTCACCTTCGGGCGAAACTGCAACATTCTTTTGCGTATATTTCTGGTAGTATTTGAAGCATTCTTTCGCGCTCAAGTGAGTCTGATATTAGTGCTATATTTCAAAAAATCCGGTCAAAATGGCGATCTTATCGCTCGGTTCTATATTAAGGAAAGAGAGCAAAGTCAGAAGCACCCAATATCGCCAGTAGGGTGCTTGTTCGAAGACAACCATGTTTTCTTTTTTTTTTTTTTTTTTTTAGGGAGAGACATGCCTGTGCAGAACGCTCTGTGACAAGGTGCATTGTCTTCCTGCAGCATCCAGGATATTCTCGCACACCACCAAGCGAGCTGTTCTCGCCGAAAGATCAGATGCGCTAAAGCTTGCCTGTAAATGTCTCTTGTTGATAGTCTCGCCATTCCGGACATATTACATATGCGTGATGCTGTGAATGCCGAAAAATAAACAACGACGCGCATACGATTTCTAAAGCTATGGGTTCACCTAAGGTCTGTTGCAGTCATTGAGATTGGGCGTTTCTACGGCGATGACTCCACGCTTCGGCTCAGTGTGGCACCCGCACACCACAGTTTGTCTGCGGTGATGATCCTCGACGTGAAAGACAGGTCATTCGTCAGATTTGGCTCCTGTTGAGCGTGCTGAAAGCTCAAGGTAAAAGCTTAGCTTAAATTTCGCCGTTCTGACACGATCGCAGAAATCGAGCGCGAGTCGCAGAAGGTGCTTCACTTGTATACCGGAAAGCATACTTTGCAGGAACACTGTGAGCCTAGCACTGCTGTGAAAGGGGACTATTTCGAAGGTGGCACTGTTTGAATGTACATAAATTACTTTTTCTTGAAAACCGAGCATCAAACCAAACTTTCTGCTACGCAAACAGTCGTAAACCTTCTCGTACGACTTCCTCTAGTATTCACTTATATACTAAGCAATAGTGCGATAAACTCACCGGATATGCTGGACCCAAGCGCGTGCTAATCTTCTTAGGCAAGCCTCCACATTGTCATGAAATGTTGCAGACTTCTGCGCACAAGAAAAGAATTTTTAGTTCCCTTCTAGACGTAGTCTAAGCTTGTTTTCCAAGACGATGTAACAGGGTGTTTCATTTTAGCTGCACAAAATTTTAAAAAATGACTGTGGTAGATAGAACAATTGCAATCCTTCATTTAAACTACTATGTTGTAATTGCTTACAGTATAGTACAAGATATTCACAAGATGAATTACATTAAAGTCAGGGACCGCACTTGCTCCAATCACCGAGAGAACAGGCTATTTCAGGAAGGGATATTCTACAATGGAGCGCATCCGTGTCATCAATCAGGTAATCGAGAAATATGCAATGTACAATCAACCTTTTATATGGCGTTCATAAATTATGAAAAGGCATTCGATTCAGTTTGAGATACCAGCAGTTATAGAGGCATTGCGTAATAAAAGAGTACAAGAGGCATACATCAATACCTTGGGAAATATCTGCATTGATTCTACAGCTACCTTGTTCTCCAAAACAAAACTATAAAGTTACCTGTAAAAAAGGTGTCAGGCAAGTGGACACACTCTTATTCAAGCTATTAGACTAGGAATAATTAAGAGGGAGGATCACGGTGAATATCTCAGCAGCCTTAGGTTTGCAGATGACATTGCCCTGTTCAGCACACTAGGGATGAGTTGCAAATTCAGAAGAACGGTCATTGTTTGACAAACACAATTGAAATCAACAAGCACTATCATTTATTGATCACATGCCAACAAATATGGGATGTCTTCGAAGAAATGTAGCCGGTCTTATTTGGTTACTGTCTGGGCATAGACACACACCACGCGGAAAGCACGCTTACGATATCTGAAGTCGCCGCTCACAAACCTACCCGACCACAAGAGACCACCACATTTTCTGGAACAATGCGGATTAATTATTCAGCAGTAGGCAACACCCTGCGGAAATGCCAACCGCATGGCTGACACACACTTTGTAATGGATTCGCATGGGTGCAAGCATGTCGTTTGTATGACTCGCTTTCCACTTTCATTATTGAACTGCGAGCACATCAAGGTCAAGTTCGTCTGCCAGACGTTTCAGCTGAGGACTGTTTCCGCGTGGTTCCTAAACCGCGGACATTGAGAATGGCCGCTCCAAGGGGTGCAGTGAACGTCACCATATTGCAACGAAAGGGCACAGGGAGCCTCGTGCTTACCAGCGGGTGCCGACAGTCAACCGCGTTCACTCATGAGAACAGCTGCCGCGAGGTAGCGGCGCCGCTCGGGCCTGGGAAGCATACCTCCCCCCTCTTTCCATTTGACACCTTCCACTCACGTTCGAGCCGGCACTGCCCGCGGTCGGTCACCATGTCGTCCTCCTCACACCCCAGCATCATGAGTGCTGGGTCCACGTACATCTTCACCCACGTTTCCTGGTCAAGCTCGGTGCAGGATTCCTCTACCTTCCCCACCGCTCTCGCCTTGTCGTACTCACGCCTCCGAACGCGTTGTTTTCACACGCGAAGCCGTCAGATCTTTTGAGAGTGTAATAGCATCCGCTTTATATACCACCTTTTCACGGCCTTGTACTTTACTTGCTGCGACGTGGCTAGCGTACCGGCTGCGTTGCCATTGGTGCCATAAGTTTCTCCGATATTTCCATTACCCAAACGTGACGCAGCCTCGTCTGCTTCTACTTCATTATTTAAATCAAGGCTTTCCTGACGCTTTGAAGCAGCGCCATTCACGGTGACATTAGTGCGCAAGCAGTCTTCCTGTCCCTGACCGAAAAACACGACATGTTCAGCGAGGCATTCGGCACTCGCGGCGGATCTGCCCCTTTATTCGCCATGTAGGTGCTCTGGCTGGCATGACTGCCAAAATTGCGGCACATTGGAACTTGAAGAGATCCGGCAACTCCTCCACGGTGATGCCGTCACTAAGTGTCATACGAAGAATGCGCGACATCCAATCGGTCTCTTCAAATCCTGGCAAGCTCCACTCCTCTAGGTTGACGTATTTCACGTCGCCATACTCCCTAAGCACTTTTCGCACAGCCTCGCTCGGCAAGTCACAAGCGACCCAATGTACTTTTCCAGTAAGCTCCTGCTTCACAGCGTCGATGGCAACGTAGTATCGGCCTTGTACCCTAATTCATCTGCTGCTTAAGAGTTGATTTTTGCTTCTAGTTTTCACTTCAGTAATGTTCATATATTGATATTGCACTTTAACGTGAATAAATCCGGACCTGAGAAAGCGTGATTCCCCGACTACACGAAGGAAAGGTTTGGATTGCAAAACGCTTCCATTGACATACCCACGGCACGTACGGGCGGGGCCTTGGTTGATATGTACATAATCGGCGGAGTTTAATGGAGTTGTCATAGCAAGAAATCGTGCCGTTTGTGTATACGCGAAGAAATACGCAGAGTGAAACGCTTGGTTTCTGTAGAGGGCCACGCCCGCGGCCCTGCACTCCTTGCGCTGGCCAATGGCGAACAAGTCAAATCCGTCGATAGCGACGGGGTCATCGCTCTACGTTCGCTCAGGTACACTTTGTCATAAACTTCATCTGGAGGTTGAATCGTTCCAACTTTTTGTCACCTTTTTATTCTTTCACCATGTGGTTAAAAGTTCTCAGAGTTGAAGCTTAATTTTTCCACCCTTACAGATGTCTTGGCTGCTGGTATTGTTTTCGACGCGGTTACTCCGTGATAAAACAAGGATGCCTAAATATGTTAATGGCAAAAAAACATACGTCCCAAGGGTACTCTCAAAGGCGCCTTTACTAAATCACACCTTTCTATGCCTACTTTCCTAGGGCTTGAGACGTTCTTCAGGTTTGGCGCAATTGCTTGGTCGGACTTTCGGTTAGTAAAGTGGAGTTTACTGCTGGACTATCTCGAGGATCTGCTGGCTCTATTCGGCGCCCTACCCTGAATGCAGTGTCATAGCAAAGGGGGCCAGTCGCGAAAACAGTATAATGTGCGGTCACATGGGCGTGGTCGTGGGGTTTCAGCGTCTTGTCACTGACAGGCAGGCAATCGTTTTGACGCAAAACACTGCGCAAAATATAAGTTTCATGGCATTTATTATTATTAAATTATGGGGTTTTATGTGCCAAAACCACGATCTGATTATGAGGCACGCCGTAATGGGGAACTCCGGGATAATTTTTACCACCTGGGGTTCCTAAACGTGCACATAATCTAAGTACACGGGGGTTTTCGCTCTTCGCCCCCTGATTATGTATGTCCCCTGAAAGCATCGAAACGAAAATGAAATAAATGCGGCGAAACCCGTTCCTACTGATTTGCAATAGCATGTTTAAAGTCAATTAAAAAAATTTGTCGCAGTTTCACCTGAAAGGCGAAGCATCAATTGCGACAGCAAATTTGTAGAGAGCTATACGGAGTAATGATAGTAGCTTTATCAGCTGTATAAACTTGTACATGCAGCAGCACCGGTAACACGCAGAACTGTTGTCGACGCCGTCGGCGTTTGCCCGCGTTCGCACAAAACGCGTGCGGCGTTGGTGACTGTTGCCGGAGCCTCTGGGGGCGCCTCGGAGGTTTTCTACGGCATCAGAACGGGAGACTCGGCGAGCTGCGTCGGAAGTCTTTACCACCTTCGCGCCTCACAACGTTTTTACATAAATACGCACTTGGTGCCGCAGCTAAACGTCAGCTTCCTTCCCCGCCCCCCCCCCCCCCCCACAGTCTTTCGCGCGCTGGAAGAAGGCGCGTCAGCGATCGGCGCGCGGCGACGATTTCATCTGCATTGACGTCATACGGAACCTCACGGCGACGGCGACGGCGACGGCAGAAATCTGCTTTGGAGTGTCCATATAATCTCTATCGCAATAATAAAAGAAGAAGGGTTACAAAATAAGTCCCAAAGCGCTTGGTGTTGAGGTAAAAGGCCAACTAGAAAAAGAAAATGTGCACACGGTAACGCCTGGTGTCATAAGGTCCGGTCAGCGAGGGCGGAAGGCCCGCTCGTAGAGCGTTAATTTATTATGTAGATTGATGTCTATGATGTATGATGTATGTCGATTTCGCCCCCAACGATATGGGGGTTGGGGGCGAAATCTCGATCCCGAGATCTCGTGCTTAGCAGCCCAACACCATATCCACTAAGCAACAACGGCGGGTGGCATTTATTAACCGCCTCAGGGAAGCTCCTTCTCAGATTGCAACATATGGGTTGGATCTGCATAATTTTTTTGTTGCGAAGCCAGGGCAAGTTTCCATGGTGGTCATCGTCCGAGGTCATCTATTTGTAGGCGACCGGTGGCTGCGGATCAACTATCGTTTACATGTCGTATGCAGGAGCCATGCCAGCGGGCCTTCGGAGCAGCCCGTCGTACGACTGTCCAGGCCGATGGGTAGCTCGTTCTTAATTCGTTATGCATGCTACCTCGTCGGCATCTGCGTTGCTAGTGATGCTGACCGTAACGCCACGACAGCTTAGCAACGACAGCAGGTTGGTGTTGGTGCTCACAGCCTGCACTCAGGCGCACTCACGTCTGCACTCGATCGCCTTAATTCGCATTATATCCAGTGTTGGTTGGCACCATCACCGGTACGGGCCACTCGGGCTGCCCTAATTTGCACGATATGCGGTGTAAACGCCGCCCGTGTCGTCGTGTGCGTGTTTCCTTCGCCTTTTGTGTGTGCTTTTTGGGGCAATTATACCATTGATTCAGTGTTTGCTTGCACTATGTCCGGCGGCTTTTCCAGCTGCTTTGCGTTCTGGATCAGCCCACATTAGTGGCGCGTCCTTGAGCGTCACCTTGCTTTGACCTCGGGTCCGAATAGGCAAAGAAATGCTTCCTTTCAAAAAGCACGTTCAGCAAAGCTAGCATTTCTCACTGCTCAGTGTATGCCGAAACCTTCTGGAGACACGCTTTCAGTGAAACAGATGCCGCCTGCGCGCAGACATGACTTGTAGTCACGTCGTCGTGGTAATTCCCGCTTCGCAATTTCCTTCTTCACATCATCGTCGTTATGCTATCGTCCGCATACCGTCGCCGTCATTCCACTTTAGGCACCACATTGTCGTCCCGCTGGTGTCAACATACGCTCACATCATGCCGTTGTGGTCGCTACATCCTCATCATTCCGTCATAGTCATGCTTGCCATGTGCATTATGAAGCGCAACAAGTTTATATTGAGCGAGGTGGTTCGCAGTTGATATGTACAAGTGGGTCGTATGGTCGCTGCTTGGAAATGGTCGCTTAGCAGGAATAGTGTTCTGCAGAAATGCCAATGAAAGTTTCGCCAAAACCGATTCCCGCAGCTTGCGATCCGTAGATTACGCCGTCGTCGAAATGCGGCCGCCAGCAGCCGCGATTCCACCCGCGACCTCGAGCTCAACAGTGAAAGCCATATAGCCACTAAGATACCTCGGTGGGTAGTTATCGCCGTCGCTTTAGTATCGCACTATCGTCGACTGCCGCTCTTCGATGGACTGTCGGCGAGATCTGCGCCAGAACATAGAATGGGTGCAGATATACTGGAAGCAATAAACTGGCACGCATTCACAAGAAGGTCTTGCGGTAAAATTGTTCGCGATGACAAATTCTAGCCAATCCTGAAGCTGGAACATATTTTTTCGAAGGCGGCTGCCCACTGCGGGAAAGCGCTCACAAACGAAAACTTTTCGTATTCGGCCCTTGTTTCTTTCAAGTGAGCCGCCCAGTCCTATTTATGTCAGACTGACTGACCACCTTTTTTTAGACATGCATCTGCACAGTGCAGACTTATGGTTTCCTGCCTTGCGTCACTGCCTGCTGTGCATAGAAATATGCTTTAAATGTTTTGCAAAGGCTTGGTGCGCAACCTACGACCACTATAAACCTTTGTGCAGTTATTGTGCGGACATGAGGTGTGATAAATGCTTACGTTGAGGCTGTCCTCTCCGTAGGCGAAGCAGAGCCTGTATGCTGCGCAAACTCTGTCGGCCTCCTAGGCAAAGAATGAAGCAGTCACGTTAGGCGTTGCAATCCGTGTATTCGCTTCCGCTTGTTATGTGACGGTGCGACATGTTTTGCGCCAGTAGACGGTGAATTCTGCGAAGTTGCAAACTTTTGTGTAGTGGTCGGAAGTGTTGAAATGCCCTTTTTTCTAATACACGTTCTCGGAATGCCCAAATGAACGAAGGAGAATGGCTCCCATCTTGTAATCTTGTTACGGAGGTATATCTTTTGTCTACTACTGTATGGCATCCTTTCCCATCCTTTACATTTGGTGCCGAAGACGCGGTATCTACATCCAGGGACGTGCTGACGTGACCAAATACGAGCGATGGTGAACAATTGAACATCAGCAGTTGCCAACTGAATCAACTCTGTCAGAAACACAACATAAAAAAATCTAATTGAGGGGACTAGAGTACGGCACTGCTTTGACTTCAGAGTACCCCCTACCCCTGCTCTTCTTCACCTTCGTTTTCTAAGACCCAAAAAGAGATTAAGCATTGCCGTAGTGTCTCCATTTTCACCGTAAGACATCTATTCGGATGTGGTTCCTTGAAAGACGCTGCGGCACATTGGTTTGCTGCCGAAATAATACAATCGCAGGAATAGCTCACCTTTATAACTGACGCCCGGATGTTCAGTAGAGGAGCTACCTCTCTGCACTGATAAAGCAGGTTAGTTGCGAACGACGTAGTCTTTGCGGTCTCCCATGGACCTGAAGAAACGTACAAATATTGTTCAGAGTCGCGAATCATGAAAATAAAAAAAAACATCATTTTACTAATTTAAAACAAAAATTAAATGTGCTCTTCATCATCATCACCATCATCAGCCTATATTGATGTCCAGTGCAGGACGAAAGCCTCTCCCTGCGATCTCCAATTATCCCTGTTTTGCGCTAGCTGATGCCAACTTGCGCCTGACGACTTCAAAACTAACTTCAAACTTCAAAACTAAACTTCAAACTAACGTAGCTGTGGAACCTTTGTAGATGTTTGCCAAGATAGTCACGTATGCATCCTGTACTCCTTGATTACGCCGCAATGCCTCTATGATTACTGGTATCTCTACTGAATCAAATGCATTTTCATAATGTATGAAAGCCATCTAGAGAGGTCGATTGTACTCCGCAGAAGTTCTCGATTGATGACATGGATATGATTCATCGTAGAATGTCCCTTCCTGAAGCCAGCCTGTTCTCTTGATTGACTGAAGTCAATTGTTGCCCTGATTCTATTGGAAATTATCTTGGCAATGTTTTTATACAATACTGAAAGCAAGCTAATCAGTGTATAATTCTTCAATTATTTAACACCTCCCTTCTTATGGATTAGTATATTGTTCGCATCCTTCTAGCTCTCTGGCACACTTGAAGTCGTGAGGCATTGTGTATAAAGGGCGGCAAGCTTTTCAAGCATATATCCTCCATGTTTGATTAAATTGACTGTTATTACATCTACTCCAGCAGCTTTTCCCTTGGCCACTGTCTTGCAAGACCCTTCTAACTTCATAGATAGTTATAGAAGGAGCCTCTGTAGCCTGTCCATCACTATTTCGAATGAAAGTAGCTTGGCGGCTCTGGGCCTCTGGGTACAGGTCAGTATTTAATTCTACCGCTGCTTTTGCTATGCATACATCTTGCTTGTCCTATGCCAAGTTTTCTTCTCACTGATTTCATGCTGCGTCCGTATTTTACTGCTTCGTCAATCTTTTGCACGTTATAATTTCGAATATCCCTTACTTTCTTCTTGTTGATCAGTTTCGACAGTTCAGCGAATTCTATCTAATCTCTTGAGTTTGACACTTTCATGTTTTGTCGTTTCTTTATTAGGTCCTTTGTTACATGGAAGAGCTTACCGTACTCGGTTGCCTTGGCGCCTGACCTCCCACTTCAATTGCTGCTTCTTAGATAAGCCTAGTTATGGTTTCATTCGTTACCTCTATGTGGTCTTCATCGTCCTGTTTTAAAGCTGCATATTTGTTTGCGAGCTCCAACCTGAATTGGTCTGCTTATACCGTTACTGCTGTCTAGGTTGGCCTGTTTCTTTTTGACTAACTTTACTCTTTATCTCTTCAGATTGAGAGAAATCCTAGCCCTCACTAACCTATGGTTACTGCACTTCACCTAACCTAACACTTCTACATCCTGTACTGCTGGGATCGGCAGAGAGTATGAAATCTATTTGATCTCTTGTTTCTCCATTAGAAATTTTTCAGGCCCACTTCCTGTTGCTGCACTTCCTGAAGAAGGTATTCATTATTCGGAGCCTATTCCTTTCCGCGAATTCTACCAAGATCTATCCTCCAGTGTTCCTAGAATCGATGCCGTAGTTGCCAATTGCTTGCTCACCAGCCTGCTTTTCCCCCACTTTGGCATTGAAGTCGCCCACCACTACAGTATACTGTGTTTGTACCTTTCTCATTGCTAATTCAACATCTTCATAAAACAGTTCTATTTCTCCATCATCGTGATTGGAGTTCTTCTAACCTCACCAAGGCCAATAATATCCCAGGCAATGCCTGAAAACTCCTCAAATAGCCCTGCTAAGCTAGCGGCACTCGAGACGGTGCGCGTGTTGAACGTTGCCAGGTTCCAGTGGCGGACCCAGAGATTCTCAGCACCCTCTGCCCCGTCGCAAGTCTGACCGCCGCCTGGGCCACATCAGTCGCTGGGGACTGAGGGAGGGCCATGGGTTAATTTAGGAGTCATGACGAAGGTAGTGGCCGAATACTGCACCAGGGAGGCTAATTCTTGTTCTGGCGAGGGAGTGACCTCGTTGAAGCTTAGCGGGCCTTCTTAATTTGGTTGCACCTGAACTAGTATAGCACCACAGGCTCACGGCAATATATATATATATATATATATATATATATATATATATTGTAAGCACATTTCACGTACTTCATCGTTCTCATTTGTATATAGCCATCATCATCCCTGTTTGTCTTCTTCTTCGTGTTTGAGCCTCGGCCGTGCCGGTGGAATAAACGGGTCTGCCAGTGCTGCCTGTCCTGGTCGTCTTCCGTCTTTCAAAGTGGTGGAGGCGCGTCAAGATCCCGACGTCCTCCTGCGTTCCTGCCCTACCTGGAGCTACGTTCCGGTCGCCGCCTGCGCCCGGCCACCCCCACAGCTATGACCACCCCTGCGTCGGCCGCCGGCACTATCGCTACCCCTGACGCTCCTGCTCCTACGACATCGGCTGCACTGACATCGTGCACCATTACCACCCCTCATCGTGATCCACCAGTCTTTGCGGGTCTCCGCGGGGAAGACGTCGATGACTGGCTCGACAACTTCAACCGCGTGAGTTCGGCCAATGGGTGGACCGATCGACAGAAGTTGACTACCGTCGCGTTCTATCTGACCCACGTTGCGAAGACGTGGTATTTTAACCACGAAACTGACTTCACCGACTGGTCAGCGTTTACTACCAGCTTGCGGCAAATTTTCGCGTCTTCATCTGGCCGTTCAGAAGTCGCCAAACAGAAGCTCGCTGCGCGTGTTCAACTTCCGCAAGAGTCATATACATCGTACATCGAAGATGTCCTGGCTCTATGCCGCCGCGCCAACGTTGGAATGACGGAAGCCGAACGCATTCGCCATATTCTTAAAGGCATTGGTTCCATCGCATTCAACGCCTTAGCTGTCCAAAATCCTACCTCGGTTCAAGATATTACATCGACGTGCCAGCGCTTGGACGAGCTTCAGGCCCTCCGTCTTCACCGTGACAGCGACCTTCCCATGCCACCTCATTCTGATTTACGTACTCTTATCCGCTCTATTATTCGCAAAGAACTTCAGGAGCAGCAACAGCGGCGATCCACTGTTGTTCCCGCCCCATCGCCAACGTTCGACTTGCCAAACCTTGTGAAGGAGGAGTTGGCAGCCATGACGACACCGACGTCTGTTGCCCCAGCAGCGTTCCCGATGCCCACATACGCGGAAGTCGCTGCAATGCCACCTGCTACTGTCCCTTCTGGGCCTCCTGACCTCACCTGCGGCCATTTGGCCTCTATGGGCGCCCGAGCACCTGCTGCACCTTCGTATACTCCATGGCGTCCACCTCGTCCGGTCTGCTTTTACTGCGGTATACGGGGCCACATATCGCGTTACTGCCGTCGCCGCCAGCTGGATGTAAGCCGAGGCTATGCCGATTTCGAGCGAGACGAGAACCGCCGACACGACGCTTACTACCCAGGCCCGTCCGCTTTTACGCAGCGTCGTTCTCCATCTCCTCCAGCGTCTCCACGTCTGCCTCAGGGCTCCCGTTCGGCTAGACGACGTTCTCCTTCTCCCTACCGCCGCTCTGCATCACCGCTTCGCCCCATCTCCCGCCTTGCTGACCAACACTCGGAAAACTAAGGATTGCAGTTTTTGGAGGGAAAACTGCGTCCTGTCGAACTTCGGAAATACCTCCTTGTCGCCCGGCCAATATGCTATCTGTAACTCTCGAAGGTGTTCCTGTGCAAGCTCTCGTCGATACTGGTGCCGCTGTTTCCGTTCTGCGTAGTGATTTGTGCTCACGGCTCCGTAAAGTCAGAACGCCTTATCTTGGACCCGTTTTACGCGGCGCTAATAACGTACCCATTCACCCCGACGGACAATGTACGGCTCGTGTTTTGATCGACGGCATTCGTCACCACATTGAGATGATTGCGCTACCCGCGTGCATCCATGAACCTATTCTCGGTTGGGACTTTCTGCATTCTGCCTCCGCTGTCATATCATGTAGGGAGAAAGTCGTCCACATCACAGATACCACGGATGCACCTATTTTGGAGTCGTCACCCTCCATCTTGAACTTGGCTGTCGCTGCAGATTACGTCCTGCACCCTGGTCACGAACACATTGTAGCTGTCACATCCGGCCAGCTAACCGATGGAGACGCACTGGTTACCCCCTCTTCACGCTGCACTTCACGAGGAATTCTAGTCGCCCCTTGTCTCGTCCGGTTTTCATGTGGCCGAGCTCTCCTGTACGCCTGCAACACAACCCCAGATCCTGTATTGTTGCCCAAAGGGATGACCGTGGCAACCTTCACCGACCTGCCACTGATCTCTGTCGCAGCGCTTTCCCCTTCTTCGTCACCAGTACCAACGTCAGGTTTGGATTCTTCTTCTCTCCGAGCCCTAATTGGTTCTGACCTAACCGCTGCCCAGTCGGATGCGTTACTCGCCCTTTTGGCTAAGCACAAATCCTGCTTTGATAGCTGTGCCACCGCATTGGGCCAGACTTCCGTAGCTGCACACCGCATCGAAACCGACGGTTCTGCAATTATACGCCGTCGCCCATATCGAGTTTCGCAGTCGGAACGGAAGATCATTGAAGACCAAGTTGATGACATGCTAGCACGAAATATTATACGACCTTCATCCAGTTCCTGGGCGTCTCCTGTCGTTCTGGTGAAGAAAAAGGATGGTTCCGTTCGCTTTTGCGTTGATTATCGAGCGCTCAATAAGATTACACGCAAGGATGTGTATCCCATGCCTCGAATTGACGACGCCTTAGATACACTACAAGGAGCGCAATATTTTTCCAGCCTTGATCTGCGGTCGGGATATTGGCAAATTCCCATGAACGAGGCTGACAAAGAGAAAACCGCTTTCGCCACGCCGGACGGACTTTATGAATTTAATGTAATGCCATTTGGCCTGTGCAACACTCCAGCCACGTTTGAGCGTATGGTCGACACTGTTCTTCGTGGCCTTAAGTGGAAGACCTGCCTCTGTTATCTGGATGACATCGTTGTTTTTTCTTCCAGCTTCAGCCAACACCTACAGAGATTAGACGAAGTCCTCCAATGCGTTTCAGATGCTGGTCTCCAGATTAATACTAAAAAGTGCACATTCGCCAGCAGAAGCATCAAAGTGCTGGGTCACGTCGTTTCAAAAGACGGCGTCCAACCTGACCCTGAGAAGATTGCTGCTGTGCTTCAATTCCCTTGCCCATCAAATCAAAAAACATTGCGCAGCTTTCTCGGCCTGGCGTCTTACTTTCGCCGTTTTATACGCAATTTTGCTACAATAGCAGCTCCTCTACATAAGCTCCTGGTCACCGGCGCCTCTTTCACATGGTCCGAAGACTGTGAGTCGGCATTTCAAGCCCTTAAGAAACATCTCACTTCCAGACCGGTGCTTCGCCATTTTGATGAGAGGGCACCCACTATACTCCACACTGACGCAAGTGCGCAAGGCATCGGAGCAGTGCTCCTGCAACGGGGTCCCGCGTCTAAAGAGCAGGTTGTGGCGTATGCTAGCCGGACCCTCTCGCCATCTGAACGGAACTACACGATCACAGAGCAGGAATGCCTGGCTATTGTTTGGGCCATTCAGAAGTTTCGCCCGTATCTCTATGGTCGCCACTTCACCATCGTAACCGACCATCATGCTCTGTGTTGGCTGTCATCTATGAAGAACATGTCAGGACGCCTGGGACGCTGGATACTGCGCTTACAAGAATATGATTTCACGATAACGTACCGGTCTGGCAAATGTCATCACGATGCAGACGCTCTGTCTCGATGCCCGCTTTCACCTTCTATCGATCGTGCGCACTCCCCGTCTCTACCACGTCACTCTGACGCTACGCCTGCCGCCCACCAGCTCACGCTAATGTCACTGGATCAAGCTCAGCTTTCTTCACGCTCCGATTTAGCTTCCCTTCAGCACGCAGACTCCTACTGTCGAACTCTCATTGATCGCCTTCGCGGCCTAACTAAACCACCCAACAGCCGCTTGCGACGCCAGCTTCAGCAATTTCGCCTTCAAGATGGGGTGCTTCATCGTTATATTTATCATCCTACGGGTAACAAGTGGGT
This sequence comes from Dermacentor silvarum, assembly GCF_013339745.2. Taxonomy (NCBI): domain Eukaryota; kingdom Metazoa; phylum Arthropoda; class Arachnida; order Ixodida; family Ixodidae; genus Dermacentor; species Dermacentor silvarum. Next base: position 124,508,598 of record NC_051156.1, read on the forward strand.
CCCAGTCATACCTCGCTGCCTTCGTCTTCGAGTTTTAGAAGCATTTCATGATGACGTTGCCGCCGGCCACTTAGGCTTCCTCAAGACCTACGACCGCATCAAGACCCGCTGCTTCTGGCCTGGATTGTCCACAACGGTAGCCAAATACGTTGCCTCATGTGCGTTGTGTCAGCACCGCAAACGCTCCACATCCCCGCCTGCCGGTTTTCTTCAGCCTCTGCCATGTCCGACCGAACCTTTCGAGTGCGTTGGAATTGACTTATACGGTCCCTTGCCGTTGACGCCCTCCGGTCACCGCTGGATCGTCACAGCGGTAGACCACTTAACAAGATACGCCGAGACTGCGCCTCTTCGATCTGGTGCTGCTTCTGAGGTTGCTGACTTTTTCCTGCAATCCACAGTCTTGCGCCATGGTGCTCCTCGCGTTCTTTTGTCCGATCATGGCAAAGCCTTCATGTCCCACGTCCTCGAAGAAGTCTTGCGGCAGACTAATACGAAGCATAAAACCACTTCTACATGTCACCCGCAAAACAACGGCCTTACTGAACGCTTCCACCGAACGCTCTCTGACATGATTTCTATGTACTTACGTCCTGACCACACAAACTGGGACAACATCCTTCCGTGTGTTACATTCGCTTATAATACTGCGACACAACGAACTACCGGTTACAGCCCTTTCTTCCTGGTATATGGACGATCTGCCTCCTCCGTCTTCGACTCCGAATTCTTTTTCTCTCCTGCTTCGCCTAACACCTCCCTCCCAGAAGAGTTTGCAGCTCGACTCGCGCATTGCCGTGAAATTGCTCGTCGCAACACCGCCGCTACCCAAGAAGAAAGAAAACGTCGCTGCGACAGTAAACGCCGCGACATCGCCTTCCATCCTGGAGACCAAGTCCTCCTATGGACGCCGGTTCGAACCCCTGGACTTTGCGAGAAATTCCTTCACCGGTACATTGGGCCCTACACAGTCCTACAACAAACTTCCGCAGTGAACTATCTCGTCACTCCGCTTCAATCCGTCGAGGACCGCCGTCGTCGTAGTGCAGAAATTGTTCACGTCTCCCGCATGAAGCACTTTATTCCCCGTTCAGCCGATCTTTAGATTGCGGCCAGGCTGGCCGCTTCCACGAGGGGGGGAAATTAGTGTAAGCACATTTCACGTACATTATCGTTCTCATTTGTATATAGCCATCATCATCCCTGTTTCTCTTCTTCGTGTTTGAGCCTCGGCCGTGCCGGTGGAATAAACGGGTCTGCCAGTGCTGCCTGTCCTGGTCGTCTTCCGTCTTTCAATATATATATATACATATTGCCGATGTCAGGCGCCACTTCATGCCTGAAAATGTAGTGGACTAGAGGAGAATTCGAACCCATGACCTTCAGATTAGAAGCCCGGTGCTCTACCTCTGCTCCCCGTCGTGTTATATTCACCATCACTCTGTAGTGGCGAATAGAACATATGAATGTGCAAAGCATAGTTTGTGCCCAGTCAAGAAACAAAACACAAGCAATATGTGAGAAGCACGAAGTGCTGAGTGTTAATGGTAAGATTTATTGCATCCGTTCTTACTTTTCAGCGAATGCTTTTGGAAAGAGGTGAGCAATGCGTTTTGCGTTTTTTCTTCTCTTTTGACTTTTCTCTCTGATGATGAGATATTGTACCTTGCTTCCATGACATGTGCTCGAACGTTGTTATTTCTTGTAAGTTATTCTGGTTTCTGTTTCGTCGGCTCTCTTTACTTTACGGACTATTTTATTGACCAACAACTGTTGCTTCAATTAGCCTGGGTTTTTGAATATATCGCGCCAATCACCGCACCTAAATCAAACAAATTGGGTATTTGTGCAGTGATTTTGTGGTTCCTGGCTCTCTTCTGATTGCCTCATAAAATTGGACGGGTCAGCTTAGACAATCAGGATGATGGGACACTCATTTCTCTGTTCACTGGAGCCATTTGAAACAGGTCAATTCTATGAGATATCAAAACGTTTCTGATGTTTTTACACATTATAGACATGTGACTGAGCAGTAATAAATTCCTACTTGTTTTTAAAGAAACCTATTAGCAAACGAAGAAAAAGTTCAGCAAAGGTTTTCGCCCGACCACGACAATTTTACGAAATTTTCTTTTTTTCCTAATTTCGCTACAATGATTAAGGTCACGTAAGTATAATATGGCAAGTAGCTTTATTACAGTGCAAATAGAAGTAAAGGGGTAGCTGCTCGCGGCATTTTCTAAATTTGTCAACAAAGTAAGCGTTTTTAAAAAAATTCTCGACACCGCAAAATTTTTCAAACTTGCTCAACTTAGGGACTAGGCTGCTACTTCTCTCTACATCCCAGCTTGTGATTTCCAGCAGAGTTCGCTCTAAGGTTGATAACGCTTTGCATTTTCATTCTTCTACTAATTTCTAAAGGAATTTTTTTTACTCAGAAGATCAAAATTAGAAGAATGTTACTTTATTGAAAAAGTTTCAACCCCTCCCGCCCCCTCTCATTCTCGTTAAGTGGCCCCCAAATTTTTCTCTGAGGACTGCGGAATAATAATATGAAACACAAAAATCATGTAACCTTTTTATTGGAACAATGTAAGAAATGTTCAAATATTGCATTTTGAGAGAGTGGTCCATAGTACGGAAATTTACATTAATTGCGAAAGCGTAATACAAGGACACACATCTTTGTCTTCTGAGTGTTATCAGCGGTACGAATGAGGTATTTGTGGGCGGTGAAAAATGTTTTGGGAAGTAAAAAATAACTGTTTCAACAAAATGCACTCGCGTAGTTCATGAATTCAGTATAGCGACCGATATTCCTCGTCAACAGTCAACGAGCACATTTTCAGCCCTGGATTGTTTCTTTTTAAGCGAAGCTTTATAGGCTCACGAGTGTTGGCGGCGGCGGCGGTGGTGGTGGTGTCACGCTGAAACTTGAGAAGATCCTGGCGATAGTGCAGAAAGGGTCCAAGCTCAATGGAACATACCAGGGGCAAGAAAGAAAGGAAGGAAGGGAGGAAAGAAGGCAGTTAGACAGACAGAAAGAACTGAAAAGAAAGAAATCACGTGTGGCACACACCCACATTGATATGCTACACGCATGACCACGTGACACGCGCGCGACAAATCAGGTGTGTCGCGAGGTCCAAGGGACATGGAAGGAAAGCGGCTTGGCGCGCGCTCCTCTGGGCTTCCCTCACCTCAGATCAGTTTCGGCGAACAGATGGGAAGGCCACGCGTGGTGCGCTCTGCAAAGGAGCAAGCTGCGTTTGATGAACGCCGGAGTGAACTCGCTCGGGAAAGGGCTCGTCGTCGACGTGGTTATTCGAGCGTGAGGGCTTCCCTAGCCGAGGCTCGCCGTCAGCGAAGAGCCGACGATCCCGAGGCGAGGGCTTCCAAAGCCGAGACCCGCCGTCAGCGACGATCAGAGAATCCCGAGGCGACGGCTTCCGAACGTTACCCTGACGAAGGTCTGATACACACACGAGAAGCTTCGCTTTCCCCATTTTCTCGACAGGGGAAGCGCTGGTGATTTTTTCAGGAAAGAGCCAAAGTGAAAGCTATGAAAATAGGCAGAGGGCCAACGATGTTTGCCGTCTGCAGTGGGTCTGTGTGACTTTTCAGACGACCAGTGGACCAAGTGCAGCGAGACACTTCTGAGCTTTACGTTATCTTTTTCAGAACTCTTCATTTAGGTTGCGATGCTTGCTGTTCGGTGGTTGTAGGCGTTATGTCGTGCGTGAGACCTGAGTCACCGTCTATGGCTCTGTTTAGTTTCAGGCATGGTTCAGGTTACCGGATACAGCCACTTGAATTACAGCGGTCAGAGTGAGCAAGGATGGTGCACGGCGTCTCGGCAATTGTATAAATAGAAAAGGAGGAGGTTACCTGGGCAACAGTGGCGTAGCCAGAAATGCTGTTCGGGGGGGGGGGGGGGGGGGCTCAGGTTGCAGCACGGCCTCCTCCTTATAGAATTTTTCGAGGGATCAAATGCATGAATAATAACTACATTGGCAATTCCATTGTATAATAGCTGCTGCAAACGAATTATTGAACGCTATGCACTGTCCGTTAAAATATGTATGTTTTCATAAAAGAATACATTCGTATGCCCCAAAAATTGTGGCAGAAATAAGTGATATCAATGCTTCCGGATTTTTTTGTCTAATTAATAAGTAAAGGAAACATTACATAAACTTTAGAACTATTGCCCCTTTTCGCGGAGCAGTTTGTTTTAGAGAAACAAGATGGCGCTCACGGCGGCGCGCCATACCTCTCCTCAGCGACCGCGCACGAATACGAAACCATTACCGCTTCTACCTTGCTTCTGTGCTATCAGCTATCGGAAATGCAACTGAGTTTCCGCTAACACACTGTGCTCCAATCATGCTAGATTGAATCATGTGGATTGAAGACGTGTGCAGTAGTTGGCTGCAAAAATAGTGACTGGCATGTTAAGGAATAGAATGTATCTGTGTGGCGAAATTCGCGGACCGCTGCTGCAACTGTCCGAACGTGTTACCGGCACTTCGTGATGTACGGATTTCCTCGAGGATACAGAAATTTGCTCATCCGCCAGCCTTGTATCGCTAACCTTCAAAGAAAGGGCTTCATCTCCAGAAAGTCGGCAAGAGTGAGTACCAATCGTTAAACAATGACAAAGGGAGTAGCGCCGCTTCCTGTCATAGTAAGTTTCGCGCACGTTATCTATAGACATCTGTCCCGAATGGCAGGAAAACTTACGCCCACTCTATCGCCGACGCATCAAGAATAAGCGAATGGACGCACAGTTGAATATATGCGCACTGTAAACACACAATAAATGACGGAGTACACCTATGGCGCACCAATGGTCGAAGCTGAATGTTTCGTGACGGTCCACAAGAGTAAGCAAGTTACTAGCTGTAATATATATTTGCTACAAGGTATTACAATGTACAAAACAGCTACATTTCAAGCCTTGCGCGCAGCAAGAACAAATCTATCCGATTCGGAATTGAGCACACCCGCGAGTGATTAGGCAGAAAATAATCAGATAGTGGCCGCACCGAGCAACTTCACCGAGTCAGAAACTGACAAGCCACTGCTTCAAAATATTTGCCAAATAAAGAACAAAGAGCAAAACACACTTCTTCTTCTTCTTCTTCTTCTTTCTGAGGTTTTACGTGCCAAAACCAGTTCTGATTATGAGGCACGCCGCAGTGGAGGGCTCCGGATTAATTTTGACCACCTGGGGTTCTTTAACGTGCACTACAACGCAAGCACAGGGGCGTTTCTGCATTTCGCCTCCATCAAAATGCGGCCGCCGCGGCCAGCAAAACACACTAATGCTGACTGAATTCATAATCGGACAGCTTGGAATACATATTTAGCCCCGCTTTTAGAAGAAGCACCATATACACTGCTTGCGCCGTTTGGACATAGCTTAATCAGCTCCGAAAGCGCTTTTGCATGTTCTCTGAAGCTGTGATCAAAGCTTCGTGTCGTCCTAGTCACCGTATACGTAGTAGTGACGGTAGAGAAAACAGTCGCAAAACTGTGTATGACGAAACTGGTTGTTTATTGGGCGAACCTGTGCCCACAAAAGCAAGCTACACTCAAAGCACAACGATAGCGGCGAACACAGTCGGCGATCGTCGAAAATCTGATCAGCGGCGCGACGCGTTGGCTTTTATACCTGAGTCATCGAAGGTTCCAGATTAATCCCTGATGCCCGCGTGTTTTCCAGAAAGTTCTATACAATTCGCGTCGGTCACACAATCAGATAACATAGGCGTCGCTGAAAACAGGCAACGAAAAGAAGCATCGATTAACGTTCTAGAAACTTCCGATGCAGGCGCGTCCTGCTGCCGAGCGATAACGTTTAACATTTGTTAGCCGGTGGAAAGCGGCCACCGGTGAAAGATAAACATGTATACGTGTCAATACCCTCCCCTTAAAAAGCATCGTCCCGATGCCACAAACACGAAAGCGAAAACAAAACCACGCGTACAGAAAGGGAGAAAAATAACAAAGCAACAAAGCACCTAAGTTCCTCAGCGGGCGTAGAAAGGCTTAAGACGCACCACGTGGATGACTTCAGGTTGTGCGCGGCGCCGCTGTGATTGCGAAATACCGTCTGGCAAGACCTCATAGTCCAGTGCGCCAATACGTCGGATGATTTTATATGGTCGAAATAACGGCGCAAAAGTTTCTCGCTGAGTCCTCGTCGGCGTGTCTGAGTCCAGACCCAAACACGGTCGCCGGGCTGGTACTCGACGTAGTGTCGTCGAAGTTTATAGCGTCTGCTGTCGGTCCTCTCCTGCTTCTTGATGCGCAGGCGGGCGAGCTGTCGGCCTTCTTCGGCACGCTGCAAAAAGGTGGCAACGTCGACATTTTTTTCGTCGGTGACGTCTGGTAGCATGGCGTCAAGCGTCGTTGCCGGGTTCCTTCCGTAGACCAGGCTGAACGGCGCCATGTGGTTGTTTCTTGCATGGCCGTGTGGTATGCGAAGGTCACGTATGGAAGGGTGGCACTCCACGTCTTGTGTTCGACGTCGACGTACATTGCCAGCATGTCGGCGATGGTCTTATTTAGGCGCTCGGTGAGGCCATTCGTCTGTGCGTGGTAGGCGGTGGTCCGGCGATGGATTGTCTCGCTGTATCGCAGGATGGCTTGAGTTAGTTCTGCATTAAAGGTCGTGCCTCTGTCGGTAATGAGGACTTCTGGAGCACCGTGACGTAGGAGAATGTTGTCAACGAAGAATGGGGCTACCTCGGCGGCACTGCCTTTGGGCAAGGCTTTTGTTTCGGCGTAGCGGGTGAGGTAGTCCGTAGCTACCACGATCCATTTATTGCCGGACGTCGACGTCGGAAAAGGCCCCAATAAGTCCATCCCAATCTGCTGGAACGGTCGGCGAGGTGGCTCGATCGGCTGTAGAAGTCCGGCTGGCCTTGTCGGCGGTGTTTTGCGTCGCTGACAGTCTCGGCATGTCCTTACGTAATGGGCGACGTCGGCAGAGAGGCGAGGCCAGTAGTATTTTTCTTGTATCCTCGCGAGCGTGCGGGAAAAACCGAGGTGTCCAGCCGTTGGGTCGTCATAGAGAGCTTGCAGAACCTCTGGACGCAATGCTGCGGGCACCACGAGGAGGTAGTTGGCTCGGAGAGGCGAGAAGTTCTTCTTTAGGACAATGCCGTTTTGCAAGAAAAACGACGCCAATCCTCGCCTGAACACCTTCGGCACAATGACGGTCTTGCCTTCCAGGTAGTCTACAAGGCTCCTTAGTTCCGGGTCGGCTCGCTGTTGTTCGGCGAATTTGTCGGCACTGATGGGTCCCAAGAAAGTGTCGTCATCCTGGTCGTCTTGTGGCGGCGGTTCGACGGGGGTGCGAGACAAACAATCGGCGTCAGAGTGATTTCGCCCGGACTTGTAAACGACGGTGATGTCGAATGCTTGAAGTCTCAGGCTCCAGCGTGCGAGGCGGCCTGAAGGATCCTTGAAGTTAGCTAGCCAACACAAGGCGTGGTGGTCGCTCACAACTTTAAAGGGCCTGCCATAGAGGTAGGGGCGAAACTTTGATGTAGCCCAGGTGATGGCGAGGGACTCCTTTTCTGTTGTGGAATAATTTGCTTCCGCCTTTGATAGCGACCGGCTAGCGTAACTTAGAACCCTTTCTAGTCCGTCAGTCCTCTGCACAAGCACGGCGCCGAGTCCTACGCTGCTTGCGTCGGTGTGGACTTCGGTATCGGCGTTTTCGTCGAAATGCGCAAGTATTGGCGGCGATTGCAGGCGTCGCTTCAGTTCTTCGAATGCTTTGACTTGCGGCGTCTCCCACTTGAACTCGACGTCGGCCTTCGTGAGATACGTCAGTGGCTCAGCGATCCGTGAAAAATTCTTGACGAAGCGCCTGTAATAGGCGCACAGTCCAAGAAATCTACCCACTGCCTTCTTGTCAGCGGGCGGAGGAAAGTTGGAGATGGCCGCAGTTTTCTGAGGGTCGGGGCGCACTGTTGATGACGTGGCCCAAAAACAAGAGCTCCTCATATGCGAAGCGGCACTTTTCGGGCTTTAACGTGAGTCCGGAGGTTTTGATTGCTTGAATAACTGTTTCAAGGTGCCGCAGGTGTTCTTCGAAGCTTGAGGCAAGCACAACGACGTCGTCCAAAGAGACGAGGCATGTCTGCCACTTCAATCCTGCCAGTACTGTATCCATGACGCGTTGGAAAGTCGTAGGTGCTGAGCAAAGACCAAAAGACATGTCCTTGAACTCGAACAGTCCGTCTGGTGTTATAAAGGCAGTCTTCTCCCGGTCCCTCTCGTCGACTTCGATTTGCCAGTAGCCGGTCTTGAGGTCCATCGACGAAAAATACTTTGCGTTGTAGAGTCGATCCAAGGCGTCGTCAATCCGTGGGAGGGGGTATACGTCCTTCTTCGTGATCTTGTTGAGGCGACGATAATCGACGCAGAAACGAAGGGTTCCATCCTTCTTCTTCACTAACACCACGGGGGACGCCCACGGACTCTTGGACGGCTGGAGGATGTCGTCGCGTAGCATTTCGTCGACTTGTTGCCTTATGGCCTCGCGTTCGCGCGCCGAAACTCAGTACGGGCTCTGACGGATTGGGCGGACATATTCGTCGGTTATAATGCGGTGCTTGGCGACAGGGGTTTGTCGAACGTTTGACGACGACGAGAAGCAGTCCTTGTATTGCAGGAGCAGAGCTTTTAGCTGTTCTTTCTTATGATTGGGAAGGTTCTGATTGACGTCGAAAGTTGGTTCAGGTACTACAGTCGTCGTTGAAGGTGCACTAGAATCCGTGAAGGCGAAAGCACTGCTGGCTTGTACTATTTCGTCTATGTAGGCGACCGTGGTGCCTTTGTTAATGTGCTTATATTCGTGGCTGAAGTTCGTGACCATCACTCTTGCTTTCCCTTCGCGTAGTTCGCCTATGCCTCTAGCGACGCAAATTTCACGGTCGAGCAGTAAGTGATGATCGCCCTCGATGACGCCCTCCATGTCTGCAGACACTTCGGTACCGACGGAAATCATTACGCTTGAGCGAGGTGGAACGGTGACTTGTTCTTCAAGCACATTCAAGGCATGGTAACTGATGCTTGTATCCGGCGGTATTGCTTTGTGTGTTGAAAGCGTTATCGACTTGGACCTTAAGTCGATGACTGCACCATGTTGGTGTAGAAAGTCCATGCCTAGGATGACGTCCCTGGAGCAGTGCTGCAGGATTACGAAGCTCGCCAGGTAAGTGCGGTTGTTTACCGTGACTCGCACTGTGCAGATTCCAGCCTGCGTTATTAGGTGACCTCCCGCTGTCCGTATATCGGGTCCTTGCCAGGCCGTCTTCACCTTCTTTAACTTGGCGGCGAACGCGCCACTGAAAATCTGATCAGCGGCGCGACGCGTCGGCTTTTATACCTGAGTCATCGAAGGTTCCAGATTAGTCCCTGATGCCCGTGTGTCTTCCAGAAAGTTCTAGACAATTCGCGTCGGTCACACAATCAGATAACATAGGCGTCGCTGAAAACTGGCAACGAAAAGAAGCATCGATTAACGTTCTAGAAACTTCCGATACAGGCGCGTCCTGCGCCGAGCGATAACGTTTAACATTTGTTAGCCGGTGGAAAGCGGCCACCGGTGAAAGATACATGTATACGTGTCAATATCTCCGAAAACAGAGGTTTTCTAATCCGCGCCGGCGTCATACACTTCCATGTAAACAAGGAGTCAACGGAGGCAGTTGAGGCAAGCAATGGACGCGTCACCACGTGATCAAATGTGGCAGCGCCCACGGGATCGCCGCGAAAAGGGTCAATGTCAGTTCTAAACCAGCAAAGCAGTGCATGCAGCTTATATGAAAAACGCAAAGGCCATGAAATGAATAAGTTGAGGGCAAATATTTTGATGAATCTTTGTCATTCAATAACCTCGTTTACATTTTTCTACATATGCAACGGCCAGGGAGAAACCTCAATGACGCTATCCCTCGTTGCAATCGATTGCGCAGGAGGAGCTGTCGTGTATTGTAATTACACCGAGATAGTACTCGCAGCAGTGAGTACAAATTAAAAGTGGGAGTTCTGCAAAATATATATTAGAAATGCGAAGATAGAATGGAATATACAAATGCGAAGATACAACTCGCTAAAGGGCAAGAAAAGAGTCGCTGGAAACAAAGTTTACCGCTTGTATACACAAAACCTCGCAATAAGATATTTAAAAAAATGCGTATGAGTCTCCAATAAATCTACGTATTTAAGCGAACGTCAGTGTATATAATGCGTCAAATAGGACAAATAAATATGTTGCTCAGTCACAGATAGTAACTTTGCGCACATAAATACAGATGATCTAGGCAAGAACATAACTATGATTCCAGAAATCATGTTATGTACTTGGGCCATGAAGCGGTCGCGACATCGCCATGTGGGTAGAATATTAGAGGAATAATGCATAAATCAGTACGAAAATGTGTAATTTAACTGCCTGCACAACGCCAACAATTATTCTGCACCCAAAATTAAAGGAAAGTGTTCCTTCGTTTCAAAAAAGAAATAAAAGCAGGTAGCTGAAAATTAAAAAAAAGGACAAACGAAGGCCACGGATGATGCGGTAAGTTGAACTACCCAATATCCGAGCGTGTTTTTGACGAACGCCGCGTGGGCCGAGCTTTCAATGAGCAAGGTCGGTCAAAATTGGTTATTGGTATTCTCGTAATTTTTGTATTCGCGTGATAATTCTGATCATGATGCCAACTGCTAGAATAAACGGCGAAAATTTCTGCGGTTTCAAAAGCTAATGAACGGTCATACGTTTTCATAATTAAGAACTTATGAACCTGAAGCAACAGTGCTTTTTACTTGGATTGATTTTTGCTGCTTCGCTATCTAAAGGACAAACTTCTCTCGGCGGGAAAGTTGAGCGAAGCGGTCAATGACTTCGGACACGTTGATGCCGCCGTCTCTGCGGGTGTAGAAGCGCCAGCCTAACCATGCGTTCCACAGACATTGTAGATCGCAAGTAGTTTTTAGTAAACTCTTGCTAAAAAAATATTCTCTCTGCGCTGGCAGTGGTCACTGGTAGGGTGACTAGAAGCTGCAGCAGTATTTACGCATTTACATAGAACCTGCTGTCGCAATGAGAGATGGGCATCTATTCCGGTGCTAAAACCTAAAACACTCCCTTGATGTCGTTGGCATACTTGTTTAGGTACCTTGCAGAAACAGTAGGCTGTTCGATTCCAGCGATGTCCGTCGTTTCGTCAGGAAGTATGGAGAAGCAGCCTGCTTTGGAATCTAGGCTTTCTTTGATAACGTCACCACAAATTTCTATTATTTGTTTTTGTGCGTCTGGGCTTAAATACGAGGCATTACTGGAGGAACTTTCCAAATGGTTCTTCAGATATGTATCTCCACAATCAGCTCGCATGCAAAGAAGCACTCTGAAAATGCCTGTATTTTCAGCAGGGGCATTGCTTAAATCCATAGGGCCCCTGTCTCTGTGGCCACGGAGAGCCAGACCTTGTCGCCCGCAAAAAAAAATTTCCATAATAGGCCGTTTACTTTCATCTGTTTTCTAATATTTTACTTTGCCTGCCCTGGTACAGCTGATCAATAACATTGGGCACGCTTCCTCAAAATGTTTGGAGAAAAGTATCAGCTGCTAGCTGATAGTCCCGGTGATATTTAGTATTTTCGTGTGTGTGGAAGATTGCGAGCGCGTGCTTCCATTTCTGGAACGGCTTGGACAGGAGGGCTCCAGTGCGCGCATTTTGGCCCAAGTTTATAAGAACATTAACCCAATAAAGTTCTAGAATTGAAAATCTTTTAAAGCATGCCTTTGGAAATGTCAGGGCACCTTTCGCGTCAAAAGTTTACGAGAACTTTACACCCATAAAGTTTCGTAATCGAAATCCATGCGCTCCGTATATTCCGCGGCCGCTGCGAGATGCCGCAACGCGCCCGCTCGCTATCGAAAAGCCGTTGAAAGTTTGTGCTTCGATGGGGCTTCTTGCGTTACGTGACTCCAGGTGCAAGGGCATTGTCACGAAATCTAGCCCGAGTTCGCAATGTTCGTGCGGAAATGTCTTTTCGAGCGTGAAAAAGACATTGTAGACAAAATCCAGAATGATTGCCGGCGTCGGTGGTAGTTTTGGTCGGCGGTGCATGGCAGCACGAAAAAATTTCGGGGGGGGGGGGGCTCAAGCCCCATCAGCCCCCCCCCCCCCCCCCTGGCTACGCGCCTGCTGGGCAAGGCATAGTGCTCAGACTTCGAAAGCGCGTATTGTTTTGGTTGTTACCATCCAAGACCGGAAGGCAGCTATGTCTAGGCCTTATAGCCGCGACCAAGTTTTTGGGCCGACTAGTTGATGGTGCACAAGAAAATTCTGATCCAGGGAAATTTCCGCAGTGGAGAACATGTCGGTGTCTCTCTGTTGTGGAAGGATTTGCATCAAGGTACGCGTCCAATTAGAGATCAAGATGAAATCTGTCAATAAGGTTCAAACTGTACAATGATTTGGTCTTAGCCTCCTCGGACTCTGGTGATCCCGGTGACATCTTCGTCCCCGAGGAAGACAGGGTCGCCGAGCTGAACAGGCACATGGAGTTCACTGACGTTTCACCCTTGACGCCTCGTGTTCCTCAAAGACAAATAAAAGCTTACGAAAAAAGGGAAGCAGAGCGAAATAGAAAGCGCTATTGTAGTCAAAATTCGATCAGGGTCATCGCTGTTTTCGGAGAACCGGTAGCAATGAACCCTCAAGAAACGATTGTGATGACCCTTGAAAGCTTGGGAAACATGAGGAAAGTCTACGCAGCGTTACATCTAATCAAGAGTGTCTTCAATTGTTCACACTGCGCCCAGCGAACCTTGATCCACGAAGAGTCCACGTCACCATGCCAAGTTTATCGTAGTACATGATTCACAGGGCACGAAGTTGGCTTGAGAAGCACAGCGTGTGGACAGTCCCAGATTCACTTCAGAGGCATCGTTTATACCCTCAGGATGTGCAGACTAGGATGGCCTACTGCACAAAAGATGAGTATGGGTGCTCACAACAGAGCCCAAACCAGAAAAACATGTGTGTTCTTGTTGACGGTGAAAAGTAGTACGTGCCTATATTTATGACTGGCTCAATACGAGAAGCATATGGCGTGTTCAAGGCGGCGAATGCGGACATTTAAATGGTGTTGTCGAAGTTTTATTAGCTTCGTCCGAAAAGAGTTTCACAGCTCCCCACCAAGAATTGTGCCTTTTTGTGTATTGTGCCAACGCCGATCCGAATGTTTCTACACGTAAAAATTTTGATGAGTGGTGCGTATACCATCAAGGACTTGAAAGAACTGCGGCTGCTCTCACCAACAGTGAAATGTTATCTAGGTGACTGTGAATAGTGTTCTATAGTCAATTTCATAACTACAAGAACATTGGGGGCACCACACGAGGCTGAGATCACATATCTGGTGTGTGAAAATGTAGACATTTTAAAGAAAACGTCGCAGACGACTTCGTACGCGAAGGGATTAGTTAATTGGATATCGAAGTGGGTTCCGCAGGATTATGGGCGAACACAAGTGGCGACCATTCCTGAAGCAAGACAACGCGAACGGCAAGCATCCCTCGTACTGAATTTTAATTTGGCAAAAAAAAAAAACTAGACTGCCATAGTTTCAAATGAGATTCAGGCCTACAACTGGGACAAAAAAAACAAGTGTCAGTTTTCGCCTGTGTTGTAACCACCAGTAAAACAAGATGCCCTTACGCTGTTATAAATGATGACATGTCCCAGGATTCCGCCCATGCTTGGTTCGCATTAAGCAAGATCTACGAGTGCCTTGAAGTCCCCCACAAAGTCACGCCAGCTATGTAAGTGACGGCGCGGCAAGCCACTTCAAAAACAAATTTCAATTGTATCAGCTTTCACGCAAAAGGCATGAGCCACTAACTGCGACGGGGCACGGAAAGAACTCAAGGGACGGAGTTGAAGAAGTCGTGAAGCATCAAGCTTCTCTTCACAACTTACGTGCAGAAAATCGCAAAGTAATATAGTGGGCATCTCAAACTGTCCCATAACTGCAACTTAAGCTCGAAAACATCCAGCTGATTCATACACTTGCGAGTGATTCAGTGTTTCTGTGATGAAATTACGGAGGATGCTTAGAACTTTATAAGAATGTGAAGGCGAAAGCCTAGTTGAACCCATAGCGATCTGCAATGAAGCTCTGAGCCCACCTGGCGACGTATACAAGGCGCGCCAGCGCAATGTGAGCTTCCTGCCGCCGTTTCCAGAACGTTCTACGGGCGCCGCCGCTGACATTTCGCTCCTCCTCTCCAGCGCCGCCCTTGATCTTTCCCTCAACACCCTCCCGCGCCACCGCTGACATTTCCCTCGTCATCCCGAGCGCCGCTGTGGCCCTCTCCTTCAAGTCCCTCCAGCGTTGAGGGCGAGTGGCAGCATGGGAAGACTAGCACAGAATTCAATTTGTAAACGTTAGCGCCGGCCCCATCACTCCTTTCCAGATTCCACGCACCGCCTCATATTTACTGTAGCCCCAAAGCTATCTATTTTGCATTATTGATGCATTCCTCTTCCCCAAATTTTATGATGAGCTGCGTAGTAGCCAGCTGTTGAAGAAGACGACGAACGCGCGAGCAGTGGCAGGAGCGCGAGGCAGGCGTGAGGCGAGCTTGCTCACTTTCGCTATACCTCAGAACGACCTTGAAACAGAGATTTAAGGGTTTCGTCTTAAAAATGTCGCAGTTTCGCCCGAGAAGCGAAGCATCGATAGCGATAGGGCAGGACAGTTATAAGAAGTAAGGATGGTAGTTTTATCGGCCGTCTAAACATAGGCATACTAAGTAAATGAACAAGCATGGCGTCACGCGCGCACAAGCAAACATATAAACAATATGGGGTTTTACGTGCCGCAATCTTGATCTGAATATTAGGCACGCCGTAGTGGGGGGCTCATCTACCTAAATCTAAGTACACGAGTGTTTTCGCATTTCGACCCCATCGAAATGCGGCCGCCGTGGCCGGGATTTGATCTCGTGACCTCGTGCTTAGCAGGCCAACACCATAGCCACTAAGCAACCACCGGCAGGTACAAGCAAACATGAAGACATCTCACTCGAAGACCGCGAAAACTCGCTTTGAAAACGCTGGAGTGAAACGCGGGGTAGCAGCAGCGAGCGAATTTACCTTCGTGCTGCCTCTCGCATCAATTCGAGAGGCAGCGTATATTGCGCATGCGCCGACACCGAGCAACGGCTACCTAAGCTGGTACGCGGCGGCGCTCGATCAGATGCAGCCATGGGACGTTTCCCGCGTTCGCGCCGGGGAAACGCGGGCGGCGTCGGCAGCAGCTCGGCGACTCTAGAGTGTACTAGAATATGGACCATTGCCTAGTACACTCTAGCGACACTGCGTGCAACCGGTTTCCGCCACCGCACCGAAACCTGCGCATGCGTCGTAAAGATTGGATGTGTGCATGCACTGACCTTGAGGCAACAGCTATGTAAGCGTGTGAGCGCCGGCGCTCGATCAGTAGATTTCATGGGACGCCAGAGATAGTTCGTACTCCCGAAGAAGAGGCCGCACTTCGCGAAGCAAGGCTCGCTGCTAAAGTGCTGTACGCACAAACGGATCAAACGTTAAGGTGGATACACACGCGAGGGCAAAATCCCGCCTGCTCCGCGGACAAACAGTGACGTCAGCACTTGAATCCGGCGCAGCCGAGTTAGGTCGCATTCGCACAGCCGGACCTCCTTTTGCGGAATCCGCGTGCTTACTCTCGACTCCAACGTTTATTAGCAGCTGCGCGATTGCAAACTCGGCGTGCCCTATATTCCATAGTGCTATGAATCCCTCAACAAGAACCCAAAGAGTGACGGTTGCCTCGTCACTTAGCGTTTTTTTTTTTTTTTTGTGCACCTCACTCATGTTGAAGTCACGCAGGCTGCGCGGTTTGAGTAAAAAGAAGTGCGCGCGCAACCACGACTCGCCTTTCCCGCTGCATCACAACAAAAGACACGCGGTCACTGCTGCACAACGAAATCACACGTGGCTCCAAGCCGATAACACGCCATCGTAGCCACGCCAATGCGTCCGATGTTATCAGATTTGACGCTGACTACGCTAAATTGAGGTCAGACGACCGCCAAACGGACGGATGGAAATACCGGCGAGCATTTTCAATCCGGACAGCGAGCGGAGGAGCCCGGACTGGGCGAGGGCGGCACGTTTTGATGACGTGCGCGTCACGTGATACGCCATCCGCTGCGAAAATTCCTCCTCCGTCCGGTCGTGTGAATCCACCTTTAAGGTGGATACACACGCGAGGTCAAAATCCCGCCTGCTCCGCGGACAAACAGTGACGTCAGCACTTGAATGCGGCGCAGCCGAGTTAGGTCGCATTCGCACAGCCGGACCGCCGTTTGCGGAATCCGCGTGCTTACTCTCGACTCCAACGTTTATTAGCAGCTGCGCGTTTGCATACTCGGTGTGCTCTATATTTCATAGCGCTGTGAATCCCTCAACAAGAACCAAAAAAGTGATGGTTGACTCGTCAATTAGCGTTTTCTTGTGCACCTCACTCATGTTGAAGTCACGCAGGCTGCGCGGTCTGAGTAAATAGAAATGCGCGCGCAACCATGACTCGCCTTTCCCGCTGCATCAACACAAAATACACGCGGTCACTGCTGCACAACAAAATCACACGTGGCTCCAGGCCGATAACACGCCATCGTAGCCACGCCAATGCGTCCGATGTTGACAGATTTGACGCTGACTACGCTAAATTGAGGTCAGACGACCGCCAAACGGACGGATGGAAATACCGGCGAGCATTTTCAATCCGGACCGCGAGCGGAGGAGGCCGGACTAGGCGAGGGCGGCACGTTTTGATGACGCGCGCGTCACGTGATACGCCATCCGCTGCGAAAATTCCTCCTCCGTCCGGTCGTGTGAATCCACCTTAAGCGGGAGAGGCAGCGGCAACCTAGGATCAGCCAAGTTACAACCTAGCATCAGCCATAACATACCCCTACGATCGCCCAGCTTCGCTGTTTCAAGCCTTGCGCGGCCGAGTGCAAGGTTAAGCCTTTGTTAGTTTCTGAAAACAAATTTCCCGCTCCGCGTTCCAACGTACAATGTTTGGCTCGGTTTTGCGAAGGGCGTCGGTTAGAGGACTGGCGACACTTGCAAGGTTGCGAATGTAGTTTATGAAGTAATTGCTTTATAAACTGCGCGAAACAAAAACGAGGACACAAGAAAGAAAACACACACGACACCACGAGCGCAGTGGTGTCGTGTGTGTTTTCTTTCTTCTGTCCTCGTTTTTTTTTTCGTGCAGTTTATAAACGTCTAAAAGCTATGAACCAACTAGCCCGCCAGAACGTCCTACTGAAGTAATTCGCTGGACCTAAAAAGGAGCGCAAGTCAATCTTTGTTTTAGGCAAAGGAAAGTTCGTGATAACCTCCATTTTAATTTCTGATGGGCGCCGCTTCCCTAAAGGTGGATTCACACGACCGGACGGAGGAGGAATTTTCGCAGCGGATGGCGTATCACGTGACGCGCGCGTCATCAAAACGTGCCGCCCTCGCCTATTCCGGGCTCCTCCGCTCGCGGTCCGGATTGAAAATGCGCGCCGGTATTTCCATCCGTCCGTTTGGCGGTCGTCTGACCTAAATTTAGCGTAGTCAGCGTCAAATCTGTCAACATCGGACGCATTGGCGTGGCTACGATGGCGTGTTATCGGCTTGGAGCCACGTGTGCTTTCGTTGTGCTGCAGTGACCGCGTGTATTTTGTTTTGATGCAGCGGGAAAGGCGAGTCGTGGTTGCGCGCGAATATCCATTTACTCAGACTGCGCAGCCTGCGTGACTTCCACATGAGTGAGGTGCACAAGAAAACGCTAAGTGACGAGGCAACCGTTACTCTTTTTGTTCTTGTTGAGGGATTCATAGTACTATGGCATATAGGGCACGCCGAGTATGCAAACGCGCAGCTGCTAATAAACGTTGGAGTCGAGAGTAAGCACGCGGATTCCGCAAACGGCGGTCCGGCTGTGCGAATGCGACCTGTCAACTCGGCAGCTCCGGATTCAAGTGCTGACGTCACTGTTTGTCCGCGGAGCAGGCGGGATTTTGCCCTCGCGTGTGCATTGCAGAACCTTAAAGGTGGATACACACGCGAGGGCAAAATCCCGCCTGCTCCGCGGACAAACCGTGACGTCATCAATTGAATCCGGCGCAGCCGAGTTAGGTCGCATTCGCACAGCCGGACCGCCGTTTGCGGAATCCGCGTGCTTATTCTCGACTCCAACGCTTATTAGCAGCTGCGCGTTTGCATACTCGGCGTGCCCTATATGCCATAGTGCTATGAATCCCTCAACAAGAACCAAAAGAGTGACGGTTGCCTCGTCACTTCGCGTTTCCTTGTGCACCTCACTCATGTCGAGGTCACGCAGGCTGCACGGTCTGAGTAAATAGAAATGCGCGCGCAACCATGACTCGCGTTTCTCGCTGCACCACAGCAAAAGCACGTGCGGTCACTGCTGCACAACAACACACGTGGCTTCAAGCCGACAACACGCCATTGTAGCCACGCCAATCTGTCCAATGTAGACAGATTTGACGCTGACTACGCTAAATTGACGTCAGACGACCGCCGAACGGACGGATGGAAATACCGGCGAGCGTTTTCAATCCGGACCGCGAGCGGAGGAAGCCGGACTAGGCGAGGGCGGCACGTTTTGATGACGCGCGCGTCACGTGATACGCCATCCGCTGCGAAAATTCCTCCTCCGTCCGGTCGTGTGAATGCACCTTAAGGTGGATACACACGCGAGGGCAAAATCCCGCCTGCTCCGCGGACAAACAGTGACGTCAGCACTTGAATCCGGCGCAGCCGAGTTAGGTCGCATTCGCACAGCCGGACCGCCGTTTGCGGAATCCGCGTGCTTACCCTCGACTCCAACGCTTATTAGCAGCTGCGCGTTTACATACTCGGCGTGCCCTATAAGCCATAGTGCTATGAATCCCTCAACAAGAACCAAAAAAGTGACGGTTGCCTCGTCACTTAAGGTGGATTCACACGACCGGACGGAGGAGGCATTTTCGCAGCGGATGGCGTATCACGTGACGCGCGCGTCATCAAAACGTGCCGCCCTCGCCTAGTCCGGGCTTCTCCGCTCGCGGTCCGGATTGAAAATGCTCGCCGGTATTTCCATCCGTCCGTTTGGCGGTAGTCTGACGTGAATTTAGCGTAGTCAGCGTCAAATCTGTCAACATTGGACAGATTGGCGTGGCTACGATGGCGTGTTGTCGGCTTGAAGTCACGTGTGTTGTTGTGTAGCAGTGACCGCACGTGCTTTTGCTGTGGTGCAGCGAGAAAGGCGAGTCATGGGCCGGTATTTTGTTGTGATGCCTTTCCGGTAATAATGCCTTTTCGCGCTTATCGCGCTTTGTCAGTGGTCGGAGCGACGGTCCGCTCGCGTTATCAACGGCATCAGCTGGCCGTGAGCGGTGGATGATAAGACTAGAGTAGAATAAGTCCTAATGCCTCGCTACAAAATCGCGGCCATGGTTGCGCGCGCATTTCTATTTACTCAGACCGTGCAGCCTGCGTGACCTCAACATGAGTGAAGTGCACAAGAAAACGTTAAGTGACGAGGCAACCGTCACTTTTTTGGCTCTTGTTGAGGGATTCACAGCGCTACAGAATATAGAGCACGCCAAGTATGCAAACGTGCAGCTGCTAATAAACGTTGGAGTCGAGAGTAAGCCAGCGGATTCCGCAAACGGCGGTCCGGCTGTGCGAATGCGACCTAACTCGGCTGCGCCGGATTCAAGTGCTGACGTCACTGTTTGTCCGCGGAGCAGGCGGGATTTTGCCCTCGCGTGTGTATCCACCTTTAGCGTTCTCTTGTGCACCTCACTCAGGTTGAATTCACGCATGCTGCGCGGTCTGAGTAAATAGAAATGCGCGCGCAACCACGACTCGCCTTTCCCGCTGCATCACAACAAAATACACGTAGTCACTGCTGCACAACGAAATCACACGTGGCTCCAAGCCGATAACACGCCATCGTAGCCACGCCAATGCGTCCGATGTTGACAGATTTGGCGCTGACTACGCTAAATTGAGGTCAGACGACCGCCAAACGGACGGATGGAAATACCGGCGAGCATTTTCAATCCGCACCGCGAGCGGAGGAGCCCGGACTAAGCGAGGGTGGCACGTTTTGATGACGCGCGCGTCACGTGATACGCCATCCGCTGCGAAAATTCCTCCTCCGTCCGGTCGTGTGAATCCACCTTTAAGCGAAACATGTCCTATAGGCCCGTTCCGACGTTTCCGGCACGCGGGCCAGCGTCGTTTGCGGCCGGTCACGCTACGCCGGTTACGCTGCGCCAGCCGAAACGCTATATCTCCTCTATACTTCGACGCGCGCGCCGTTGGCTGTTATCTTCGGAGCATGCGCAGAACGATCCCAAGCCGCGCGCGCTTCGAACGGCTGTTTGCGACCGTCGGCGAAGCAAGGGGGAAGCGGCGTGGGCGCCTTTTTTCTTCGCGCGAAATGCATTGTGGGTCGGCGCAGTCGACGCGACCAACGCGCGAATGGATCAGGAGCATGGAGGTAAAAAAAACTAGGAGGGAGCATCACGTTATTCCGCTAGCCTCGGCAAGCCAACCTCCTCTGAAGCCACCCCTCCCTCTCTCAGGGGCCCCGTGCGCGGTGCCTTTTGGGTAGGAATAGGCCCACAAGGTTGCCGGAACATTCGTGATTGTTTGGTACGTGGTAACTCTTAGTGGAAGCGGCCGTCACAGGCTGAGGCCCGTACGTATGCGGGAGGTGGTTTTCTGCTACTGCGCGCGTCGTTCTTCGCTTCAATTGCGATGCCTTGAAACGTGGAGCAAGACTGGGGCGTCTGACTCATGAAGACAGAAAATTTTGAAGGCGTCACTTGCGCTTACCACCGCGGTTAGAGGAATTGCCAGCGCTCGCGGCTCGAAACCCGTCCAGACGCCCGAGTGCGGTCTATTTTTCCCACGTACTCAAGTTTCGTCAAATCAGCCGTTGTGCACCTTAAGCTGTGGTGCGTATTATCTTGCTAATTTTTCGTCCCGCTGTCTTGCACCTAGAAAGAAGCGATATGTTTTGAGGGACACTTTTTTGTCGCATTTTCGCTTAATAAAAGGCTCTGGTGTGCGTGTTTTATTTTGAGAGAAAAAGCATTAGCCTGCGTTCTAAACGCCGAAGTGGTCGCCGTTTATTCAGATTTACGTGTACTATTTTGCAAGATTGTGTGGTGCGAAGACGCTGTTGAGACGCGTCTCGGGGATCCATTTTCGTTATGTAATAAAGCAAATGGGCGGAATTTGTGCATTATCTAGAGTTTATTCAGCTGTTTTCGAATGCGAGTATAGCCCCACAGCATAATTATGTCCTAGAATCAAACACTGCCAGGGGGACCCTTCTTCCTCTGCTAGTGTAAAACGGCATGAAAACTGAATATATAGCGGCAAGGGGAAAATGGCAGCATTCATTTGCACTTGTGGATTCATTGTGTTGCAGGTGTACTTGTACTATGGAAAGCACATTTTTATGACAACAGTAATTTTTTCATTCTTTATTCAGTGTTCAAGATTTCACACAAATACAGAAGGAAGCCACATTTATAATTTATATGAAGTACTTTGCAAAGATTATACACAAAAGAAAATTATAAACAGCAAGTAGGAAAAGTTATTGTGCCACTGCTCTTATAATTGTATAATATTTATATCTGCGCTGTCCTCACAAATATCGAAAGGCTTCGGTGATTGTGCTTGTCAGAAAAGTAAGCAATACATATGCAGAAGTAAAATAAAGAGTGGTTATTGACAAAGTCATAGTTGAAAGAATTGATCTGGGGTCAGACCCACAAACTAAGTATGTCAACATTCAAATACAATGCATTTTGCTGCAAGTAAAATGTACAACAAAGCTTATTTGTATCACATACCTACAAAAAAGTTAGCACCGTCGAAGCTGAGCCAACACACCGCAAAATTAGGAGGTGACGGCTCTATTACGTTGTAAACCTCAAATTAATGAATATTTCACGGTATTTAAAACATTCATTGAGTGGTATACACCAAATGTTTGTGCTTACAGTGAATCTGGCATCATAAAAGGCTATTATAAAGCAAATGAACAGAGTGAGCACAATAAATTATTTTAAAAATAGTAAAACCAACGGTATTCCAGGTGACAGTGGCAAATTTCCACAAAGGTCAGGTAAAAGACATACAGGATAAACATTAAGAAAACATTGTCATCCTGAAGCGTATACTTAGCTCACACATAATCCATTGAGAGCATTCACAGCATGTCCATGTCATCACACAGTTTGCTCTAGTGAAAGGTAGGCCAGCTAACAAACTGTCATTGTCCACACTGTTTAGCTTGGGCTGAACAGAACAATTGTTTAAGCATAATTTGCATGCAGGTGATTCAAGCTACGGCATTCAGCAAGACAACAAACATGCATTGCAGAATTTACAATAAGGTATCACATTTTCCCTCTATAAAAGTTTGACATCGGCATACAACGCTCTTGAACATATATGCACTTCACAAAGTAACTCAAAAAACAAAGGCCTTAACATAAAACCTGGTGGGACAGCTGAAGTTGATGGACAAAGGAATTAATTATGTGGGCCATCATGAACATAATTCACCTACGAGAAAAATTGTGTAGCAATTTTTCCAGTACTGCGAGCCGCAGGCACCCAAGCTCACACACCCTGCCTGGGTCAGCAGAGTAACCATGATCCTGTATTGCTTCTGTGAGTGGTTCACTGGCGGCAGGGCTTCTCTGAGGGGCAGTGAGGTTAATTACATCGTTGGAGTATGGTTTTTCAGAGGAGCGTACAAAGAGAATTTCGATGTGTTCCAATAGAAAGCAATTTCCGCCATCAATGTCCCTGACCTCACTGCGAACTATCAGACGCTTCAATGCTGCTGAAAACTGCTTTGCGGTTGGGTTGTCATTGCAACCCCCAAATCATTTTATTACAGCAAAAATAACTCAAGGTGGTCCTGACTGAGCTTGGAAGTCGGAAGATACGCCAATAGGCCATTTTCTGTAACCAAGTGGTTGTATAGACTGTTGTCTAAGCACACCACAAAGCGAATGAAGCCTGTCTTTTGGTTGGTCCCTGTCATTAGTTTACCAGCTGCAGACTTCCTAAGCGAGCAAAAGTAGGCCATAAGTTCTTTGACATACGGAGTGACAGGCGCCACATTTTCAGGACACAGCGGTCCTTTCTATTCTTCTTGCCTTGGATGTCTTGAATTTAAAATGTCAAATGCGTTGTTGACATGTCTGATAAACTCTTCTGTTGGCAAGGAATTTAAAAATTTTGAATTTGTTTTAGCTCTGCAGTCACTAAGAGCATCTGCTACCGATTGACTAAACGTTTGAGCCAACAATGAGACTTTCATGGGCTGGTTTTCCCAGGCAATATGTGCGTGTCTAAGTTTGTTGGCCAAATGTAGGCCTTCTGTGTACTGGATTTCATGCAGCTCATCAATGTGTTTCAACAGTATGAACTGTTTGTTCGTATCACAATAGCCTTTTTATCAAACAGGGTGTGCCGCAGTAGCTTCGACATGTGACAGGGTTCCAACATGGCAAAAAAAAGCTTTTTTTTGTTACTGGACGCGGAAAAGAAGCATCCAGCTCAGGCAGGTCCATCTTGCAGCGAAGGCTGTGCAGCAATGACAAATCCGCTGCAGCGCCATCGCAGGTCAAACTCACAATGTGTGCACCTTTTTCGTGAGTGAAGCTAGCTGCTTGCAGCACCAAATTGCGCCTCTGCTCACCACCAAGGTCATGCACTAGACAGTAGCCAATCGGCAGCTTCCATCTGCCATTGATTGCAACAAGCATTAAAACAAATGTATCTTTGGCAACTGGAAAGCTGTCATCATTGACATCAACGCCCATGTCAACATAACCATGGAAGCTTTTCCCATCCCACACCACTTCTCTGAATGGCCATCTCATCCACAACCAGATTGCATAATGTGGAGCGCCGTGCGTTACCTTGATAGCCAATGCAGTCATTGCCTCTTTTGAAAAGCCAGCAGCCCTATCAATGGATTGATATCATTTACACAGCATCTTTCGATGCGGGAGGCATGCGTTGAAAACAGCTCGTACATATCTGTATGCTCTAGGGGAATAAAAATGCAAAGTCAGTGCAAATGGCCTGAGCTCTGGTGAGTAAGCGGGTGATATTGCTGGCACCAGACTTATGTGGCAGTTGACGCATGAGCAAGTCTTTTTTTACCCCACCAAGACTCTGAAATATGGCGACATCCTCATTTCCTAGAATGTGATTGTCAGATAAATCTTCTATGACATCTTCGAAATGAGCAACCTTTTGAAAAAGCTGTTGATGAGATTGCCGTAGAGTCTACATCTTCTTCTTGGTCGCAGTTTGTAATTGTCTAACGCCATACCTCACGCCTCAGAAAGGCCCTTTCAGGCGCGTCTTCTGCTGGCTGTGGCTCCAAAATATCAGGCGCTGTAACAGGTGCATGAGTGACCAACATGACACAAAGCACGTACGCAGAACAAAGTACTTCATTGTTGTGGCATACACTCTTGTGCAAGCTATGAAGAATATAATGCTTAATTTTAGGTCATTACCTTGCTCACGACGGTTTCCGTTTACACTTTTGTGAACTTAAAAACTGTGGGGGCATAAAATTGCCATCCACACGAGCTTGCTAGTGCCACTTATTTTGTTTGTTTATTTGCTAAATACTGTAGGCCCATCTGGGCCCAGGCAGGAAAGGTAGAATTGCAAAACAACTAACAGCGAAGAGGCCAATGTAGCATAGTTCAATGAGAGATATTTCACAGAAGCCTGTTAGTTTGAGTGGGCAAAATATAACGAGCTCATATATCAGGGCTCATTGTGACCGATTGAACATATAAAGATCATAGAAAATTGTGAATTCTGAATTGTGAAAATTGTGTTGGTACCACTTTAAGTTATTGTGTCATTTGAATGGAAAAGAGAAATTGAAAAAGGATTATTGGCCGCTAATTGGTGTTTAATGGAAACCCCGAGGAAACTCATACTGCTGCCGACGAATATGAATGTTTCAGTATTTATTTAGATGGTTGCCATGATCATAAATGTTAGTGTCCAAGTGCAGTTCACTGAGTGACATTTATTATGCTTCAGCTATTAAACAGTTGCCACGAAAATATATGCTACTTCACTTGCAGTTACCTAAGGAAACAAGTATGTAAAAATTGAAGTGGTCGAGTATTATCCTCACCTTAGTATGCCTTGCTGTTCGAGGTGTCGCTGGGTTGTGTGTAGGCAGTGCTGCAGAAGCTTCACCCTTGAGCGTCCTGGAGGGCCTTGGACTGGGAGACTGGACAAAATACACCAAGTGCAATGAGGAGGGACTGCTTACTGCAACATAACTTGAAATTGCTGACCGTGCAAATGAAACACCAGATGCACAGTTGAAGCTAAACCGCAGGACTAATAGCGACACCATTGGCTTCATTTAAAATTTAAGCACAATAATGACTAGCAAACAAGACATTGTTAGGGAGATCAGTGGGTGTGGCTATATACTGTATTTTTTATCTACTGTTCCAAAAAATGTTGATAAAGCTTACCAGCACAGTTGGCATGTTATAAATTTTATTACTGTTGTAAGCCTAGCAAGGGTGCTAATTATGTGTGTAATGAGAGGACATGGCTGAAGTATAATTCAGAGAAGGAGTGTGTTTTCCTTATTCCAACTTTACTAAAAAAAGTGGTTTTTCATCTTACATAACACTGCTTTGCTGCAGTTTTATTTTCCTTATCTTGTACTTATCCTAGATTGACTAAAATGAGATTATGATGCAGCATATATGGCTTTCATTCATTAGCACTTGCTTTTGCCAGTGTTAACAATGAAATTTGAACGCAGTATGCTTGTCACCTGTGTCAAAAAAGGGCTGTAATGTAGCCAATGATAGGTTGAACAGTTCTATCTTTCTCTTCATTCTGAGCATTATTAATAGATCTTTTAAATCTGTCGAAAACATCTTACAAAAAGCTGTATGACAGTCTCATTTGCATTTTTAAAACTTAAATAATTACTCTAAAGGTGAAATCCAAAATATATATTACAGGGAAACACCAGATTTTTGCAAAGCAGATCAGAACATGAATGAACGAAAGCACACATGTGAGAAAATGTCTTAAGCTAGCTCTGTGATCATTACGACAATCAAACATGCCAGGACATGTTGGATTTCGGAAAGCTCATCAGCGATGTCTGAATCAGTCAAGGGCGCGCTAGCATATGTAGCAGTACCCTCTGCTAGCACATCAATCAGACAAGCCCTCAGAGATGTCCATATCCATTGTGGCTTGAGAGAGACCTGCCTGAATACAAGAAAAGCATATTTCACTTCAGGAATGGTGGGGGACATCTACCACAGTCATGAAAAAAGTATGATCAAACTGGAAACATGCATTATGGCTGCGTACAGCTGTGCATCAAGTTACTGGCTCAAGTTGATGCTGTTATGTTACCGTGGATGTAGCTGCTTCACTTTGAGGTTGACTCATTGCTTTGGCATCGTCCTTTGCAAGTGTCTGCAGTTAAAAAATAACCCACCAGATATTTTTAAGGTCCAACAATAACATTTGCTGTGGAATGCATTTACACAACCTTTGCAGAGTCACGCAAAAGACCTCGCATGATCTGTGCATGCTTTCTCTACAGACCGCATCCCCTTATGTAGAAAACTGTTTGATCTAAGTGTGCTTGTAAAATACACATACAGCTAATTGAATCTCGGGGAAAATGGAGCTGTAGTAACTTTGCAGTGCATGTTTCACACAAAAATATCAAAGATATAGCTGTAACACATACATAATGTACTGTAATGCCCCCCTCTGTACTGCCTCCAGGCCTTCAGGGTACTACTAATAAATGAACTAAAATGATGTTCACTCCTGTAATTTAAAGTAAAACTGTGTTATTTCACCTCAACTGTCATTTAATGACCTGTTGTTTAAAATATGTCAACCAACATCATATCTTCTGAAAAAAAAGAAAATGATATTTAGCCTCAACATGGGGAGTGATTGAACTTTGCAACATGATGTTTGAGCTTTGCACTCACAAGCCGAGTTACTACGAGCAGAATATTCTCAACAAAATTATTGTTCTTGGCGACTATTGCAAAACTTGGTATGTTATGTGAAGACTAATCTTTCATGTTTTCTTGAATTAATAAGCTTTATTGCAATTTCGATTGTTTTCAGCCACAAGAAATACATACAAAATTCAGTCAATAATAATTTTTATAGCAGGAAATGTAATTCTTCGACAATAAATATATATAGTTTCACATTGTGGGCTTTTTAGGAGTGTACGCTAGCTGATAAAAGTACTTTAAAGAGAATTAATGTTTAACACTTAGTGGGAATTATGACAAAGTTGAAAAAAATGGCTTGAACAGTATTGCACCCCTATTTAGTCAGTTATAATTCACACGAGCACGTAGTCACTAACGATCGCGAATATTGCAGTTCCATTTTCATAAATAAAAGAAACGTTCATTGTGCTTACCTATGGAAGGACAGACCATCGCGACGATTTTCTGTTCGATTAGGGCATCCTGGCACACAACACTTCATCACGCAGGTGCGCCTACTGCTGACGGGAGTTCTCGACGGTCTGCTAAGAGGCCGAAGACTTTGAGCAGATCTAGAGCAACAGTGTCGACTTCGCTACCTTAACTACGGGCAGGCACGGCCCTAAATATATTCGGAGTCTCCGGCTCGCCAGTCCATCCTTGGGCACAAGATGGGACAATTTTTTTTCCCGTAGGGGAACAGCTAGTCGCTTCGGACCCTAGTACGCTCGTTTAATCGGCTGCACATTTTGCGGGGACGAAAGGCATCATTGTTTCGCAGAAGACGTCGTCAAACGCAACGAATCGTCGTTGGAAGGGCGGCTTGGTTGCCTTCACACGTTTGCAGGGCGAAAGGTTCCCTCGTTTCCCTGGAACCACACCGAAACTCAACCAGTCGTCCTTGAGGTGGTCCTCCCGGGTTGTTGGGCGCAATGCCGGTTAACCGACTCCTTCGTTCGGAACAGCCTTGGCGCCTGTCTGCTAATTAAGCGGCGGGACTCAACTGCGTCACACACTCGAATTCCTTCACTAACCTCGGCGCGCGTTTGCCACGCTGAGTATGCGCGCATATACCGAAACCCCCGCAGCAGACGAAACCGAAGCCACCGAAGCGAGCCGAGTAAAATCTACCGCTTGCCTATCACGTGAAGGCCTATTTCCCATCATCCGAATTCCTCTAAATGTTTTGTTGTTGTTGTTGTAGCCTATCACGCCTGTGGCTCCTACCCACGGAGGGGGATTGGCCAAGAAATGGGTGGATTATTCCAAATTAATATTGAGGATACATTTCCGAATATCTATGAAATTAGTATTCAACAGCGTAGAGTTATATGTTAAAGTAAATCAAGAAAGTCATATCGAATGAGTAATCAGTAATTTGAAAGTACAAAAAAAAAAGAAAGAAAAGGATAGAATTTAGCAGGGTATTCGTTTGGAGTCTGTAAGGAACGTTTGGACGGCGAAGCAAGCATCCCTGTGGCTGAATCCCAAAGTGGACGCCCCGAACGAAAGAATGTTAGGTTCTGTTAAGTCCAGGCCAAGCCTTCGAAAAGGTATTTCCAACAATCGTTTTCTTGCCGCAGTAAAGCGGCGACAAGATAGAAGAAAGTGGTGTATCGTCTCTTCCTCATTACAAAACGGGCAGAGGGGGGAGGGAACCAAACCCGACCTGTGTAAGTAGAAATTTAGGGAGGGTATACGGCAACGTAATTTGGTGAGAGAGACCTCAAGCATCTTTGTGTTACAGGATTCGCTACGCCAGGGAAATATCAGGTGCTTATAATCTGGAGAAGCAGTCAGAACTGGGTTTGATAAGGCTTTTCTAATTGATCGCAGCCGAAATCTAGCCGCCGTGATGTGTGCAGTCACTGGTAGAATGGGAAGAACAGGGCCGGAAAGTGAGGTCTTTGCCAGTGAATCGGCAGTTTCATTAAAAAACAACCCTTTATGACCAGGTACCCAAATCAGATGAACACATTGCACATGGGCAGGAACTAGCAAGTAAAATAGTTTTAGCATAGGTGAATCATTAGAGGCGGTAAGGGAAGAGCAAACAGAAAGGGAGTCAGTAAGGATAGCAGCTGTTGTAGTCGTTTGGTCTAATTTACGTAAAGCTAGGATTACTGCTAAAAACTCGGCCAGAAAAATAGGCACAAAATCAGGCAATCTTAAAGAAAAAGACCAGTCGAGTGCAGGACAAAATATCCCAATGCCAGTCTTTTCCTCGCTCTGTGATGCATCTGTTGCAATGATAATATTTGTTCCTAGGGAGCTTAGGTGGTCTTGTAACATGGCGTTTAAGATGCTGTAAGGTAGTAGTTTTGCGTGGTTTGGGAAAATATCGTCGAACCTGATATCCAGGTAATGTGAATGAGTATTGTTAGGAAGCACATCGCGAATTTGCACATTTAGTGGTTCAAGTAATTTTTGCACAAATATAATCTGTGGTGTATGAAACCTGGGCCAATGAACGGGAAAAAATAATTGTGGATCGGAGATGAAAATTATTTGAGGACGGCTTAATGGTGATTCATGTAGTCGTAAGAAAGTCTGAACGGTCAGAAGGTGAAATCGGCATATAATAGGTGGGATTCTCGCTTCCAGATATAATACGGCATTTGCAACGTATTTTGGAAGGCCTAAGCACAGACGTAGCGCCTCTCGCTCTAATAAAACTAGCGGTCGAAGCTTGTATGACGGAACACCTGAGAATAAAACACAGCCAAATTCTAATACTGGACGAACGTACATTTTATATACCATCAAAAGGGATTTTCTTCGCATACCTGTTCTTCGATTGCTTAACTTGCGCAAGATGCCCATTGTACGAGCTCCTTTTGTTGCAATATATTCAATATGCGGCCGCCAGTTAAGATTTCCGTTATAGATAACTCCAAGGTACTTCAGTGACTGAACTTGTGGGATATCTTCGAGATGATAGTTAAGCGATATGAATACTGGGTCTTTAACGGGAAAAACAAGGATAGCACACTTATTAGCATTCAGGTTTAAGTGTAAGCTATCCAGCCAGCCTTCCAGTTTCTTTAGATAGGACTGCAAAATTTCGTAAAGGGAGTATAGGTCACTAGCCATACCAAAAAAGGCGATGTCGTCAGCATAAACGTAGGTACTGACACCTGGGTGAACGGGGATTCCGCTCAGTAAAATATTAAATAATATTGGTGAAAGTACCGATCCCTGAGGCACACCTCTTGTTTGCTTGTGTTTACCAGATGAATAGCCGCTTCGAAAACAAAAGAATTCCCTGTCTTTCAAAAATTCATGCACCCATGCTACAATATATCCTGGAAAGCCATGGCCCTGTAACCGATTTGTTAAAATTGCATGTTCAATGCTGTCATAGGCTTTACATATATCTAAAGTAACTAACGCCGCATATTGTTTTTTCTGTCTGGCGATGTTAATGCGACTTTCAAGGTCTACATGCGCGTGCCATATTGAATAGCCAGATCTAAATCCAATTTGACAAGGACTGAACAATTGATTTTCATCAATAAACTTCATTATATGCCCGTGAAGCACTCTTTCAATAAGTTTTGCTATGTTTGATGTCAACGCAATGGGTCTGATGTTGTCGATAGTATACCCTGCCCCTTGCTTTTTAAGTAACGGAATAATTTTGGCGATCTTCCATTCATGTGGAATCCATGCATTGCTAATAGAGTAATTTAGCAACTTCAGAAGCTCACGTGGGGCTTCTTGGAAGAAAATTTTTAACATTGCATTTGTTATTCCATCCGGGCCAGGCGCTGTAGTTGGTAACCGTAACATGACCTGTGCTAGTTCCGAATAGGATATCTCTTTGTAGTCCGAGAATGTAGGAGTAAGAACAGAATTTTGAAGACGCGTTGTGAACCGGCTCTCCAATCCTTTAGCCAATAGGTCTAAGGACTCCTGCATTTCCTGTGCGGTATAGACAATTGAGTCTACATTAACGCTCAGTGGGAGTCTGTTTCTAGATCGAAGGAAATAAAATAAAGCACGTTTGTTTTTGGATTCAGATAGATAATCAAAATGTTTTTTATCGTACTCATCTTTTGCGTGTTTGACAGTGCGTTTGAAGGTTGCCGAAATAAATTGATAATCTTTCCAATTTTGTGGGCTCTGATTATGTAGAAGTTTTTTCCAAGCAGCTTTTCTTCTGCGATAAACTCGTGAGCACTCATTGTTCCACCAGGGACTAGATGATGTACGTTTAGCTGTCTGAATTACGAATTCAGACTTTTGTCGGGACATCTGTAACGCTGAACAAATTTTCAAGCCAATGTCTTCGTCATTAGTATTAGTCAATGACTCAATGGAAGAGTGTAAGTAGTCTTTAAATTTTTTGCAATTAACAAATATTCTGTCTTGTCGCTCAACTGATGTTAATGGGCATGCAATTTCGAAGTATACTGGGAGATGATCACTGTTTGTAGAGAAATCAATCGTAGTCCAAGATGTCACGGCAATACTTGTGCTAGAAAACGTCAAATCTAACACTGAGCGAGATTGGCCACGGACAAATGTGGGTCGTCTCATATTTAGGCATGAAAGATTTTTATCTATGGTCCAGTCCCATAGACGCGTTCCACATGCATCTGTTCTGTAACCCCATGATACGTGATGCGAGTTGAAGTCACCAGTAAGGATGACTTGATTTTTGCAGCTAGCAAGTACACTATCCAATTGATATGTACTGTGTACGCCCGTAGGGAAATAAGCATTTATAATCGAAAAAGTACGGTAGCCTGGTATGCTAAGGTGTACTGCCAAAATTTCACATTCCGGAGACATTAACTTGAAAGCTATTTTAGCCTTATGACAGAATTTAGATGACAACAAAATCATTAAACCACCTCCTAGTGAAAGGCGATCTAATCGAAAAAGTCGAAAATCTTTAAAATTAAAATTTTTCTCTGGAGTAAGCCAGGTTTCTTGTAAAATTATTACGTCAGGGTTAAGATGTGTAGTTAAGCAATTTAAGTCTATTGAAGCAGAAATCAAGGAACGACAGTTCCACTGTAGCACTTTTAAAGAAGCTATGGTGATGATCTAATTGATATAATTACTTCAGCGACTACCGTCGCAATGTACTTTCTTGGATGCCAGAATGAGAAATAGGATTACCCTTTTTGTTTTTGGAATAGGGACAAGACGCTGTTACTGGAGAACCAGTTCGCTTATGCGGCCTGGTATCATGACCTGTTTCCATGTCATCCTGTGAGTCTGTCTGACGCGAAGAACAAGGATCGGATCCAACAAACGTTGGGTCCGATCTGGTATTCGGCGCTAGGACTGAATTGGCTACCTGTTCTGCAGCACAAGCAAGCGATTTGGTGATTGGTGTTGCGGCTGTTTGCAACAGCTGTGTCATCTGAGCGGTAAACACTTGGGAAATGCATTCTGTAACAGTTTCAACAATATGTTGCATAGCCTTTGTCATCGCTTTTTCCACTGCTGACTCAATGAGTTTAGACAAGTTGTCTTCATTTAAAGTCGACTGCCTCGCAGTGACGCCAGCGTATCCAAAAGCTCTGTCCTTGACGACTGCAATAGCCTCTTGCCGCGAACATCTTCGCCTGTCAATTACCTCGAGGACCTGCACTTCATTAGCTTTTGCCGAGCAGTTTGCATAGTCAGCCGCATGGTTTCCTCCACACAGGCAGCATGTTTCGGTTTCAGCTGTGCACTCATTAGGGGAATGATCCTCACCACAGACGCGACAGCGTGCATTTGATTTGCAGCCTCCTGCACTATGGCCAAAACGCCAACAGTTCCGACACTGTAGTGGACGGGAAGGGAGAGGATCTACTCTAAAAATAAGTGGCCACACTTTTAGTTCAGATGGGCAGGACATGCCAGCAAACGTAGCTATGACCGATTCAGTGGCAACTTTTTCCCCGTTTACGAGTCGGTTGCATCGGTATACGGCTATGACACCAGCATCAGACAACTTCTCCAGAGTCTCAGTTGGGCTCAATCGAGAGTCTACGCCCCGGACAATACCTTTAGTGCATGCTAGATGGGGAGGAATGAACGCACTCACCGGCACAGATGCAAAAATCTTACTCTTTAGGAGGTCTGCAACACAGGTCGGATCTGATGACCTACAAACTATCCCACCTCTTCCAAATTGTCGGACATCGCTTATCATTTGGAAGTGACGCGTCATGGCTTGGAGCTCGGCCTGGACAGCCTGTGGGTTGTTCAGCCGGATGAATCCACCACTCGAGGGCACCAGCGCGACAGGGATGCTGCTAACACCGCTGCGGAAGAAAGATTCCAAAGGTAAATCATCAGGAGAAAGGGAGGCTGACCAAGGGCTGGGCCCTTGCCCAGGAGAGTTTTTAGACATCAGCGCTGCTTCAAGCACTAGGTAAGTCCTGTAAATATGAGATGGTTAAGATGAGTAGGTCAAATCCACCCAAAACTCAGCCAAACCACCGCGCAGTGAGCTTGCCAGGAGACTTCAGCGTGGACGTCGGGACGCCGATCCAAACGAAGAAGCCGAGCCCGAGTCTGTCGGGTCTCGAAACGAGAAACTGGGCAGCGTGAGGCGTGAATGCGTCCGCACACAAGGAATCTCTAAATGTTTTATGACTAGGCTTCAAGATTTCACGTGACGCTCCCTCCTAGTTTTTTTCCTTCCTCCATGGTCAGGAGCCAATTCGGCGCCGGGCACGTCGGGGCGCACGGAAGCCGCCGGTTACGTTGGCTGCGCCAGTGCGCCCGACTATAGAGGGGGTCGTTTTCGCCAACGTGGCGTGGCGTGCGCGCGCGCGCTCACGTTATGTCGGACTATAAACAGCCCTTAAGTATTGATCGTCTGTGCTAGCGAGACGACCTTTGCTCATTTTCAGGGTGAGGCCTGCGGTGCGCAATCTAAGAAATAGCTCATTCAAGTGTGTCATGTGCTGCTCCCAGTTGCTAGAAAAGACGGCAGTGTCATCGAAATAAGGAGCAGAAAAAGACTCGGCACCGGATAGCACTTGGTTCATTAGCTTAGAAAACACAAACAGGGCATTCTTGAGCCCAAATGTTAATACTAGCGGGCGAAATGTGCCGACACGTTTTTCAACTGCATCGTTTAACAGCTTTTCGTGTCGGGGGGAAAACGTACGGATCCTCGTCCGGAAGAGCTCGTCTGAACTCAATTCAAGGTCGTGCTCTAGAAGGTGTCTCCTGCCAGGACGGGGACTGAACAAGTCTGTGAAAGGTGCTATAGGTTTCTTTAAGCTATTTGCTTGTTCACTGGTCAAAGAAGCACCTTTTGTTGTGCTTTGAATAACTTCATCTGAAGGTGGGAGGGTGGACACCATCGGTACATGAGGTACTGGACCGTTCACTTCGTCCGGTTCATTTAAGATGATACTCGCTGTCTCTGTGCGCTCGATGAACGGCTTCATCAGGTTACTGTGGTAGATTGTAACATTTCTTTTACCAGGAGTGGTCACCAAGTAATTCGTGTTCGAGAGCTATTGTTTAACTGTTACATGGCCATCCCATGCTACTTATAGCTTATTCGCCTTTGAAGCCCTCAAAGTTAGTGCCTTGCCTCCCTCTTTGAACGTTCGCGTGCGTGCTGTCCGGTCATAATAAGTTTTCGCGCGCTTCTGCGCGTTTTCCATATGAATCCGAGCTAATTCCTGCGATTGTCGTAGGCGCTTCTACAAGGTCAGAGCGTACTCAACAACTGTGTTGTCTGCCAGTTTGCCCTCCCATTTTTCTTTTAGTAAGGTGACGGAGACGGCAGTGCGCGCCCGTAAACTAGTTCCGCCGGGGTAAACCTTGTTGCTTCGTCGGTGACTGAGCGCAGAGCGAAAATCATTGCGGGGAGCGCCGCGTCCCAGTCAGTTGCCCACTGGTAACAGAGCACGCGCACGATGCGCTTCATAACGGAGTGCAGCTTCGCTACTGAATTAATCTGAGGGTTATATACAAAGCAGTGGCGAATCGTTATACCGCATTTTTCCAAAAATGTCGTAGTCAACGCACTAGTCGAGACTGAGCCCTGATCACATTGAATTTCACTATAGGGAATCCTACTCTAGAAAAGACGCTGACCAGTGCGTTGACGATTGCGGTGGAGCTCAATTCCGGTAGAAGCACTGTTTCTGGAAACATTGTTGCATGACAGAGGAGGGCTAATAAGTACCTGTTTCCTGCTGCCGATAGCGGAAGAGGACCTACTACGTCTATTTCTAGTTTTCGAAAAGGCTCGCTAATTATGGAAACTGAAACCAGCGGCGCCTTCACCTTTCGGTTGGTCTCCCCGTCCTTTGAGCATGAGCGCCCCAGTTCTAAGACTCCTTGAAGCACATCGGCCGGTAGTAATTGTTCAATAGCCCGCACTTTGTTTTTCTTTTTCGTAAATGACCAGCCCAGCTGTCGCTGTGAACTAGCCCCAAAATTGCTCTGTAATACTTTCGTGGGACTACGAGTTGTTCAAAACACAGGCCTTTTCTGTTTACAAATATTCTGTACAAGAGGCCGTCTTCAACAATGAATGACGATGTCCCTTTCTGCTTGCGCATCGACATTTCCCAGCATATCTGCAGCGTCTGGTCATTTATCTTCTCCGTATTGAGCCTGCATTTGTCAATGCTAGCTAGAAGTTGAAAGTTTTCGTGGACTGGCGTTATCAACTCGCTTTCGTGACTAGATGGGCCGGTCGTGCTCAATTCAAGGTCGTGCTCTAGTACAGGCGTTCCTGCAGCGGATTCGCGCATGCTTACCTGTTCTGGCCGATCTCGTTGTTCTGGCGTGTCGACTGCATCTGTTAAGCTAGCACGCTGCGCCGCACTAGTTTGAGACCTTGTGACAACCAACGGAGGTTGTGCTCTTAGTTCAATTCCCGTCTTTTGTAGCTCCCTCGCTGATCTATTACAGAAAATGTACGGAATTTTTGTGGGAAGTTTGTCTGAAACGGCAGCTTCGGCCTGAAACTCGCCAAACGGGCCTTTCATTTCCACCCTGGCTACTGGTAAGTATTTATGGTATCTTCGACTGGTCGCCTCGGAGCGCTCTAGATCGCTCTCGCGAGCGGCGTTGTCTTCAGCTGGTTGAAAGAGGGTGCGCGCCTTACGTTCGGCTGGTTCTTTTCGATCGCCCTCCTCCCGCGTCGAGCGCTATGAGGCGCTCCGCGCCCTGTCGTCGGATCAGTCGTCGAGATGAGAGCGTTTCCAGCAACGTCATCACAGCACAGCGTCGCCGTTCTTGGCGACCGTCCACCGTAGCCTAGGCAACCTAGGCCACAGCATGCTGGCAGCTCAACGAACGGTCGTCCCACCGGCGCATCCACCTGTTTAGCTTTGGATAGGCGAAACATCGGACGTTAGCAGTAGTCACGTGGTTTCGCAGCTGCCATGTCCCCGTCCGAGAGCGAGTCACACGTTCGGCTTGCGCGCTTGTCCTCTACCTCTGAGTTCGGGGAACGGCAGATCTGCACGACTCTGCTTCGGGGGATGGATGCGACCAGTCGAAGATACCATTAGTGTCGGGTTCTATTGCCTGACGTGCCCACACACATCAGCCTGTAAAATCTTCGCGCTTAACGAATCACGGGTGGACGATATCAAATGTTGCTCATGTGTCTCGCAGGACTTTGCAGTTAATGCCATATACGGACATATCGTAGGTGTAAGGCAGCAGCAGATCGCTTTCGCCTATTAGCAAATTACCAGACACAGTTGCTTGCCTGCATCCTGCGGCTATATGCCTTGACTGTTGGCATTTGTAACAGATTACAGGTATTTTATTGAGATAGCAATTATATGGACACTTCAAGCTGATTTCTGCCATCGTCGTCGTCGTCACCGTGAGGTTCCGCATAAAGTACAAGGGCGATAAAATCGTCTCCGCGCGCCGTATGTGCGAGTGAAAGCGCACGGGGGACGCGCCCTATCACGGAGAGCGAACGGACGGAGGAGAGCAAATGCGACTTCCGTCGCGCAAAAGGCCGTGGTGTTATGGGAGGGTGGGAGGGGGGGGGGTAGACGCTGTGCTGCGGCACCAAATGCGTATCTTGCAACCGGGCGCAAGGGAAACTGGCGACGCAATCCCCCACGCGAAATGAGGTAAACGGGCAGGCATCGCGGGAGGGAGACGGGGGGGGGGGGGGGGGGCTTCTACTCTGCCAACAAATGCGTTCTTGTACTTCTCGCCGGAACGGGCTGCCGGTATTGTCACGCACACCGTATCTTACAAGCGATCTCCACACGGCTCTGACCTTTGAATGCGCCGCGCCATTCGCCGCTCAGTTTCGGTTGAAGCGACAGACCGCACGAACCTTCGCCCACTGCGGCGGCTGGGCTTGCTGCCAGCGTTTTGACAGTGGTTGTCTGCGGTCATCGAGTGTGATCTATTCATGTTTGCTTGTGCGCGCTGACACTACGCTTGTTAATTCAGTTAGTAAGCGAATGTGTCCATGTTTATGCAGCTGATAAAACTACTATCCCTACTCCGAATAGCTCTCTACTAATTTGCTGCCGCAATTGATGCTTCGCCTTTCGGGCGAAACTGCGACATTTTTTCCTTCAAACTTCGATAAGTTGGACTCTTGTTCCTGGACTGTTGTTGCCGGTGCCGCAGCACTTTCTACTTTCACCTGACTAGCCTTTCTTGTCTCTTTTTGAATCTTTCTGAACTGCCCGCAAGGTTTCTCTCGTGGTTCTACCGAACCGTCTTGCCTCCGGGTGCAGTACTCGTCAGCTAAATTAGCTGCTGTTTCGAACGTTTCTACATTTGCTTTGTCGTGAGTCCACAAACGCATTTGATCCTGAACCATCTCGTAGAAATGCTCCAAAGCAATTAGCTTGACGACGCTTTCCTCGTCATTGTACGCGTCAGCGCTCTTATGCCATTCTTGCAAACGGCCTTGGATTTGTACGCAAACTCAGAGTACGACTCACCTTGACTACGCCTCGCATTTAGAAACCTCAGTCTTAAGGCCTCTGTACCCAAACTATACCGGCGCCTAAGTTAAAGCTTCACCTTCTCGTACTCACGCGCGTCCTCAGCAGTCATTCGTGCGACAACGTTGGCCGCCTCATTCGGAAGCAATGTCAACAGCCGCTATGACCAAGTTCCTTTCTTAAATTCTGCGTTCTTACACGTTCTCTCAAAGTTGATTAGGTACAAACTGATATCCCTCCCAGTTTTAAATGGTTGCATGAATCCACGCATGTCAAAACTTTCGCGACGTGTGGCCGCTTCTACAAGGTTTCGTCTGCTTCCACATAGCAAAGCTGCAATTGTTTATACCGCAGTTCTATCTCTCGTTCTTTGATTTGATCGGAGACCGGCGTCCGACATTTCTCGACTTCGTCGTCTTTCGCCCCGCATTTGCTTATTGCTTCAATAATTTTGGCTTTTCGCATATACTTTTGTACCGTTTAAGCCTAGCTCTTCAGCCAGCATAACTAGATTGGGCTTGGTCAGCGACGTAAGAATCATGATTGCTTTACTGCCGTTACAGCTGACGAGAATATCATTACAGCTGTTGCTTGTTGCCAAATGCCGTACATGCTAAATATGTCACAGTTTCGCCCTAAGAGCGAAGCAATAAATGCGATAGCAACACAGCAATGTCGTACGAAGTAAGGTGAGCGGCTTTGGTAGCAAAATGCAGCAGCACCAGCAACGCGCAGAACTGTTGTCGACGCCGTCGGCGTTTAGCCCGCGTTCGCACTGAACGCGCACGGCGTTTTTATATAAATACGCATTTGGTGCCGCAGCTAAACGTCGCCTCCCCTCTCTCTCTCCCTCCCGTCCCCCCACAGCCTTTTTCGCGACGGAAAAAGCCGCATTCGCTCTCTATCTATGGAAAGGAGGAAAGAGACGCTTAATTCTGCAGCCCTTCAAGGAGCATTGGCGCTGAGCCGTGCTCCCTCAAGGGCTGCAGAAGATAGCGCCAACCTTTCCCTTTCCCTCAAGAACCACTTATCATCATCACGGCGCAGAACGCGCGTTTGCTCTTCGACGTGCGTTCGTTCTCTGTGAAAGCGCGCGTCCCTCGCGCCCTTTCACTCGCGCATACAGCGTCCGGAGCGCGGCGACGATTTCATCGCCGTTGACGTCATATGGAACCTCACGGCGACGGCGACGCCGACGGCAGAAATCCGCTTTGGAGTGTCCATATAATTGCTATCGCAATAAAAGGAACCGATAGTGTTCCCAATAATCTAAAACAAGCCGTGCTCTCACTAAACCGGACACCGAGGCCATCCCCAACCAGCGCTACATGCCGCAGCCACCGCTGTGTCCGCCGTTACCGCTGCCACCCAGCTTTTACGTATTCGGCGGTAGAACGACCGCCGGTAGTCGAGGAACGGACGGCCAGCAGCGAGGCTCGGAAGACAATCCCGTTTATTTTTGCAAAACGCGCTTTTTGTGAGTTTCCTGACCAATGTCAGTGGCGCAAAAAAAAAAAGCAAAGCGAGTGTTGGTGGGCGAGCGTGGCAATCTTATCTGAAGATGCAAGCGTGAACACAAGCGAAGCACTGCAGACATAACAAGTGTCCATATAATTGCTATTGGAATAAAAGGGAGGAGTGAGAGCTCGTGACCCTTGTGCAAGGCATCCATTCATGGCATGTTAGGCTATGACCAGACGCGACTCGCTCTAAACGTTTGTTGTCTGTGACCGAAACTGCTGCCACCAAATTTCACATAATCGATACTTTTTAAAACTCTGGTTGATCGCATCCAATGGCTATCCGGAAGCAGGAATTATTCTTGCCTGTCATAAAGAGCTTCTAATTTTGGAATAACTTGGCAAAGCAACATACGGATTGAGTGAATGCATCGTTAGCATCCAAGACGCGAATGCCATTCCATGCAATCAGATGAAAAAAAAGGAAACCCACTACTGGGTGTGCTGCCTGTTGACGAGGAATAGCGGCAGCTGTACTGAAGTGACGAACTACAGGGGTGCATTTCGTTCAAACGTTCTTTTTCTTTTCGAAAGAGTTGTCGCAGTTTCACCTGAAAGGCGAAGCATCAATTGCGATAGCAAACTTGTAGAGAGCTATACGGAGTAATGATATTAGCTTTATCAGCTGTATAAACTTGGACATGCAGCAGCACCGGCAACACGCGGAACTGTTGTCGACGCCGTCGGCGTTTTGCCCGCGTTCGCTCAAAATGCGTGCGGCGTTGGTGACTGTTGCCGGAGCCTCTGATATAAATAGGCACTTGGTGCCGCAGCTAAACGTCGCCTCCCTTCCCTCCCCCTCCCCCCCCTCCCCCACGGCCTCTCGCGCATCGGAAGAAGGCGCGTTTGCTCTACATATATGGTGATTGTAAAGGAGGAAAGAGACGCCTACTTCTGCAGCCCTTAAGGGAGCACGGCGCAGAACGCGCGTTTGTTCTCCGCCGTGGGTTCACTCCCCGTGAAAGCGCGCGCCCCTCGCGCCCTTTCAGTCGCACATACAGCGTTCGGCGCGCGGCGACGATTTCATCTCCATTGACGTCATACGGAACCTCACGGCGACGGCGACGGCGACGCCGACGGCAGAAATCTGCTTTTGAGTGTCCATATAATTGCTATCGCAATAAAACATTTTCCACCGACCACAAGTACCCCATTCGTGTCCTTGAGAAAAGCTCAAAAGAGAAGCAGGCGATTCCTTGTATTACGTTTACGCGAGAAATGCTCATTCCCGCACTATAGGGACCATTCTCCCGAAAAACAATATTCCAACATGTGTAACATTGTTCCAATAAAAAAGCTGGAGCTTCTTTTTTTTCATGTTATTCCGCAGTCCACAGATGATAATTTGGTTGTCGTTGAGCGAGATGGATAGTTTTCTAATGAAAAATTTTCAATAAGGTGACGTCTTTCTAATTTTGACATTCGGAGCAATTACTTTAGACATAAGTAGAATAAAACTGTGTAGTTTCGTTATCCACTTAAATGCCCATCTCTGCTGCAAATCGCAACAAGCTGGAATGTACAGTGAAGATGAGCAAGTTTGAAAAATGAAGCGTATTTTGAGTTTATTTTCTGAGGGAGTTCATTGACAAGTCAAAGAAATGCCGTGAGCCACTTCCACTTTACTTTTATTTGCACTGTAAATAAGTATATTTGCAATATTATAGTTACGAGGTCTTAAGCATTGGCGCCAACTTAAGAAAAAAAAGCACATTTCGTAAAATTGTCGTCGCCCGACGACCTTTGATGATTTTTTACCGTTTATTAATAACTTTCTTTAAGAACAAGTAGCAATTTAGCAGTATTCAGTCGCGTGTGCTTAAGGTGTAAAATTATTAGAAAATAAAAAAAATGTCAAACATGCCACCTGGTTTCGATTCTCGTGGAATTGACCAAGAGGTAATGAAGCGTGTTTGCGGCTTGAAATGCTTCATTTGATGGTGATGCTATCAACTTCGTTTTCCTCACGCAAAAACCATTTTTCTCTGCGGTAGGAGACTACGAATGTGGTGTAGAGGTCGTAAAATATTCATTCACTGGAAATTTTAAAACTACAAGTCTTCTGGCCATATTTGTTAACACTGGGATTCCCGAGTTACTGGAAGCATTACTGGGATTCCCGAGTTTCTTCATAAGTTGGGCCGGGTGGGATGCTTTAATTCAATGGAATAAGTAGTCAGAGTTAGCGAACTCCCTTCCTGCGTAAAGATACAATAAATGACGACATGACCCCGTACATACAATGCGGGCCTCCATAACCTCAGGATGGAGGGACGCCAGTCCTAAAGCCAAGACATGTTTCGGCTAAAACTGTACGTCTGATTAGTTTATATGAGAAGTCCAATGATTGAAAAGTCGAATGTAGGGAGTCCGGGCACATTGACGTCCTTGAAGACTGATGTTCTCATTCAGGACTTGCTACAATACTATATATTCAAACTTTCGGTGATACGTTTACGGTTGATGGGAATTTCTGGGTGCTACAAATTTTGGACAAGATTAGGTCAGAACATGTAAAGTTCATTGTGTGCTCTTACGAGGTGATCCTAACGCTGTCACCGGCTGTAGTAGATGATATGAATTGCTGAGCAGCTGTAAGGTCTCAAAGAGTCAGACGAGCACGTCGCACAGCCGTGAAATGGGCGTATGAAATCTTGGTCTTCTATGATCTCTCCCATAGACACGCGCAATTGAATGCAGCGTTTAATACGCCATGTTTCAGGTATCCCAGAAGAGCCTCCTCGGTAGCACTGAGAAAAGACAGGTCAAGATAGATAAATTATAAACAAACAAGAACGCCTTACCTTCGCTTTGACATCTTGATTGTGGCTTCTTGCGTATCATACAAGGTTCGGATGATACGAGTATTTCCCGACGCCCTGACAGCTAGATATGTAGGGCATAACATCTCTATTTTCACCTCTCGGCACTAGGGTTAACAGTGCAGAATAATAATGTAGCTATTCATGCGAATGTACTCCTGGCTGAAGAATAGTCATCGTTAACTCGTGGCAGCTGAAAAAGTAGAGCACAGGCTGTCGGATCTGTACTTGCATTGGCCAGCACAGCTAGTACCAATCTTTCCTTTTTTTCTTGCTCGTATAAACGACGACCCTATTGACTTGGTGGGGCCCACGTACGACAATTCGACAGATTAGGGATCACGGTGATGCTGTGGTAAATCGCTGAGTGATACCATCGGAGAGCTTGAATCTTCCTCGGTATTCCTAACTTAATTTGAAAACTTCGAACAGAACTATTCCGCAGTACAGACCTCTGTGAACTGTGCAAGTGAGACAAAACCGCTCATTTCCGCAAGCTTTCTCCTATCACCGTTGTAAAAAACAGAACAGGAAATTTCAGTCGGTCGTAGTTTTGGACGTCCGGTAGTTTGGCATTCTGTTGTCTAAAGTTCGGTTGTCTACCGTCTGTAGTAGGACGTCCTGTAGTTCTGGATCAATATTTAATTAAAAAGACGACAGATAGCTCTTTAGGACTTTGTACATTTGTTAGTGAAAAAAAAGCAAAATGTAAAGAAAAAAGCGGCGGTTTTGCCTCGAAGGCGAATCATCGATTGCGATATCAAATTAGTAGACACCTATACGAAGTAAGGATAGTAGTTTTACCGGCCGTATAAAGTTGTAAATATTCGCTTACTTATTAAATAAACAAGCACGGTGTCACGCGCGCACAGGTAAACATCAACACATCTCGCTCGATGACCGCGGGAGTTCGTCAAAACGCTGGAGTGAGAAATCCCGCCAGCTGCTGCGAACAAATTGACCTTCGCGCTGGCTCTCGCTTCAACGCTAACTAAACGTCGAAAGCGCAGCGCATACGAAGCCACCGGCACTCGGCGAATGCACTTTGACCCATCGCAGGTCGCTTTGAAGATGAGGCTCCCACGGGCGCACACTTCGGCCGCGTCGCAGATCGTTTTCTAGATAGCTCCGTGAGCAGCAGCCACGTAAGCAGAACGCACCCTCCCCCCACCCCTCCCTTCTCCGTCGCCTACTCCCCGTGCCTCGCAGGTGAACGAAGACCGTGCGCTTCCGGCCGCCTTCCTCTCTCGCGTGCGCGAGATTAAGCTGCAGTTGCCGCCTCACCCTCGCACGCTTTCACTCGCACACGCAAAGCACCGCGCGCGGCGACGATTTTAACGCCGTTGGACTTTATACGGAACATCACGGCGACAGCGACGGCAAAAATGCGCTTGGAGTGTCCACATAATTGCTACCACAATAAAAATATATTTCTTAAGCGGGCATTTAAACTTATGACCTAATGCTTTGAACCCAGTCTCTCACTACTGCAACACGCCGACCGTGGCTGTATTTGTAAATTTTCACCCTGTCAATATACAGATGTCTGTCTACGCTGGTGTTTACATTTGTATGCTGATAGTCAAGGTGCGCTTTCAGTCCACCACGTGAACTGGAGCCTCCCTGGAAGAGCAACATGGTATAATCGACAGGTACTCCGTGAAGTGCTAGATGACTTATCTAGCACTTCACGATAAGATATCGTGAAGTAGCTTTAAGATATCTATATCAGTTAACAAATCTGGAAATAAAAACGGCGATTTGGGATGCTGTAAAGGTTGTTACTGCTAATTTCAACAGCAGTCTCTCACTTTCTACACTGTTGAGCGCGCATGTAA
Organism: Dermacentor silvarum; assembly: GCF_013339745.2. Classification (NCBI taxonomy): domain Eukaryota; kingdom Metazoa; phylum Arthropoda; class Arachnida; order Ixodida; family Ixodidae; genus Dermacentor; species Dermacentor silvarum. Next base: position 124,552,908 of record NC_051156.1, read on the forward strand.
ACTGTGTGTTCAGTGCAAAATAGCTAAATAAACTTAAAAATTCGTGCATAAGTGCTCGTTTAGACAACGTACCGGTTTCTTTCGGTGGTCCATATGCAAAAATTCTGACACCCGAGGGAGACAGATTTTCACGCAGCTTTGTGAAACAACCCATAATTTATTTTCCGCATGGGAAAAGCTTATGCAGTATTTCTGGGAAATTAACTAATGTGTCAGCGTAACAATACGTCCAAGTCCACAGGCCTCTGTGTCACATCTTATATAAAATAAAACAAAATGGATACGCAGCCGTTGCAGCAGCTGCGATGATTTAGATCAGCGGCCGATTTTGAGGACTCCTGCATGTAGTGCGACTGTTTGTGTCGTGCCGTCACTGCAGAATTACAACTGGCCCCGTCGACTTTAATACGGTATCGGTGTTATCGACAGTGTTGTATTTAAAGAACACGCCTTTGAAGACCACGTAAGAGAAAAGTACAGTGAGAAAAGCACTGATGTGAAACCGACATAAAATTTTTAACTGTCGCGAAGGAAAGCGCTTGTCGCGACGTCAGGACACGTCGCTGCGACAGACAGTGGCACATTTCTAACGTCGCCGGAGAAACCGTGTGCCTTCGCGAGAGAGAGTTCCTATTGTGACGTCAGAAACATGCTTGCGATTGAAAGCCTTTGTTGCGACTTCAGAACTATTGTTCTCGCGACAAAGCGTTTCTGTTACTTCAGAAATCTTGGTCGTTGCGACAGAATGTTTCTCTTGCGGCGTCATAATTTCTCTCGTAACGTCAGAAATGTCTGTCGCAACCACATAAACGCCAAGAACCTCTGTCGGACGACATAAATTCCTGTAGTTGCTACAGAAATGTATGTTGTCCTTTTAAACCGCCATGTTATACTGTGCTTGCCAATGATTGTCCTTGTGGGCAGTTTATAAACTATAGATAACCTTCCCTTAAAAATGGCTGCGATTTATCTCAGCTAACCCTGGATATGCAAAGCGAAAGCTTGGTTTAGCCTGGTGAAGTCTTGGCTTCACTATGTTAACCTTTGATTTAGCTGTAATTGTTATGCTTACGTATAAACCCATCGTTAAGCCAGGTTTAAATTATAAGCCGACAAGTCCAAGCGTTTTGTGAGTCGAACGGCGCGCTCTTCCTCTGTCTCCGACGCGATTGAGCTTCTCGCGTTTGGCATTCTGGACCCTTTCCAGTGTAGCAGCTCGCCGGGCGATATCCGTGGGGTGGCCAGACGCCGCTTGCCGACGACGGCTGAAAGCTTCCGCTCGCGCGCAACGCTCAGAGAAGACGGCCTGGTCTCGCTCTGAGCCATGGCCAAGCTCACACTGAGTAGGCGAGCGCGGCGCTCCTCTTAGCCAGGCGCGCAGCAAGTCACGTGGTGCCGAGAGTGCATGCGCCAAGCCGCCGGCGGCGGCCGAGCTCGGCGCGGCGCGTCACGTGATGGGTGTCTGTCTAGAGCTACGGCGCAGTTCTGGTCAAATGAAGGTTGAAGGCTGGTGGCGGCGAAACTCGGCTCGGCTATACTAGTAAAGCTTTCGCTTTCAAAAAGAAAATTTGTCGCCCCTTCCACTCCATGAAGATGGATTATAGGCAAAGCTTGTCCCTTTGTATACCTAGGCGTCCCCTTTGCCATCAACTTTATGTTTACTGGAATGTACCCTTTTTCTTCATCCTGCCTTAGAATCTCTTCATTCAGTCATACTTGTGTCGCCGTTCGTCGGAGCGGATGACACTGATGAAGGAAAAGTTGTTGCCGAACAACAATCGCTTGCGTTTGATGTCTCGAGTTTGCTCGGCGGCGTGGTTAGCGGCATCCGCCCCCAGAGCGGCTCGCGATTTTTCAAAATGAATTGCTTCAAAATTAAATCTGTCCTTCACGGTAAGACAATGAATTGCTCATACTTCCTTAAGCAATGACTCATAATCCCGTAAACTCGGCCTCCCATTACGACGACGGAATAGAAGTGAAATTATACGCTGGAATGATGAGCGGCAACGGAGCCAACTGTGGAAGAAGACGACGACGAACGCGGGAGCAATGGAACAAGCGCGTTCGCGCGATTGCGCCGAAGGGCGCCAACGTGCCAGCTGTGGAAAAAGACGACAACACTCGTGCCATTGCTGATGACGATAGTTTTAGGGGCGAAGCTCCTTATAGCGGCACCCGTTCGTCCCCGTCGTCGTCGTAGTAGTAGTAGTGTGTAACCAGTCTGAGAAAAATGAGAAAAAAAATTCCGAAGTTGTGTCCGTAGCGCGGAATCGAACCAGGGACCCCTCGCTTCCGAGCGCGCGGCGTTAGCCCACTACGCCACGAAGCGGACATGGACACACGCACCACGATGGCAATAAATACCCAACATTAATGAAAGGCCGCGTTTCTAGCGCGTTTCTAACGCGTTTGTGCTAGCGCGTTACGGCCCGTGTAAGAAGCTGGTGTAAGACGCTGTGGCCTCTCCGCCTTACCTTCAACGCGTTTCGAACGCGCTGCCCAAAGCGGTGGCAAGTCAAGTTCAAGTCGAGGAGCGTTTATGAATACGGGGGGTATACTCTCTCGGCAGTCATGTGATGGCGTCGGCAAACGCGGTGCACGTTCCGGCATGTGTAAATGGCTGCGTAAGACGCTGTGGCCGCTCCCCCTTACTAGAGAGTACTGCACGTTTCTAACGCGTTTGTGCTAGCGTCCCCTTAAGCGGGAGATCCGATTATTCCCTCCGGAGCTTCGCCCACTCATCATCATTCACCCCGTGGATATGCTGTGAATTTTGTTAGGGGCGAAGCTCCTTAGGGTGTGGGTCTGTCCCTCCTCTGTAGTAGTAGTAGTCGTCGTAGTAGGTAGCCACGTCTACTTTTATGAGAAAAAAAAATTCCGAGAGTTGTGGCCGTAGCGGAATCGAACCAGGGACCCCTCGCTTCTGAACGCGTGGCGCTAACCACTACGCCACGAAGCGCACATGGACAGACGCACCACGATGGCAATAAATACCCAACATTAACGAAAGACTGCGCGTTTCTAACGCGTTTGTGCTAGCGCGTTACGGCCCGTGCAAGAAGCTGGTGTAAGACGCTGTGGCCCCGTATTCATAAACGCTGATGGCGTCGGCAAACGCGGTGCACGTTCCGGCATGCGTAAGACGCTGTGGCCTCTTCCATTTAGAGTACTGCACGTTTCTAACGCGTTTGTGCTAGCGTCCCCTTAAGCGGGAAATGGTGCAATTATAATGAAGGGCGCTGTTATAAAATAGGAATGACGTCACACATGGCGCGTGTCATTGGTGGAAGTCAATCGTTCGATTTAGTGCGGCGAGACTGGGCGAATTACACGGAAGATTCACGGTTTACCGATGATTCCCTCCGGAGCATCGCCCACTCATCATCATTCACCCCGTGGATATGCGGTGTTTTTTTCTTTTTGCGTACACGGACGCCACCGAAATGTGTGCGTTATAACAAGCTTCAAGCACCGCGCATTCCACATGAATTCACATTCCACATTCAGGCATACCCGGCAACTAATGATAACGAACTGAGACAAGTAATCTACTCTCTGGTATACGCGTGACGCTCGTGAAAAGACTTACTCATTGGCCCGCCACACCATCGCATCTTCTGATTCTCGCTCTCAGAAGGCAATGGCAGCGTAGTCATCCACAGTACCACCAGGCCAAGTAGAGATGTATAGCGTATCCGACAGAGCAGGATCGCCATCTGCGTTTGCGAAAGCAAAGTTAGATCTTACACCGTACTGTGACCCGTTCTGGATTCTCTAACATCAAGTGCTTAGTGATGAATGCCTACTAACAAACATGTAGTTACATTCTTGTGAAAAAAAGACAATAAAGCCAGAGGAAAAAGTGAGAAGAAATTAAATGTTACGTTGAAATGAAATGTATTATTAACAACGTAAATGATAATGAAAATAGGCGATAAGACAACTTGCTGCTGCAGGTGGGAGCAGAACCAAAGTCTTCCATGTTACGCGCGCGGTGCTCTTATGCTATTGCGACTAACAAAAAAAGTTCATCACCCTTATTACTATCCCTCATTACATAGCAAGGGCACCGAATTCGGTAGCCTTGATGCGGTGAGGTTAGCATACGAGGGCTTATTGGCCAGTTGCATGTTGCTAGCTCACCTACTACGTGGCACCTGCCGTTGAAAGGATGTTCCCGTTTAAAGAATTCGTTACTTGGCGAGCCTGCCGCCGAATTCCATGCAGCTATCTCATTTAGACGTACGTGTTGTCGCGCGAGAGCGTTGGGACGTTTGATAGTTTAGATGCTGCGGTTAGTGATGGCGCTTTGTTGCGTTTCTCTTCCGCCTCAGCTGACGGTTGGGGGGCAACGAACGTGCCCCCCAACCACTGCGTCCACTGCGCGTTCCTTGCTGAGATGCGCCGTTTCGTTTTGCCGGCTTGCCACAGCTTCGCTTAGACCGACTCCCACAGTGAGCAGGATCTCCGTGAATTCGAAGCGAAGGGTCGGTGGAGTGTCAGGCCTACGTGCAGAAAGTGAGTCGAGAAGGCGCAGGCACGCAGTGGTTGTTATGCGATCGTCGTCATCCTTTCACCAGGCGCATCGCCGTCACGCTGCGCCCTGGAGTTTACCAAAAAGTCGACGATAATTTATGCCGCCATGACCAAGCACCATTACGGATGTCAGCATTATACTTACTAACAATACCAGGAATTAGGGACATTTCGTACAGTTTCCTTTTTTCGCCACCACGTGGCGTATCGACCTTAAAGAATTCGAAATTCCCGCTATGACGTATGCTATGACGCTCAACTAAAGAAAGCGCAATAAAAAGAAACACACCCTGAAGCTGTCGCTTCACCTCGGTGCTTGGAAACGAGCGCGCTTGTGTATCAGCGTTATCTCGAAGACGGCCAGCTACTTGCTCTACTGACAATGAATCGACGGTTTTGCTAGACACCTGGCCAGAAAGCTCGTCCCGCATTCTGGAGAGATGTCTGGCCAAGATAAAGGCTCCCGCGAAGATTCCGTTGAATATGTTTTTTTTTTTCCCTTGAGCAGACTTTTTATTTGTGCACCACTGCGGCCACGGTCTTGCATGTACGTCAGGGTACTGTTCATGGGTTTCCTATAGAACTGGCGTGATCCATTGTTTCAGAGGAAGCTTTAGCTCGGGCCTATCTTCGATGCCGGATTCTCAAATACAAATAAAATGCAGGAATGCTTTTATGAGAAAACCGCTGAACCGATTTGAATGAAATGTGTTGCATTAAGAGGGAAAGTTAAATTGCAGATACTGCAGCAAATAGAATTTTCGTTTATATAGCGTAATGTTTTCAAAGAATCGCAGGATGTTCGTAAATTAGAAAAAAAATAGAAGCATGAAGTTTCCAAATCCGCAACTCAACCATTAAAAACAAATATGGCATTTATATAAACTGCACCCGTTGGAGCATCAAAAGCGAACAATTTTTTTGCCAGACCTTAAAACTTACGTGAATTTATTATAATGTTTGGAGGGGTTTTGCAAATGCAACATTCACAACATAGTGGTATATTTCAGGATGGTGTATGATATATGATTGCTATCCGCTTTGGATGTATTATTAGGTGCAGTTTACAGAATTCCGATATGATTTTTAGCTGCTGAGGTACATAGCTGTATAAGTCGTTTTTCAAAATTTGGCAATTCTTTAAAATTTTACGTATAGAAAGTAGACGGCCTATAATAAAATATCCCTTTCTGCATTCACCACATTTTAATTTTTTTTTCTAAATTCAACATAACTCATCAGACTTAGTGCATCGGTTGCTATGAAAAACTATTGCCGATTACCCATGTATTTCTATAAGGGCCCCCAAGCTCAATGTTCCCCCTAAGTTCGAGCTTGAATAATATACTTGTTGGCAAGATACGTTTGTAAACGTGTGATCGCGGCCTAATGAGCTAGAGCACCGGCGTAGTGAGCTCAACGGCCAAGGATATGTTTGTAAAGCGTCTTGGGAAGGAATAGGAGAAAAGAAACGGAGAAAAGAAAGGGAGAAGGCTCGTATGTTATTCAGAAGCGTGCCTGGTTGGCTAAAAATTACTAAATGCTTTGGTGGTCATACCACCTTACGTTCCATCAGCATAATTTCTATTTCATTCCGCTAGTATTGTGCAATTATTGTCAATCAATCGAGATTAGAACACCGGCGTCATGGCATTGTATTCCGTCGCAATTATTTATCGCCATCACTTCAGAATCATCTCATCGTCGTCATGCAGTCGTCCTTAAATGCCTTCGTCGTTCTATCGACATCATTCCTACCTCTTAATTCCATCGTCGTCACTGCATGCACCGTCGGCCTGCCGTCCTTGTTCTACCATCGTGAGGTAACATTGGCGAGCGATGGTCATAACAAAGCGGGTCAATTAAGGAGACAGTGCATGGCCGCATATATCCGAATCACTTGAAACATCAGGGGAAACACTACGGATTCTAAATAAAGGTGTCTTAGCTAACACGATGTGTCGCTTCTTGCTCGCTAGATTGTGTGAATGTTAATCGCATTAACTTCGATAATCATCTTAACATGGGTTCTGCAGGAATTCTTTCGTCTTCGCGACACTAACGAACTCTTTATTTATTTATTTATTTATTTATTTATTTATTTATTTCAAAATACCTTACAGGCCCCATGAGGGGCATTGAGTAAGGGGGGCATTACTGCAAGACAGTTTTACAAGTGAATTCCAAAACTGGAGGACCACAAAAATGAGCAGAAATCATCGTCGCAAAACAGGATACAAATGAAGAAGACGCGTTAGCGTACGAAACATCAGCCAAATATTATCACGCATATTGCTCGCGCACATATCGAATATCGTGTAAAAATGTGTATTTCAAAATATGAAAGAAACAAAAAACAATACAAACAATACGTAGATAAACAGAAATAACAGTTCAAGGTAGTGTACAAAATGCCAGATTAATATTACCAAGCACATTGTTCAAACATTGTGTAAGAAAAGTTTATTTAAAGCATGAATAGGAAACAATAGTCAGCGTGACGTTACATACAAATAGAGAGCATGGCATACAGAATGACAGATTTTGAGGACATAAACTGCAAGTTCAGGAGTTTCCTAAATTTATCTCTGTTCAATTGCATCACAGCGCTGTCAGGGAGGGAATTCCACAAGCGGATGGCTCGTGGCAAAGCCGACATATTAAATGCATCAGTGTTTCCGTAGATGCGAGTGAAACTTAAATCATTATTCAGTCGTCTTGATACGCAACTTGCACGTTCCAGCTAGAGCACTGCACGGGCTCGGGCTTACCTGAAAGCCCGGGCCCGGCCCGGCCCGTGGGCCGGGCCGGGCCTGGTAGAGGAGTTTTTTCACGGGCTCGGGCCGGGCTCGGGCACGGCGTGTGCTTTTTGACCCGGACCCGGGCCCGGGCCGGGCTCGGGTTTTTTGACGCGGGCACGGGCCGGGCTCGGGCTTTCTGCGAGTTATTCTCGGGCTTCTCAACTCTGAAAAACATGTATTTTTCGGTCTCGGGCCGGGTACGGGCCGGTTTCGAGTCGGGCTCGGGCCGGGCTCGGGTTTAAGGTATACAGGGGTGGCGGGCCGGGCCGGGCGGGTAACGTAGATTATTTCCGGGCCCGGGCCGGGCTCGGGTCTCGCCATAAATGTTTTGATCGGGCTCGGGCGGGCCGCCCAATGTAAAAACGGGCCTGGGCCGGGCCCGGGCCGGGCCCTTGCCGCAAAAATCGGCCCGTGCAGTGCTCTAGTTCCAGCAGCAAAGACGATGACTTCAATTGATGAACATGTTTATGGAACAAAGACAGCAGTGCCACGTCACGACGACTACTTAGTGCTGGAAGCGAAAGGTCAAGTTTGATTCGAGTTATGCTTGACTGCCTATTGTAATTGCGGGAAATGAAACGACTAGCTCGGTTTTGGATGGCTTCTAACATGCAGATTAGGTACTCGTGATCAGGAGACCAAATCGGGGACGCGAACTCGAGCTGTGGATGGACAAACGTCAGGAAGGCTAACTTGCGGATGTCAGATGGAGAATTGCGTAGGTTGCGACGAATGTACCCTAGTGTTTTTGAACCATTAGCGCATATGTTTGTTATATGAGGCCCAGGAAAGATTTGGTCCGAGATGAACACCTAGATATTTGTACAGTGAAGCTTTGGATACTAGATCCGCTTTATATAATAAGTTCCCAGCCTATTAACATTGTTCCCAGCCTATTAACACCTCGAATTCCTAGAGGTGATCATGCTCAGGCATGTGATGGACGACCCCGAAGTTTGATGGAGGTAGCCGTATGATTTCGACAGCGGCGCCGCCAATCGACAAGGGGAAACACATTTGGATGGGTTGGAATAGCGGCGAAAGGCACACTTCAATAGTTGCTAGACATCACAGATTCTAATCAACCTGACAAAGAGTTGGAAATATATATGCATTGTAATCGCGCTAAAGAAATTGAAAAGTATTGGATTGGTGTGAGACTCGCTGCAAAAACATTCATTAGACTGTTTCAGGTATCCGAGCTATCCTTAACGGGAATCAGTGAGATGAGTTTCGATTGAGCTCGTTACATTTTTCATAAGCGGAAGACGTGCAGGCCTAGAGGCAGAGTCGACTGCAATATTTTGTTGCTGCACAAAAAATATCTAGATTTTAGGCGCGATCATTTTAAAGGAAAAAACTAAAATTAAATAAGTTTTCAAGAATTACTTAGAGTACCTCGATAAAATTGTAGCAAATAAAATCTGAGAAGTTCATTTGCAATTTTTTTGTATCTTAAGGCACAGGGAAACTTACTACTGGTTTCCAGTAATTTTCTTCGTTATATTTTCAAGCGAGTTGAATAT
>NC_051156.1:124561873-124726817 GCF_013339745.2 Dermacentor silvarum
TTGGACGCACTTTCTCCCTACATGATCTGACAGCGGAGGCAGCCATGCAGAAAGTCCCAACCGAGAATAGGTTCATGGATGACGCGGGTAGCGCAATCATCTCAATGTGGTGACGAATGCCGTCGATCAAAACACGAGCCGTACATTGTCCGTCGGGGTGAATGGGTACGTTATTAGCGCCGCGTAAAACGGGTCAAAGATAAGGCGTTCTGACTTTACGGAGCCGTGAGCACAAATCACTACGCAGAACGGAAACAGCGGCACCAGTATCGACGAGAGCTTGCACAGGAACACCTTCGAGAGTTACAGATAGCATATTGGCCGGGCGACAAGGAGGTATTTCCGAAGTTCGACAGGACGCAGTTTTGCCTCCAAAAACTGCAATCCTAGTTTTTCCGAGTGTTGGTCAGCAAGGGGGAGATGGGGCGAAGCGGTGATGCAGAGCGGCGGTAGGGAGAAGGAGAACGTCGTCTAGCCGAACGGGAGCCCTGAGGCAGACGTGGAGACGCTGGAGGAGATGGAGAACGACGCTGCGTAAAAGCGGACGGGCTGGGTAGTAAGCGTCGTGTCGGCGGTTCTCGTCTCGCTCGAAATCGGCATAGCCTCGGCTTACATCCAGCTGGCGGCGACGGCAGTAACGCGATATGTGGCCCCGTATACCGCAGTAAAAGCAGACCGGACGAGGTGGACGCCATGGAGTATACGAAGGTGCAGCAGGTGCTCGGGCGCCCCATAGAGGCCAAATGGCCGCAGGTGAGGTCAGGAGGCCCAGAAGGGACAGTAGCAGGTGGCATTGCAGCGACTTCCGCGTATGTGGGCATCGGAACGGCGTGCTGGGGCAACAGACGTCGGTGTCGTCATGGCTGCCAACTCCTCCTTCACAAGGTTGGCAAGTCGAACGTTGGCGATGGGGCGGGAACAACAGTGGATGGCCGCTGTTGCTGCTCCTGAAGTTCTTTGCGAATAATAGAGCGGATAAGAGTACGTAAATCAGATGAGGTGGCATGGGAAGGTCGCTGTCACGGTGAAGACGGAGGGCCTGAAGCTCGTCCAAGCGCTGGCACGTCGATGTAATATCTTGAACCGAGGTAGGATTTGGACAGCTAAGGCGTTGAATGCGATGGAACAAATGCCTTTAAGAATATGGCGAATGCGTTCGGCTTCCGTCATTCCAACGTTGGCGCGGCGGCATAGAGCCAGGACATCTTCGATGTACGATGTATATGACTCTTGCGGAAGTTGAACACGCGCAGCGAGCTTCTGTTTGGCGACTTCTGAACGGCCAGATGAAGACGCGAAAATTTGCCGCAAGCTGGTAGTAAACGCTGACCAGTCGGTGAAGTCAGTTTCGTGGTTAAAATACCACGTCTTCGCAACGTGGGTCAGATAGAACGCGACGGTAGTCAACTTCTGTCGATCGGTCCACCCATGGCCGAACTCACGCGGTTGAAGTTGTCGAGCCAGTCATCGACGTCTTCCCCGCGGAGACCCGCAAAGACTGGGGATCACGATGAGGGGTGGTAATGGTGCACGATGTCAGTGCAGCCGATGTCGTAGGAGCAGGAGCGTCAGGGGTAGCGATAGTGCCGGCGGCCGACGCAGGGGTGGTCATAGCTGTGGGGGTGGCCGGGCGCAGGCGGCGACCGGAACGTAGCTCCAGGTAGGGCAGGAACGCAGGAGGACGTCGGGATCTTGACGCGCCTCCACCACTTTGAAAGACGGAAGACGACCAGGACAGGCAGCACTGGCAGACCCGTTTATTCCACCGGCACGGCGAGGCTCAAACACGAAGAAGAAGACAAACAGGGATGATGATGGCTATATACAAATGAGAACGATGAAGTACGTGAATGTGCTTACAATATATATATATATATATATATATATATATATTGCCGTGAGCCTGTGGTGCTATACTAGTTCAGGTGCAACCAAATTAAGAAGGCCCGCTAAGCTTCAACGAGGTCACTCCCTCGCCAGAACAAGAATTAGCCTCCCTGGTGCAGTGTTCGGCCACTACCTTCGTCATGACTCCTAAAATTAACCCATGGCCCTCCCTCAGTCCCCAGCGACTGATGTGGCCCAGGCGGCGGTCAGACTTGCGACGGGGCAGAGGGTGCTGAGAATCTCTGGGTCCGCCACTGGAACCTGGCAACGTTCAACACGCGCACCGTCTCGAGTGCCGCTAGCTTAGCAGGGCTATTTGAGGAGTTTTCAGGCATTGCCTGGGATATTATTGGCCTTGGTGAGGTTAGAAGAACTCCAATCACGATGATGGAGAAATAGAACTGTTTTATGAAGATGTTGAATTAGCAATGAGAAAGGTACAAACACAGTATACTGTAGTGGTGGGCGACTTCAATGCCAAAGTGGGGAAAAGCAGGCTGGTGAGCAAGCAATTGGCAACTACGGCATCGATTCTAGGAACACTGGAGGATAGATCTTGGTAGAATTCGCGGAAAGGAATAGGCTCCGAATAATGAATACCTTCTTCAGGAAGTGCAGCAACAGGAAGTGGGCCTGAAAAATTTCTAATGGAGAAACAAGGGATCAAATAGATTTCATACTCTCTGCCGATCCCAGCAGTACAGGATGTAGAAGTGTTAGGTTAGGTGAAGTGCAGTAACCATAGGTTAGTGAGGGCTAGGATTTCTCTCAATCTGAAGAGATAAAGAGTAAAGTTAGTCAAAAAGAAACAGGCCAACCTAGACGCAGTAACGGTATAAGCAGAAGAATTCAGGTTGGAGCTCGCAAACAAATATGCAGCTTTAAAACAGGACGATGAAGACCACATAGAGGTAACGAATGAAACCATAACTAGGCTTATCTAAGAAGCAGCAATTGAAGTGGGAGGTCAGGCGCCAAGGCAACCAGTACGTAAGCTCTTCCATGTAACAAAGGACCTAATAAAGAAACGACAAAACATGAAAGTGTCAAACTCAAGAGATTAGATAGAATTCGCTGAACTGTCGAAACTGATCAACAAGAAGAAAGTAAGGGATATTCGAAATTATAACGTGCAAAAGATTGACGAAGCAGTAAAATACGGACGCAGCATGAAATCAGTGAGAAGAAAACTTGGCATAGGACAAGGCAAGATGTATGCATAGCAAAAGCAGCGGTAGAATTAAATACTGACCTGTACCCAGAGGCCCAGAGCAGCCAAGCTACTTTCATTCGAAATAGTGATGGACAGGCTACAGAGGCTCCTTCTATAACTATCTATGAAGTTAGAAGGGTCTTGCAAGACATGGCCAAGGGAAAAGCTGCTGGAGTAGACGTAATAACAGTCAATTTAATCAAACATGGAGGAGATATGCTTGAAAAGCTTGCCGCCCTTTATACACAATGCCTCACGACTTCAAGTGTGCCAGAGAGCTAGAAGGATGCGAACAATATACTAATCTATAAGAAGGGAGATGTTAAATAATTGAAGAATTATACACTGATTAGCTTGCTTTCAGTATTGTATAAACACATTGCCAAGATAATTTCCAATAGAATCAGGGCAACAATTGACTTCAGTCAATCAAGAGAACAGGCTGGCTTCAGGAAGGGGCATTCTACGATGAATCATATCCACGTCATCAATCGAGAACTCTGCGGAGTACAATCGACCTCTCTACATGGCTTTCATACATTATGAAAATGCATTTGATTCAGTAGAGATGCCAGTAATCATAGAGGCATTGCGGCGTAATCAAGGAGTACAGGATGCATAGTTGACTATCTTGGCAAACATCTACAAAGGTTCCACAGCTACGTTAGTTTGAAGTTTAGTTTTGAAGTTTGAAGTTAGTTTTGAAGTCGTCAGGCGCAAGTTGGCATCAGCTAGCGCAAAACAGCGATAATTGGAGATCGCAGGGAGAGGCTTTCGTCCTGCACTGGACATCAATATAGGCTGATGATGGTGATGATGATGAAGAGCACATTTAATTTTTGTTTTAAATTAGTAAAATGATGTTTTTTTTTTCATGATTCGCGACCCTGAACAATATTTGTACGTTTCTTCAGATCCATGGGAGACCGCAAAGACTACGTCGTTCGCAACTAACCTGCTTTATCAGTGCAGAGAGGTAGCTCCTCTACTGAACATCCGGGCGTCAGTTATAAAGGTGAGCTATCCTGCGATTGTATTATTTCGGCAGCAAACCAATGTGCCGCAGCGTCTTTCAAGGAACCACATCCGAATAGATGTCTTACGGTAAAATGGAGACACTACGGCAATGCTTAATCACTTTTTGGGTCTTAGAAAACGAAGGTGAAGAAGAGCAGGGGTGGGGGTACTCTGAAGTCAAAGCAGTGCCGTACTCTAGTCCCCTCAATTAGATTTTTTTATGTTGTGTTTCTGACAGAGTTGATTCAGTTGGCAACTGCTGATGTTCAATTGTTTACCATCGCTCGTATTTGGTCACGTCTGCACGTCCCTGGATGTAGATACCGCGTCTTCGGCACCAAATGTAAAGGATGGGAAAGGATGCCATACAGTAGCAGACAAAAGATATACCTCCGTAACAAGATTACAAGATGGGAGACATTCTCCTTCGTTCATTTGTGCATTCCAGAACGTGTATTAGAAAAAAGGGCATTTCAACACTTCCGACCACTACACAAAAGTTTGCAACTTCGCAGAATTCACCGTCTACTGGCGCAAAACATGTCGCACCGTCACATAACAAGCGGAAGCGAATACACGGATTGCAACGCCTAACGTGACTGCTTCATTCTTTGCCTAGGAGGCCGACAGAGTTTGCGCAGCATACAGGCTCTGCTTCGCCTACGGAGAGGACAGCCTCAACGTAAGCATTTATCACACCTCATGTCCGCACAATAACTGCACAAAGGTTTATAGTGGTCGTAGGTTGCGCACCAAGCCTTTGCAAAACATTTAAAGCATATTTCTATGCAGAGCAGGCAGTGACGCAAGGCAGGAAACCATAAGTCTTCACTGTGCAGATGCATGTCTAAAAAAAGGTGGTCAGTCAGTCTGACATAAATAGGACTGGGCGGCTCACTTGAAAGAAACAAGGGCCGAATACGAAAAGTTTTCGTTTGTGAGCACTTTCCCGCAGTGGGCAGCCGCCTTCGAAAAAATATGTTCCAGCTTCAGGATTGGCTAGAATTTGTCATCGCGAACAATTTTACCGCAAGACCTTCTTGTGAATGCGTGCCAGTTTATTGCTTCCAGTATATCTGCACCCATTCTATGTTCTGGCGCAGATCTCGCCGACAGTCCATCGAAGAGCGGCAGTCGACGATAGTGCGATACTAAAGCGACGGCGATAACTACCCACCGAGGTATCTTAGTGGCTATGGCTTTCACTGTTGAGCTCGAGGTCGCGGGTGGAATCGCGGCTGTGGCGGCCGCATTTCGACGACGGCGAAATCTACGGATCGCACGCTGCGGGAATCGGTTTTGGCGAAACTTTCATTGGCATTTCTGCAGAACACTATTCCTGCTAAGCGACCATTTCCAAGCAGCGACCATACGACCCACTTGTACATATCAACTGCGAACCACCTCGCTCAATATAAACTTGTTGCGCTTCATAATGCACATGGCAAGCATGACTATGACGGAATGATGAGGATGTAGCGACCACAACGGCGTGATGTGAGCGTATGTTGACAACGGCGGGACGACAATGTGGTGCCTAAAGTGGAATGACGGCGACGGTATGCGGACGATAGCATAACGACGATGATGTGAAGAAGGAAATTGCGAAGCGGGAATTACCACGACGACGTGACTACAAGTCATGTCTGCGCGCAGGCGGCATCTGTTTCACTGAAAGCGTGTCTCCAGAAGGTTTCGGCATACACTGAGCAGTGAGAAATGCTAGCTTTGCTGAACGTGCTTTTTGAAAGGAAGCATTTCTTTGCCTATTCGGACCCGAGGTCAAAGCAAGGTGACGCTCAAGGACGCGCCACTAATGTGGGCTGATCCAGAACGCAAAGCAGCTGGAAAAGCCGCCGGACATAGTGCAAGCAAACACTGAAATCAATGGTATAATTGCCCCAAAAAGCACACACAAAAGGCGAAGGAAACACGCACACGACGACACGGGCGGCGTTTACACCGCATATCGTGCAAATTAGGGCAGCCCGAGTGGCCCGTACCGGTGATGGTGCCAACCAACACTGGATATAATGCGAATTAAGGCGATCGAGTGCAGACGTGAGTGCGCCTGAGTGCAGGTGTGAGCACCAACACCAACCTGCTGTCGTTGCTAAGCTGTCGTGGCGTTACGGTCAGCATCACTAGCAACGCAGATGCCGACGAGGTAGCATGCATAACGAATTAAGAACGAGCTACCCATCGGCCTGGACAGTCGTACGACGGGCTGCTCCGAAGGCCCGCTGGCATGGCTCCTGCATACGACATGTAAACGATAGTTGATCCGCAGCCACCGGTCGCCTACAAATAGATGACCTCGGACGATGACCACCATGGAAACTTGCCCTGGCTTCGCAACAAAAAAATTATGCAGATCCAACCCATATGTTGCAATCTGAGAAGGAGCTTCCCTGAGGCGGTTAATAAATGCCACCCGCCGTTGTTGCTTAGTGGATATGGTGTTGGGCTGCTAAGCACGAGATCTCGGGATCGAGATTTCGCCCCCAACCCCCATATCGTTGGGGGCGAAATCGACATACATCATACATCATAGACATCAATCTACATAATAAATTAACGCTCTACGAGCGGGCCTTCCGCCCTCGCTGACCGGACCTTATGACACCAGGCGTTACCGTGTGCACATTTTCTTTTTCTAGTTGGCCTTTTACCTCAACACCAAGCGCTTTGGGACTTATTTTGTAACCCTTCTTCTTTTATTATTGCGATAGAGATTATATGGACACTCCAAAGCAGATTTCTGCCGTCGCCGTCGCCGTCGCCGTGAGGTTCCGTATGACGTCAATGCAGATGAAATCGTCGCCGCGCGCCGATCGCTGACGCGCCTTCTTCCAGCGCGCGAAAGACTGTGGGGGGGGGGGGGGGGGGGGGGAAGGAAGCTGACGTTTAGCTGCGGCACCAAGTGCGTATTTATGTAAAAACGTTGTGAGGCGCGAAGGTGGTAAATACTTCCGACGCAGCTCGCCGAGTCTCCCGTTCTGATGCCGTAGAAAACCTCCGAGGCGCCCCCAGAGGCTCCGGCAACAGTCACCAACGCCGCACGCGTTTTGTGCGAACGCGGGCAAAACGCCGACGGCGTCGACAACAGTTCTGCGTGTTACCGGTGCTGCTGCATGTACAAGTTTATACAGCTGATAAAGCTACTATCATTACTCCGTATAGCTCTCTACAAATTTGCTGTCGCAATTGATGCTTCGCCTTTCAGGTGAAACTGCGACAAATTTTTTTAATTGACTTTAAACATGCTATTGCAAATCAGTAGGAACGGGTTTCGCCGCATTTATTTCATTTTCGTTTCGATGCTTTCAGGGGACATACATAATCAGGGGGCGAAGAGCGAAAACCCCCGTGTACTTAGATTTATGTGCACGTTTAGGAACCCCAGGTGGTAAAAATTATCCCGGAGTTCCCCATTACGGCGTGCCTCATAATCAGATCGTGGTTTTGGCACATAAAACCCCATAATTTAATAATAATAAATGCCATGAAACTGATTATATTTTGCGCAGTGTTTTGCGTCAAAACGATTGCCTGCCTGTCAGTGACAAGACGCTGAAACCCCACGACCACGCCCATGTGACCGCACATTATACTGTTTTCGCGACTGGCCGCCTTTGCTATGACACTGCATTCAGGGTAGGGCGCCGAATAGAGCCAGCAGATCCTCGAGATAGTCCAGCAGTAAACTCCACTTTACTAACCGAAAGTCCGACCAAGCAATTGCGCCAAACCTGAAGAACGTCTCAAGCCCTAGGAAAGTAGGCATAGAAAGGTGTGATTTAGTGAAGGCGCCTTTGAGAGTACCCTTGGGACGTATGTTTTTTGCCATTAACATATTTAGGCATCTTTGTTTTATCACTGAGTAACCGCGTCGAAAACAATACCAGCAGCCAAGACATCTGTAAGGGTGGAAAAATTAAGCTTCAACTCTGAGAACTTTTAACCACATGGTGAAAGAATAAAAAGGTGACAAAAAAGTTGGAAGGCGATTCAACCTCCAGATGAAGTTTATGACAAAGTGTACCTGAGCGAACGTAGAGCGATGACCCCGTCGCTATCGACGGATTTGACTTGTTCGCCATTGGCCAGCGCAAGGAGTGCAGGGCCGCGGGCGTGGCCCTCTACAGAAACCAAGCGTTTCACTCTGCGTATTTCTTCGCGTATACACAAACGGCACGATTTCTTGCTATGACAACTCCATTAAACTCCGCCGATTATGTACATATCAACCAAGGCCCCGCCCGTACGTGTCGTGGGTATGTCAATGGAAGCGTTTTGCAATCCAAACCTTTCCTTCGTGTAGTCGGGGAATCACGCTTTCTCAGGTCCGGATTTATTCACGTTAAAGTGCAATATCAATATATGAACATTACTGAAGTGAAAACTAGAAGCAAAAATCAACTCTTAAGCAGCAGATGAATTAGGGTACAAGGCCGATACTACGTTGCCATCGACGCTGTGAAGCAGGAGCTTACTGGAAAAGTACATTGGGTCGCTTGTGACTTGCCGAGCGAGGCTGTGCGAAAAGTGCTTAGGGAGTATGGCGACGTGAAATACGTCAACCTAGAGGAGTGGAGCTTGCCAGGATTTGAAGAGACCGATTGGATGTCGCGCATTCTTCGTATGACACTTAGTGACGGCATCACCGTGGAGGAGTTGCCGGATCTCTTCAAGTTCCAATGTGCCGCAATTTTGGCAGTCATGCCAGCCAGAGCACCTACATGGCGAATAAAGGGGCAGATCCGCCGCGAGTGCCGAATGCCTCGCTGAACATGTCGTGTTTTCGGTCAGGGACAGGAAGACTGCTTGCGCACTAATGTCACCGTGAATGGCGCTGCTTCAAAGCGTCAGGAAAGCCTTGATTTAAATAATGAAGTAGAAGCAGACGAGGCTGCGTCACGTTTGGGTAATGGAAATATCGGAGAAACTTATGGCACCAATGGCAACGCAGCCGGTACGCTAGCCACGTCGCAGCAAGTAAAAGTACAAGGCCGTGAAAAGGTGGTATATAAAGCGGATGCTATTACACTCTCAAAAGATCTGACGGCTTCGCGTGTGAAAACAACGCGTTCGGAGGCGTGAGTACGACAAGGCGAGAGCGGTGGGGAAGGTAGAGGAATCCTGCACCGAGCTTGACCAGGAAACGTGGGTGAAGATGTACGTGGACCCAGCACTCATGATGCTGGGGTGTGAGGAGGACGACATGGTGACCGACCGCGGGCAGTGCCGGCTCGAACGTGAGTGGAAGGTGTCAAATGGAAAGAGGGGGGAGGTATGCTTCCCAGGCCCGAGCGGCGCCGCTACCTCGCGGCAGCTGTTCTCATGAGTGAACGCGGTTGACTGTCGGCACCCGCTGGTAAGCACGAGGCTCCCTGTGCCCTTTCGTTGCAATATGGTGACGTTCACTGCACCCCTTGGAGCGGCCATTCTCAATGTCCGCGGTTTAGGAACCACGCGGAAACAGTCTCAGCTGAAACGTCTGGCAGACGAACTTGACCTTGATGTGCTCGCAGTTCAATAATGAAAGTGGAAAGCGAGTCATACAAACGACATGCTTGCACCCATGCGAATCCATTACAAAGTGTGTGTCAGCCATGCGGTTGGCATTTCCGCAGGGTGTTGCCTACTGCTGAATAATTAATCCGCATTGTTCCAGAAAATGTGGTGGTCTCTTGTGGTCGGGGTAGGTTTGTGAGCGGCGACTTCAGATATCGTAAGCGTGCTTTCCGCGTGGTGTGTGTCTATGCCCAGACATAACCAAATAAGACCGGCTACATTTCTTCGAAGACATCCCATATTTGTTGGCATGTGATCAATAAATGATAGTGCTTGTTGATTTCAATTGTGTTTGTCAAAAAAATGACCGTTCTTCTGAATTTGCAACTCATCCCTAGTGCTGCTGAACAGGGCAATGTCATCTGCAAACCTAAGGTTGCTGAGATATTCACCGTTGATCCTCCCTCCTAATTATTCCTAGTCTAATAGCTTGAATAAGAGTGTGTCCACTTGCCTGACACCTTTTTTACAGGTAACTTTATAGTTTTGTTTTGGAGAACAAGGTAGCTGTAGAATCAATGCAGATATTTCCCAAGGTATTGATGTATGCCTCTTGTACTCTTTTATTACGCAATGCCTCTATAACTGCTGGTATCTCAACTGAATCGAATGCCTTTTCATAATTTATGAACGCCATATAAAAAGGTTGATTGTACATTGCATATTTCTCGATTACCTGATTGATGACACGGATGCGCTCCATTGTAGAATATCCCTTCCTGAAATAGCCTGTTCTCTCGGTTGATTGGAGCAAGTGCGGTCCTGACTTTAATGTAATTCATCTTGTGAATATCTTGTACTATACTGTAAGCAATTACAACATAGTAGTTTAAATGAAGGATTGCAATTGTTCTATCTACCACAGTCATTTTTTAAAATTTTTGTGCAGCTAAAATGAAACACCCTGTACATCGTCTTGGAAAACAAGCTTAGACTACGTCTAGAAGGGAGACTAAAAATTATTTTCTTGTGCTGCAGAAGTCTGCAACATTTCATGACAATGTTGAGGCTTGCCTAAGAAGATTAGCACGGGCTTGGGTCACAGCATATCCGGTGAGTTTATCGCACTATTGCTTAGTATATAAGTGAATACTATAGGAAGTCGTACGAGAAGGTTTGACGACTGTTTGCGTAGCAGAAAGTTTGGTTTGATGCTCGGTTTTCAAGAAAGTAATTTATGTACCTTCAAACAGTGCCACCTTCGAAATAGTCCCCTTTCACAGCAGTGCTAGGCTCACAGTGTTCCTGCAAAGTATGCTTCCCGGTATACAAGTGAAGCACCTTCTGCGACTCGCGCTCGATTTCTGCGATCGTGTCAGAACGGCGAAATTTAAGCTAAGCTTTTACCTTGAGCTTTCAGCACGCTCAGCAGGAGCCAAATCTGACGAATGACCTGTCTTTCACGTCGAGGATCATCACCGCAGACAAAACTGTGGTGTGCGGGTGCCACACTGAGCCGAAGCGTGGAGTCATCGCCGTAGAAACGCCCAATGTCTCAATGACTGCAACAGACCTTAGGTGAGCCCATAGCTTTAGAAATCGTATGCGCGTCTTTGTTTATTTTTCGGCATTCACAGCATCACGCATATGTAATATGTCCGGAATGGCGAGACTATCAACAAGAGACATTTACAGGCAAGCTTTAGCGCATCTGAAGATCTTTCGGCGAGAACAGCTCGCTTGGTGGTGTGCGAGAATATCCTGGATGCTGCAGGAAGACAATGCACCTTGTCACAGAGCGTTCTGCACAGGCATGTCTCTCCCTGAAAAAAAAAATGAAAAAAAAAAGAAAACATGGTTTGTCTTCCAACAAGCACCCTACTGGCGATATTTGGGTCCTTCTGACTTTCCTCTCTTCCCTTAATTATAAAACCGAGCGATAAGATCGCCATTTTGACCGGATTTTTGAAATATAGCACTAATATCAGACTCACTTGAGCGCGAAAGAATGCTTCAAATACTACCAGAAATATACGCAAAAGAATGTTGCAGTTTCGCCCGAAAGGTGAAGCATCGATTGCCAAATTAGTAGAGAGCTATTCGGACTAGGGATAGTAGTTTTATCAGCTGTATAAACTTGGACATGCAGCAGCACCAGCAACGCGCAGAACTGTTGTAGTTGCCGTCGCCGTTTTGCCCGCGTTCGCACCGAACGCGCGCGGGGTTGGTGACGGTTGCCAGGGCCTCTTGGGGCGGCTCGAAGGTTTTCGACGAGAACGGGAAACTCGTCGAGCAGCGTCGGAAGTCTTTACCAGCTGCTCGCCTCGAAACGTTTTATTGCGATAGCAATTATATGGACACTCCAAAGCAGATTTATGCTGTCGGCGTCACCGTCGTCGTCGCCGTTGCCGTGAGGTTCCGTATGACGTCAGTGGAGATGAAATCGTCGCCGCGTGCCGAACGCTGTATGTGCGAGTGAAAGGGCGCGAGGGACGCGCGCTTTCACGGGGAGTGAACGCACGGCGAAGAAAAAACGCGCGTTCTGCGCCGTGCTCCCTTAAGGGCTGCAGAAGTAGGCGTCTCTTTCCTCCTTTACAATCACCATATATGTAGAACCAACGCACCATCTTCCGACGCGCGAAGGGCCGTAGCGGGGAGGGGGGGGGAGGGGGAGGGAAGGGAGGCGACGTTTAGCTGCGGCATCAGGTGCCTATTTATATGAGAGGCTCCGGCAACAGTCACCAACGCCGTACGCATTTTGTGTGAACGCGGGCAAAACGCCGACGGCGTCGACACCAGTTCTGCGTGTTGCCGGTGCTGCTGCATGTCCAAGGGTATACACCTGATAAAGCTACTATCATTACTCCGTATAGCACTCTACAAATTTGCTATCGCAATTGAAGCTTCGCCTTTCAGGTGAAACTGCGACAACTTTTTTTATATAAATACGCATTTGGTGCCGCAGCTAAACGTCGCCTCCCCTCCCTCCCTCCTTCTCTCCCATCCCCCCACGGCCTCTCGCGCGACAGAAGAAGTCGCGTTTGCTCTCTCTCTCTCTCTCTCTCTCTCTATATATATATATATATATATATATATATATATATATATATATATATATGGTGATTGTAAAGGAGGAAAGAGACGCTTAATTCTGTAGCCCTTCAGGGAGCACGGCGCAGAACGCGCGTTTGTTCTCCGTCGTGCGTTCGCTCCCCGTAATAGCGCGCGTCCCTCGTCCCCTTTCACTCGCCCATACAACGTCCGGCGCGCGGCGACGATTTCATCGCCGTTGACGTCATACGGAACATCACGGCGACGGCAACGACGACGACGACGCCGACGGCAGAAATCCTCTTTTAGTGTCCATATAATTGCTATCGCAATAAAAGGCAGGAAGGCACGCGCAAGGGTACTATTTGGAAGTAACAACGCGTTAATGTACACAAATAAATTACTTTCTTGAAAACACCACCCCGTAGAGTGGCTACAGATAAGCTATAGCCACTCTCCACGAATTAACTTAAACAATCAAAATATCATGGACTAACATTTTCGCCTGCAGTATGGTATTCACCACAGAGAACAAACAGGTTTAAAACGCAGCCATATTGTTAAAGGGCCGTGCATTCCATTAAAAAAACTGTTACAACGCATGAAAATATTTCTACGAGGGCAAACTAGAAAGTCTTTGCCTCTACTTTTTTTTACCCCAAGTAATGTACATACAGGTAAGTACAAATATATTTACTAGTCTACGTACCTAACACTATTTTACCACATATTCCCCACACCGGTTCAGATATGTGTCCCATCGCAGCACAAAATTTGAGATGCCCCTGTGGTAGAATTCGTCCGGCTGACTGTGGAACTACCATCCGACTTATGTAAGTCTTCGCGGTCCTTTGCGAACTCGGAACACCAGCACCACCTCGCATTTCTCAAAGTGAGATACCTTTCCCCATACGTGGGCTGCATTTCTCTGTCTATTTCGGTGGGCGTTCGTTCCTTGCTCCATAAAAAAAGAATCACCCTTCGTTGCTTGTATGCCGTGAACGTGTGAAGCACAACCGCCACTTCAACAACTGACAGCAGCACGGTGCCGCGGAGCTGCTGGCAGATAAGGCCAGGCTGCTCCAAGAAAGGTTCATCGCTGGGAATGGATATGTTGACTTCGCATTAACAGCCGTAAATTGGCAAAAACAAAACAGTAGGGGCAAAGACTTTCCAAATCGCCCTCGTACTTTAGGTAGAACGTTGTCGGGCAGTCGCCTTTCATCATCGAGTGACATCAGGGCCCTTATAATGTAAGGATTCTAGACGTGCCGTGGTATCCCATAGGTAGGGCTCCGTGTTTTCGGTTTTATCCGAAAAAATCCGATAAACATTCGCCGGTAAAATTTTTGACAATTCGGAGCGCTAACGTTCAAAGGGCGTTTTCAAAGCTGAGAGTCGTCAATAGAAAGGAGCGTGCTTCGATCACTGACAGCAATCTCGCAAAGTATGCTTTTACAATAAGCTTTAAGCTAAGGTTGTTATACGCAAAGTTAAAGGTGTTCTGTGTTCAAGTATTTCGCTTGTGCGCATACGTTTTTCTCCATTCAAACGTTCTAGGAAAAATAAAATATGCTTCGTGTGTTTTGATATTTTAGTATTCAGATATGAAATGATCTAAGATTTTCGGTTTTGAGAATAATGCAAAAATCCGAATTTCGGGGAATTGGGGATTTACGGGAAATAAACTCTGATAAACACCGAATTTCCGCCAGAAATGTAAACTCCGATAAACACCCGCCGATATTCAAGAAAAATAAACACCGAAGAAATGGAGCCCTACCCATAGGCTGTGTCACTGCGCTGCTGAGCTCGAGGCCGCGGGCTCAATTCTGGCCACGGCAGCTGCATTTCCATGCCGGCGTTATGCACAAATGCTCGTGCACTTAGATTTGGTTGCACGGTAAAGAAAATGAGGTGGTGAAAAAAATTCCTTCTATTTTTCTTAATCTTTTATCTGGCGGCGGCTCCACCGTGGCACAGTATGCCCCGTCTCGGAGTTGGCTCGTCCTGATCTCGCGCACATCCGACTGCCGTCTTCCCTAGCGGTGAGGGCGAGCTGCCACTTAGGGAGGAGCTACAGGACCTCGCTCCCGAAGTTCCGCAAGCAGAACGGACCTGTAAAAAGCAAGCAAGAAAACTGTAACCATCCCTACAAGTATGCAAATCTACGAACAAAGGCAACTCAAGTAGTATGCGTAGGGCAATATGTAATGTGTTGTGTGTGACATCAAACATGCAAAGTACTGATAGGCACTTCTCGCAGCAGGTCCTGTGCAAGAAAAAAGAAAAGAAAGACGAAAGAAAGCCTATGTTTGGCGGAAATTATTGGTGCGCGCAGTTGGAGGTCGTAGTCCATGCGATGAGAACATGATGTGAAGTAGCCAGGAGCTTTATATCTTCGAATAACTATGGCCGTCTTGCAGTAGCACCAATATCACTGTAGTATGATTTGAAGAAATATATACGTTATTTTATATGCAAATATCTCTATCCGAATAAACTATGATGTCAGGCTCTATATGTATGTCAAAAAAACCTTTTAGCGTTCATCCAGTGTTCCAATCTCAGCTTTAATATTAAATCTGCTCAGCCCTGCTGCATCCATACGGCGTTTGTTTTAGAGAAGTCCGAGCACTGTAGCTATATGTGCGAATAAGTGCGAAACCAAGAGTTGCGTCATTTGTTGCCAAATACCAAGCTTTAACACCAGGTTTATCTTGGTCAGTTACTGACAGGGAACCCGGATCATAAGAAAAATTACAGAAGAATAAAAATGGATTGGGGTGTATGCTATAACCAAATACTGACTGGGCTTACCATTGTCGTCGAAAAGAAAAATGTACTATCATCCCATTCTAACGGTGCTAGCATAGGGGCTGGAAACATGGAGGTTACCAAAGAAGCTGGAGAAAAAAGTAAAGTCCGCGCCGATAGCGATGGAACGAAACACGTTAGGCGTAACGTGAAGTGACGGGAAGAGAGCGGTATGGATCAGAGAGCAAACGGGCATAGCGGATATTCTAGTAGACAGTACGAGAAATAAATGGAGCTAGGTAAGCCATGTAATACATAGGGTAGACAACCGGTAGACCATTAGAGTTACATAATGGGTGCTAAAAGAAGAGAAACGCAATGGACGACGGCAGGAAATTAGGTATGGTGATGACATCAGCATATTTGCAGGCGCAAGTTTGAATCAGCTAGAACAAGACCGTGGTAATTGGAGATCTTTAGGAGAGGTCTTCGTACTGCAGTGGGTATAAAAATAGGCTAATGATGATGATGAACCAGAGCTACGATATCGCAGTGAATATGTATACTTGTTAGATTGAAGCGTTACTGGCCATGCAGTGTAATTTCTTCAGCAAATATGCGGGCACTCTGGCTGTAGCTCGCAGATAAGCAGTTTTTTTACTTGGATGAACGCCAATAATTTACCTGTTTTTATTTTTATTTTCTCACGAAGAAAATAGTGAAGCTGTACAATTACGACCCAGACCGGGCAATTGATGCAGTCAGCGTAAGTGATTCTTTCTTAATTTTATGACTGGGCTTCCAATTTTGCATTATTTAGTTTTATCAAGAATTCAGCGCAGGTTTTCCCGCATCTATTCCTTTCTCAAAGTCATTGAACTTCTTTCTGGTTGTGTGAGGAAGCCCACACATTCCCGAAGCAGCACCTAACTGAATTTACCGAACAAACACGAAGAAAATACTCAGAAACCATGTTGAAGGTAATTTGGATGAACTAGTAGAGGTGAAACAGAAATGTCACAAACATTTAGTTCATAAGTGCACTCTGAAAATAATTTACACCGTTTGAAGTGCATCTTGTCTCTTCAAACAATTATCGTAATATATCTGAATGCGTTTCTGTTCTTGCAAACTTGGCGCTCGCTACTTACCTGTCAAGAATTCTGTGGCACGTTGATAACGCGCATGCCACTCGCGACTTGTAAGTATCGGGCGCGCAGATGAGCATGACAGATGGACGACACTCATGAAAGATGGCGGTCATTGCTTGGAGAGAAGACAAGCCGCAGAATGCAATTTTTTATATCGTAGCTATGTACCTCTACCAACCAACGGTTCTTTCGTGTGCCCAGCCAAATACTTCCGCCAAAGTGGGCCGATCCTGGCGATAGTGCAGAAAGGGGCCAAGCTCATTGGCACATAACAGGGACGAAAAACAAAGAAACAGAGGAAGCAAGAGATACGGAAAGAGAGACAGAGAAAGAAGGAAAGAGAGAGTGAAAGAAAGAAATAAAGAGAGAAAGAAAAACCGAGAGAAAGAGAAAGAACGATAGAAAATCACCACGAAAGTCAGAGAAACAAAGAAAGGGAGAAAGAGATGTAGAAAAAGAGAAAAAAGAGAAATAAAGAGAGATAAAGAAAGAAAATCACCGCGAAGATCAGATACAGACACGCAAGCTTCACTTACCCTCATTTTCTCGACAGGGAAAGGGCTTTTGATTTTTTTATTGCGATAGCAATTACATGGACACTCCAAAGCGGATTTCTGCTGTCGCCATCACCGTTGCCGTCGCCATGAGGTTCCGTATGACGTCAACAGCGATGAAATCGTCGCCGCGCTCCGGCCGATGTATGTGCGAGTGAAAGGGCGCTAGGGACGCGCGCTTTCACGGGGAGCGAACGCAGGTTGGAGAGCAAACGCGCGTTCTGCGCCGTGCTCCCTGAAGGGCTGCGTCTCTTTCCTCCGTTAGAATCACCATATATAGAGAGCAAACGCGACTTCTTGCGTGGCGCGAAATGCCGTGGGGGGACGGGAGAGGGAGGTAGGGGAGGCGACGTTTAGCTGCGGCATCAAATGCCTATTTATATAAAAACGTTATATATTGCCTTTGTAGATGAGGTTCATCTTGCTTTCTCGCCATGCAACCGGAATTTTCTTCGTTCTAATGAATTGATGTATGGCATTAGTCAGTACGGCCTTGCTTTTTCGACCTAGGTTTTTCATAAGCTGTATTGGGATTGCATGTTGTCCTGCTGCCGTGTTATCGGGGACATTTTCTTGTGATTTTTTTCCGGTAAAAGATTTTTATGCTAAATTTTATTCTCTCAGGCTTCTCTGTTGTTGCTAGATCTGTTCGACTCTGAACTACGCTTTCTTTCGTGCCGTAGTTATCCCTAATAATGCCCGTGAAGTACAACAGCGCATCGTATCTTTCGCAGATGTTACCATCTTCACTTCTTATAGACGTTTGCGAACCTTTTAGTTGGAGCTCCGAGTGCTCTTATATGGTTCTAAAATCTTTTGGGGCCGCTTTTTATTTTTTTTTTTGCAAATGTTATGCGCATAACATTCACTTGGCCATTTAGTTGTTTCTTGCACGAGTTCACTCCCTACCCTTTTCTTTTCTCGGTATTTGTTCCATCTAAGGGGCACTTCATCGTGCAATCCCTTATTTGTAGCTTCTTGATATTCCCTAGACGCCTGCCTACGCTCTTGTATAGCTTGCTTTATTTGTGAGTGAAGCTTTCTAGGCTCACAAGTTTCAGCGGTATATGGGGGTGTCACGCTGAAAAGTGGGCCGATCTTGGTGATAGTGCAGAAAGGGTCGAAGCAATGGCACAAAAAAAAGACAAAAAGAGGGAGAGAAAGAAGGAAAGAAAGAAAGCGAGAAAGAGAGAGAGGGAAAGGTAGATAGAGAGAGTGAAAGAAATATAGAAAGAGAGAGTGACAGAGAGAGAGAAAATCCCCACGAAGGTCACACAGACATACGACAAGCTTCGCTTACCCCCATTTTCTCGACAGGGTCAAGGCTGGTAATTGTTTTATTCAGCCACTTACGGGTGGTTGCCTCTTCCCAATGTAAACATTTTTTTGCCGTGTCTGTCTTACTTGCTGCTGCATAACGCCTACCAGTTCCTTATATTCCCCAGAATGTTGTAGGAAGCGCCTCCATTTTCTTCTCTGTGTTTTTTTTTTACAGCGAAGTTGTTAAGGGCTCAATCTTCGATGGTCAGGTTCGGCAATAGAAAAAAAACGGTCATTGGCCGTATGCTGTATGTGCGAGTGAAAGTGCGCGAGGACGAGGGAGGCGCGCTTTCATGGGGAGCAAACGCACGGTGGAGAGCAAACGCGACTTCCCAGTGGAAAGGAAGCGGAGGGCAAGGAGCGCACCGAGGCACCCTAGACTGTGCGTGCCCGCTCTCCCACTGCGGCGCATGCGCGCAGCCCTGCCGGCCTCTGCCGCCTGTGCCGCCGACTCTCTCTGGGCTCTCGCACGCCTCTCCCCTAACAGTGTTGACTACTGCGTTTAGCCGTTCCGTCATGTAGACTGCGTTTTGACAGCGGTTGTGTGCGCTCACACAAACGCGCACAATTGTTGTCGACGGCAGCGGCGTTTTGTCCGCGTTCGCACCGAACGCGCGCGGCGTTGGTGGAGTGACCTACTAACCTGTGCCAAATGTGCCCATGAACATCCATCAGAATCTTGCGAGAACGCTCCACACTGCGTGAATTGTGATGGGAAGGACGCCACGCACTCTCGCTCCTGTCCATCATGGAAGAAGGAGGAGCTAGCGCTGCACCGCATTCCCAGAAGAAGGGGCCAACGACCTCCGCGCTGGCGGCCTCAAGGGTCTCGTCACTCGAGACGAGGCCTTCACGTCAAACATAGCGCTTGCAAGAGCGCGTGTCCAGTGCCTCGCAAGAGACGATGGACATAACCAGCCAGACGGCGCAGCCAGTGCCTCAGAGCGGCAAGATTCTCGTGATCGCTCCAAAACTTAAAAATCCCGCATCACGGGGCCTGACAAGAGCTCGCTAAGTTGATTTACATTCCCTCAACACACAGCACAAATTCATTTTCAACCCGCCGGGGTGGCTCAGTCAGCTAAGGCATTGCGCTGCTGAGCACGAGGTTGCGGGATCGAATCCCGGCCGCGGCGGCCGCATTTCGATGGAGGCGAAATGCAAAAACGTCCGTGTGCTTGCGTTTTAGTGCACGTTAAAGACTTTACCCCCAGGTGGTTAATATTTATCCGGAGCCCTCCACTACGGCGTGCCTCATAATCAGAACTGGTTTTTGCACGTAAAACCTCAGAATGAAGAAGAAACTCCTTTTCAATACGGGCACGCAAACATTGCAATGGAACGTTAGGCGTTTCTTCATAATCTTGATGCCATCAAAGAACTCCTTCGCAAATATAGTCTAAGGGTACTGTGTGTCCAAGAGACGCATCTCTTAATCAGCACACAGAAACTTTCTCAGGCAATATGCCATTTTTCGCAAAGACCGCGACGACGCTACCGGCTCGTCGGGTGGTGTTGCTATAATAGTCGATAAACGTATTGCCTGTCAGCAATTGAACCACCGTACTTCTCTTGAGTCAGTTGCTGTCCGAGCGGTACTATTTGCTAAGCTAGTCGCGATTAGTTCGATTTACATGACCCCTTGGTATCCTTGGACCCCGAGGGGCAACATCGTCGTCGTCGTCGAGACGCTGACACAGACGCTGACGGCTCGCCATAAGCTTTCCAAGACAGTTTCAAAGCTTCATTGATGAATTTCCTCCGGCATGCATAATCGGTCGTGATGTAAACATTCATAGCCTCTTATGGGGCCACTCTCATTGTGATGCGCGAGGGCGCTTAATAGAAAATCTCCTGTTTTCTGCAGACGCATCTATGCTTAACAAGAAAGAGCCAACGTATTACATGTCATTACGCATAACACATAGTCCTCCATAGATTTACGTATAGTATCGAGTACACTAATTCCGTACCTGGAGTGGTCTGTTCTGAAGAACCCCTTTGGAAGCGACCACTTCCCAATTATGTTAAGCTTACCGAAACAGGATGGATGCTCGCCGCATGTTCCTCGATGGAAAGGAGACTCTGCCAACAGGGAACGGTTCTGAGAGCTCAGATATTTAAGGCGGAAATGGCATAGTCACTTTTAATCTTATCGACGATACTTTGGCATATTTAACAGGTTTTATTATTGACACTGCAACCAAATGTATTAAGCGAACAAACGGGCTGGCTAATAAGCGTCACATACCATGATGGAATAACAAATGTCGGAAAGTGCGCAAAAATCAAAACAAAGCTTGGAGATTGCTTCGAGATTATCCAACCGTCGATAACTTTATTAGTTTCAAATATGTAAAATCACAAGGCCGGAAAACACGTCGACGTGCAAAGAGAGGAAGTTGGGTAGGTACATATGCAGTATAAATTCGTACACCGATGAAACAAAGGAATAGGGTAAATAAATTAATAGCTCGGGAGTCACATCCCCTGCCCTTAGTAAGTAGCCAAGGTGATAGCCTGGAAGATCAGGCGGATTGTCTAGGGAAACAATTCGAATATGTCTAAAGTGCATCGCACTATACAGAAACATTCCAAAGATTCAAAGAACACAAAGAGCGGCAGCCACTCAACTGCACAGGTCAATCGAGTAAGGACTTACAATTGCCCGATTACTTTAGCTGAACATAAAGCATCTCTCGCTTGTTGCAAAAACTCGGCACTAGGTGGCGATCGTATCATGTACGAAACGATTGGGCATCTACACCTTGAAACACTGAAAACACTCCTCTTTCTTTTCAATGCCATGTGGGCTGCTGGGTATATTCTAACGTCGTGAAAAGAAGCCATAGTCATCGCAATGCTTAAGCCAGACAAGGACCCGTCCTTAGCGAGCAGCTACAGGCCAATAGCGCTAACATGCTGTCGGTGCAAAGTGCTTGAAAAAATGGTAAAGCGACGCTTATCTGTTTCCTAGAAAATAACAACTTACTGGACCGCCTTCAGTGTTGTTTCAGAGAGGGAAGGTCCACAATAGACCACCTTGTTCCCATTGAGGCAAACATCAGAGATGAGTTCATTCATAAGCAGTTATTACTTTGAGTATTTCTAGACCTAGAGAAAGCGTACGACATGACATCGCGATTCGGGATTCTGCGCGATCCTTCCGCGATGGCGGGAAAATATTAAGCACAATTGAAAGCTACCTGTCTAACCGCACTTCTCGCGTAAAAGTGGGCAATGCTTCATCTGGACCTTTCACCCAAGAGACTGGCGTTCCGCAAGGAAGCGTGCTTAGTTGCGCACTCTTTATTGTAAAAATTAACTCCCTGCACAGGGTCATTCCACCCACAATATCTTATTCCGTCTATGTCAATTATGTGTAGATAAGTTTCGAATCATGCAATATTTCTGTCTGCTTACAAGTGCAGCTTGGAATAAACAAATTGCCTAATTGGCCGATGAGAACGGCTTCAAAATAAACACTCAGGAAAGTACCTGCGTACTTTTCTCAAAAAAGAGAGGCGTAACGCCAGTCCGAAGTATTGAAATCAAAGGAGATGCGCTCTCTGTGAGCAGCGAGCATTATTTTAGGAAACATTTTAGATTCCAAGCTGACGTTTATTCCTCACCTTAAGTATCTGATGACGAAATGCCTGAAGACAATGAACCTTTCATCGCTTCTGTCGCGTACGACTTGGCGCAGTGATCGAAAGCGTCGGCTTAACTTGTGTGGCAGTCTTGTCCGCGCACGCTTTGATTACGGGGGTATAATTTATCATCCAGCAACACCGAGTGCATTAAAAATCCTAGACCCGGTTCACCACCTGGGCATCCGACTCTCGATTGGCGCTTTCAGGACAAGTCGAATGAATGAATGAATGAATGAATGAATGAATGAATGAATGAATGAATGAACGAACGAACGTGTGTTGTTTAGTGGCGCAAGGGCCAGATATGGCCAAAGAGCGCCATGCCAGTACTTGTGAGTTTGCAGTGCAGCGATGGATTCTGAGAAGCAGATGAGGCGTGGCTGTAAAATGGCCTAAAAATAGTTGCTGTAAAGTGCGTAAATATACATGTACTAAAATTATGGCAATGACTAATGAGGTGCACTATAAAAATGAAGAATACATTCACAAAGAATGACGCGACATTTAAAATATTAAAGATGCAGTATGTGGCACAAGATGCACTACTCCCTAGACAGAGCCCTTGAACCACAAGGGCCTGGAGGCATGTGCTACAAAAAACTACTATTACAGCGGCATTCTCTGGGAAGAGGTTGCGCTACGAACTTGTTGGGCTAATAACATGCAGGACCACATCGTTCAAGAAATCGACGACTGCTTTGGCATTAAAAAGCGGTTCTTCACCAAGACACATAATGGGATAAAGAGGGACATGATATGGGTACGCTTGTGTAAAATATTTCTTTCTCTCTGTTTCGGCTTCCCGACACTCCAAGAGGTCGTGGAGGACGGTCAGCCTCTCACCACATCTACCACAGCTTGGTGGTTCGTCACCAGTCAGCAAAAAACTGTGGGTGTCATCATCATCATCATTATCATCAGCCTATATTTAAGTCCACTGCAGGACGAAGGCCTCTCCCTGTGATCACCAATTACCCCTGTCTTGCACTAGCGCCTTCCTACTTGCGCCTGCAAATTTCCTAACTTCATCATCCCACCTGGTTTTCTGCAGCCCTCGACTGCGCTTCCCTTCTCTTGGTATCCATTCTGTAACTCTAATGGTCCACCGGTTATCCATCCTACGCCGTATGTGGGTGCCATATGTATATCCTATTCTGAGACGACAGAATAGGACATCAGTTCATCGTGTTTTCGTTACAGGGGGCCAGAAACCTAACTGTGGTTTAATCAAGTGTAGCTTATTATTTGTTTCAGCGTCCCACAAGCGCTGCCAGTGGCCTCCCAGTTTCCTTAGCAAAAAAGGCTTCACATCTGTGGAAGGAATAGCAGCGGCAGGATTAATAGCTTGCGATGTAGTGGATGTGGCCAACTGGTCTGCTAGCACATTGCCCTCGATGCTTCCATGGCCAGGCACCCAGCATATAATCACAGGCTGGTTAGATATGTACGCTTTACACAAAGCGGTATAGAGCTCGGTAAGTACAGGATTTTTGTTTTTACCGAGTGGCATCAATGTTTTACGACGCTTAGGGAATCCATAAATATAATTGCTTTTTCATTTTTTGATTTCCTCATATGCTTCACAGCCGACAATAGAGCATAGGCCTCAGCCGTAAAGATTATTGTTTCCGGGTGCCGTACACCATATTTTGAGAAGGATGGACTGACGGCTGCATAAGACAGCACGACATGTGACTCCGAAGTGTCTGTGCAAAACTCTCATGAGTACCTGACCTGGAGTTCTAGGAAATGCATTGTAATTTGTACCTCTGGCGCGTGCTTAGTGACCTCTACAAACGATGTGTGACACTATGAGCTGTCACTGCCAGATAGTAGCAGTTTCACTGGAGCCATAGGACAATGATCAAGCAGCGGAACACCTATTTCCTCACTAAGATTCCTCACACGCAAAGCGAACGGCTTTCTCGCTGCAGGTCGATTATGGAAGAGTGTGGCAGAGGTCATATCGTTTATGGTTGAATATGAAGGATGTTCAATGTTCGCGCGTACGCTCAGCAAATATGTGGAACTGCTATATGAACACTGCAGATGAAGTGACCACTGATTCGACTCTTCATGCAGGCTCTGGATCCGACTTGTCCTGCCCCGCAGGGGCGTCTGCGTCAGCAGGCGTTTGGTGTGTTGCATCACCACATACCCGATCACACGAGGGTTGGATCCTCCCGCGTGTACCGGCGCGGCTTACCCGTGTCCGGGGAAAAGAGGATCCTAGTGGTTGAGCCGATGCCGGGTGTTTGGACCTTTACGGCCTCTCGGCGGAGGCCCTTTGGCCTCGGCTTCACGTATACGGCACCTCCGGGCTGACCCACCCACGGGAAATCGGTAGTTGCCCTTTCCTACCCCCCTCTCCAATCTTCATCTTTCTCTCTCACTTTTATTCTTTCCTGTCTCCTCTTCACTTCTTTTTACTTCCGAACTTCCCGGCAGCAAGGCTTAACCTTGTGTGGTACAATCCACCTTGGCTGTACATATTTGGTTATAGCGGAAACGTACAGTAGACGTCCGCAGGACTTGTTTTTTATAAGACTTGCGGCGTCCCCTTTTTGGGCTCCACGGTGGGTGACTGGCGTTACTGCCGAAAACTGAGCATTTCCTATGGACAGTTCCTTCCCAAAACTCCTTTATCGCCCTCAGAAACGAGGGCGCACCGAAGAAATATTTAAATTCTTTGGCCGTCATACTGAACATTTCCCCCCAGATTTTCTCTCACAACCGCTTTCATACGCGCCTTCGCACAAACGTCGGTCGATTCCTGAATCGACCTTGTCATTGCTGTCGACAGTACGCACTAACACAGGTCTTGGACGACTGGAGTTCTCGGAGAGAGGCATTTCTCATACAGTTGTCTTAGTTATGACAATAACTACGACGACTTCTTTAGCCTTGATATTTTTATTTCCAATGCATCTTAAGTCTGCGATTATATTATTTAAGGCTGAATGACTTCACTGTGAGCAAATAAGACTGCATGCCGCCCATACAAAAAGCCTGAAAAATGTGTTGTTCAGCATTTCATTATTCTCTTTAGATTCAGCGCTACGGCCTTAATGTAGAAGGTCTTAATGTTCTTGTGCTATTTTTGCACCAGTGCAACTGCAATACCAACGACTGTGGCTTGATTGATTAGACATGCCTATTTTTTTCTTAGCGCTGCGTGCGTCGTGTTGGCTTCACATCCACAGATGTCCGTTACGCTTTAGGGACGATCAATTACTTGAAAAACTTCGTGTCTGGATGAAGATGGTTTGTCACTCATCGTCTCTGCGCGCTGTTTTCAAGAATAAAAGAATGAAGCCCAAGACCTTGAAATAAAATCTGGATTGCAGCTATTTGCTAACGATTCCACGTGTCTACTATGCGACTACAAGAAGCTGTTGTCGAAAACCCAAGCAAGAGAAGAAAACAAAAGAGAGGTAAGTGGTTTCATGATGATGATCGATGATTAATAGGTTTTCATGTAGCAAGGGTCAGTTCTGGCCTAAGAACGCCAGGTCATAATTTTGCCCACGAGGTGGAGGAGGCGGTTATCGCCCTGGCCGTACACAGCGCACATTCTCCCCTCATCATCTTCTCGCACTCGCGTACGGCCATTAGGTCCTTTTCGGCGGTACGTGTATCGAAATGGGCGAATAGGAATGAGATCAACACGCTCACTAATTTCTGGCAAACGGACACGAAAGCATATTTCCACATTTCATAATTCCGGGCCCACATGGGGCACTCGTTCCAACGGCACGGCTGCAATCTCAACGAACGGGCACACCGGCTGGCGCGCGATTTCACGACCCGCGCAGCCGACAACGGCCATCCTCGTAACGATATTTGCACCCAGAAAGACCCGTTGTGCACCTTTCACGAAATCGTCTCACACTACCGCTTGGATATGGTTCTCTCCTCCCCGTCAAACACTAAACAAACCACAAGCTAGCTATAGCACGCTCAGAATGCTACAAATCCGCACGTACCCCACTCCGCGGTCCCATAGCAGGATAGGCCCAGACTTGCCGCAGTCGTGTCCCAACTGCGGAGCCGATTCATGCTCTGTGGATCACATGCTCTGGCTGTGCCCAGCCCTAGAAAACTCTACACTTGCCACCAAGTAACGATGGGAGGAATTCCTCAGAAGCGACAAGCACCACATCCAGCTACAGACAGTCCAGAGGGCCCACGACATCGAAACGGGAATTCGCCTCCCGGTGCCACAGTGGGCGGAGCCACCTACTTAACCTGAAACTGCCTTCGGCTCCCCCGGGCCACAGTTTCTCCGGACCAAATAAACTTATTGTCACCGTCACAGGGTCATAATGAGTGGACAATGGTGCACTAAAGGCCAACTGCAACAAAATTTCACTTGGGCTAAACTACCTATAAATGCTTAGCATGTGCTATCAATGTAATCTTGGCAAAGCCACATGGCTGCTAATTGCCTAACTGTCTTATTAGCAGCCTTGAAGTAATGCCTATATATACAGGGTGATCAAAGGTAAGTTGACAGGTTTTTGTTTATAATTAGCTGGTGAGACGTACGTGCCAGCTCCACCTGCGCAGTGGTTACACCATCACGATCAATAAGCATCTGATATAAGATTTCTGACGTCACATCATCATTATATTAACAACCAACCGGCTAATCGGTGGCCAGCCAATATTCTGCAGAAGCGCCGCCGTTGAGTCACATGTGACTCAACGGCGGCGCTATATAATGTCTTCTGTCAGCTCTTCGTCACGGATCCTGTGAACAACTCGTGTCGGAGATACGGGAAATGCACGATGATATGTTCGCGAAAGGACACGACATCGTGTTTCAGTGGCTGGCGGGTCATTGCGGTATCTCCAACAACGACCTCGCCTACGAAGCTGCTAGGAAAGCACACGAAGGAGCAAACCTTGTTTCTGCCATTTATTGAGGCCTGACACAGTCCAACACCTAAGCAAACTAGCGCACCATATGACATCGGAGAAGTGGCACACACCTTAACTCCCCCAGAATCGGTTGCATTCCCTCGACCTATCTATGCAACTGCGGCTGCTACCTGGACTTCCGCGAAGTCAGGAAACAATGCTGTGCCGCTTACGCGTGGGCGTTGCATTCGCTAATGCATATACGTGTTTGATTGGAATGGCTAATAGCGCCGAGTGCAATGTCTGCGGTGTCGAGGAGACCATAGAATACGTACTGTGCTACTGCCCATTATTTATAAACGAAAGGCATGACCTGTGCACCGATGTAAATCAGCTGGATAAGAAACCATTCAGCTTGAACAAGATCTTAGGACCGTGGCTTTGAATATCGCAGCTAAAAAGGCCACAAAAACGCTGCTGCGATTTTTGAAAACCACCGGATTGAGTGACCATCTTTCACCCGGACTGAGTGATCGCCAGTAGTAGTAGTAGTAGTAGAAATAGTAGCAGAAGTAGTAGTAGTAGTAAACGTTTATTACATGAAGGAGATTGAAGGGTGAATGGGCGGGGCCCTCAGTCCAGGGCTCCACTGGTCTTAGCGGCTCGCCGGGCCTGGTCGAGGAGAGCCAGTTGGCTCTCCCGTTCTGTGCAGGGATAGAGCAAAAACAGTTACCACGTCGGCGATGTCCACAGTGGACTTTCTCTTGGTCTCCTAATCTTTGCCTCCCCTTTTCCCTTCCCCTAGTGTAGGATAGCCCACTGGGCTCAGTCCTGGTTAACCTCCCTGTCTTTCATTTATCATTTTCTCTCTCTCTCTTTCTCTCTCTCTCTCTCGCTACAGTTTTCTTGGTCTCCTCAAGGTGAAGCTTTCATTTGGTACCCAGTGCGTCGTCTGCAGGCAGGTGCGCTCGCTCACCGAAGGCGGCATATTGAGGACTGCTTCCCAAAGCCCTTGTATGAGATCTGTTGTGATGCGACAATGCTGTTTGTAGACAACAATTCCACCTTCCAGAGAATCCCAGGCACATACTTATATAATTTTTATGCCTGGTATGACCCGTTCTACGAGCTCATTGGCCGAAGAATGGTATTGGTCTGTAAACTTCAAAATAATGTTCCTTTCTTGTGGCCACCGTGCAATTGCCTGGCTCATGAGCGCAGACCAATTGTCAGACACGACGCATTTCAATCCCTTAAACACGTCTCTATTCAGCAGCGTTATGACAGTTTGTGCCTTATCCCTTCCAGGCGTGGCAGCTACGATCCTTGAGCATTCGTTATTGGACACTTCAGGGAGTAAGATAAACTTAAATATGCTCTTTAGAGATGCAGGGGCAATTCATCCGACTCAACATACAGGCTTTCTACAGGGCTAGTCCTGAAGGCACCTGTAGCAAGCGGAGTACCCAGATGGTGAACGGGGTCTAACATCTTTAAAGCACTAGGTATTGCAGAGTCATGAGCTATGACTCCGTAGTCAAGGTGTGAGCGTACAAGGCTTTTGTATAAGCTACGGAGGCATCTCCTGTCGCTTCCCCATGATGTGCGTAAGAAGAGCTTCAGCAGATTCATAGCCTTCAGGCACTTTGTGTACAGGTACTTCACGTGCGGGACAAAAGTTAACTTAGAGTCCAAGACGATGCCTAAAAAATTACGCTCATTTCTCATAGATAGCCCTTCTCCATTAAGGTAGATAACGGGTTCTGGTTGCATAACTCTTCTGTTCGAGAAGAAGACGCACATGCTTTTTTGTGGGTTTAGTCTAAATCCATTCTCGTCCGCCCACTTGGAAATCTTGTTGAGGTCAAGCTGCACCTGTCGCTCGCAGATGGCAAGATTACAAGGTTTGTAACCAATTTGCACATCATCCACGTACACAGAATAAAACACTGTGCGTGGTAAGACATTGTGGAGAGAGTTACAACAAATAGAGTCCAATTCAGCACGACTGCTTGTGGAACACCACTCTCTTGGGTAAATGGACGAGATAAGCCGTTAACAACTCAAACACGGAATGTGCGGTTCGAGAGATAACTTCGAATCACATTTAGCAAATTGCCTCGGACGCCCATTCGAGCTATATCACGAGGGATTGCAAAACGCTAAGTGGTGTCATACGCTTTCTCCATGTCTAAGAACACCGACAAGAAAAACTGTTTCTGCAAAAAGGCATCACGGATATTTGTCTCGATGCAGACAAGGTGATTCGTTGTGGATCTACCTGCCCTGAAACCGCATTGTAAGCGATCTAGTATTTTGTTACTTTCAAGAAAATGGATCAGATGCCGGTTAGTCATTTTCTGAGAGTTTGCACAGACAAATTGTAAGGGCTATAGGCCTATAACTGCTGGCCGAAGTCGGCTCCTTGCCCTCTTTGAGAAAAGGAATTATTGCCTGTTTTCAGGCAGCCGGGATGTACCCACCACATAATATGGAGTTAAAAGCG
Organism: Dermacentor silvarum; assembly: GCF_013339745.2. NCBI lineage: Eukaryota > Metazoa > Arthropoda > Arachnida > Ixodida > Ixodidae > Dermacentor > Dermacentor silvarum. The sequence goes on from NC_051156.1 coordinate 124,591,363, forward strand.
ACCGAAGTATTCTATTAGTTTCAGGGTGTAAGTGTGAGATCATGTCGTAAGCTATTCTGTCTCTTCCTGGTGCTTACTAATTACAGCAACTAAGTTAGGCCTGAAACTCCGCCATGGTAAATGAACGGTTGTAGGATTCGTTTTGTGTTATTTTCCGATCCAGGGGCCATCGCTCTGCTTGCCGCTGGTACCGTTGAAATGTATCGGTGTAATGGGCCGAACTGTGGGCACCTATAAAATCAGCCTAGTCTTCAAGAGTGTTTCCCTGGTTGTTTACTAATGGCAGAGGATGTTTGCCGGCCGGTAAATTTCTTAACTCGGTTCCAGACTTTCCTTCTGTCTGCGTTGGAGTTTATGTCTCATGTGTATTTCTGTCACCTTTCCCTTTTGGCAAGGCGTCGCGTTCTTGTGCCCTCACTATCTACTTTCTTAAGGTTTATGAGATTTTCTGTGGTTGGCTACCACAGAAGGCTACCCCAAGCCTTATTTTGCTTTATTCGTGCTTCCCTACATTCAACGTCCCACCAGGGAACACGTCGTTTGGTACGTTTTCCTTGTGTTTCTGGTATTCATATGGACGCTATATTCATAATAAATGTTGTGAAATACGCCACTGCATCCTCGATATTGAGCGTACGGATGTCATCCCGTGTTATGTGGGTGAGCTCTATATTGCATCCAGTCGGCAGAGTCAATTATCCACTGGGGAACGCGGGGAGGGTTTTCGTCATTTTTGTTAATATTAAAACGATACGGAAGGGGTCATTTCCGTAAGGGTTTTGGATGACATTCAACTCCAGATATGGCATGAGTTTACTTGAGGCGAAGCTTAAATCTATGGATGAGTATGTTCTGTGTGCAACGCTGTAGAATGTCGGCTCTTTTTTACTTAGCAGGGACGCATCAGTGGAGAAAATAAAGTTTTCAATTAAGCGCCCTCTCGCGTCACAACAAGATTCGCCCCACAGGCTGATGTGGGCATTGAGATCGCCAACAACGATATATGGGGCGCTATAACGTAAAATGATTCCAAATGCCTGACGTCAAATTTACGTAACCACCAACACAAGCATCGGGCGGTGACCATCAGCGTTGTCTAAACAACCCAATCAAACACTCTTCTCGTTCATAGGAGGTCACCATTGTTCGCTTTCAAAACCAATAACATTGTCTACGTTCAGCGGTTGTTCTTATCTAACTGGCTGACAAGAGGCGAGGGGCACGCTCTAGTGGAGAGGGTTTCCACGGGGCCGAGCCAGCACAGTGAAAATAGATAATCGCATGAAGAGGGTGGTGCCGGCTTCCCCGATTGGTTCGCTTCGCCTTACTTAGCTTGAGGTGGCTGGCCGAAAATCGCAGCGGCGTGCAACGGAAGGATAAGAATGTCGGTAAAACGGACACCCAGCAAGGAAGAGTTGGCAGGCGATGTCGTATGAGTTCCGAAAGGGTTCGATAACGTTTTACTGCCCCGCAAGAAGGTTTATCATGCGCAAATAAATACATGCTCACCGGCATGTGCGAGTAGCGAGGGCCGGGCAGCCATCTTCTATTCCTTTCTTAAAGGGGCAGTATGTGGCTATACAAAAAAATTTTCAGAATTGTTCGGCATATTAAGGCTTTTTTTTTTGCGTACACATCACTTTTAGACGCGGTGAGTTTTCGCGGTGTTGTGAGGTCGCGTGACAGGCAGGCGAAGTAGGCGTAGCCAGACAACATTGGACCAATAGCAGAGGGCTAATGGTGAAAAGGCGTCGAATCAGGAATTATAATTTTCTTTTGTGCGGTTTAATCATGCATAATCAGTGTGTATACGTTATATCACATGGGGAGCTATCACGGTTTTCGTGACGTCGCGTGACAGGCCGGCAAAGTTGGAAGTTGCCCGAAAATGTTTCGACCAATCGTAGAGGCTGATTGCAGAAGTTGGAATCAAAACAGTTTGGAATCATTCTACGTTATAGCGACAATGGTTGAGGAAGTTCAGCGATAAAGTTTAGAAATTCCGATCTGGAAAGTTGATAATTCGGAGGTATGTATAGGAAACTTATAGTGATCAACTTATGAAAGAGCACCGCTCGGACTCCAACTGCCGCAAGGGGAGTTCGAATAAGTAACTGCTGACAAGCAACATCTCTGTTCTCTACGATTGCGACGCCGCCTGAAGAGGCGAGTGCGTCTTCTCGATCTTCTCGGTAAACTGCGTATTTCATGAGGAAGTTACCTAGAGTTGGTTTTAGGTGTGTGTCCTGAACACACAGCGCCTTTGGATTGTATTTGTGTAGAAGTTATTTAATGTCATCGAAGTTCTACATAAGACCTCTCACATTCCAGTGCAATATTTGTGTATCCATATTGTATATGTTAATATGCTGTGTGTCAAGACGATTCAAGCTGGCTTACGAAGTCTTTTCAGGCCCCATATTCTGTGGTTTGTTTGTCTTGGAGCGGTGGCGAGAATCGCGCCGCTCCCGAGGCGCTGGCTGCGCTGTCTGGCTTGGAGTTGTGTCCATCGACTCCTGGGAGCCGCTGGATTTCCGCTCACTCGAACGGTGTAGTTTCAGGGATGGCCTTGCCTCGAAAAGCAGGGCCTTGGAGGCCATCAACCCAGAGATCGATGGGCTTTCCTTCAGAGACGGTGCAGCAGCGCTGGCTGTTGTCGCCTGGTGGACTGGTGGTACAGCCATGGCCACAATCTTTGTGGGCCGGGCTGATGTCGGAGTCTGGTGCGGCGTTGCCCCTTTACGCGCCGCAATAGCATCCATCATCACAGTAGAACTAGGTTATGTATGCTTCGCTTTCCTTCCCTATGGCAAGCTGCTCAATTTGGGACTTATGCTGCCACATATGAGGTGGATACCTGTTTAACGAAGACAGCACGTGTCAAGTACTTCATAGAACCTCTGGCAGTACATGTCACTCGCTGATGGAAACACATGAGCTGAGGAACCTTCTTGATAGCGGCGTGGAGCCTTCTTTCGCCTAGCAGCTAGAACACACGGGTCGTCAACTCCTACTTTTCCTGCCTCTGCCATACATACGCGGGTCACGCGCTTTATTGTGAAGTTCAAGCCACCCCAGATGGCTGGTCCCGGCTGGTGCTTATACGGTAGAAAATACGTTTTATTTTGAGCGTCAGACAGGTTCTGGCGAAGTACCGATAAGCGAGGTGCCCACTGTTGGTTTTGTCGTTGGTGCTTATGCTGTGCTTGAAGCCGGTGCACGTTGCAACGTCCGCAGCCGCGGTAGACGCGAGCTCGACGCCTGTATTCTATTTCTCCTTTTATTGCGACAGCAATTGTATCGACACTTCAGGCCCATTTTCGCTGTCGTCGTCGCCGTGATATTCCGCATAAAGTCCAAAAGTCATATCAGTGAGCGACCCATACACTGTGGGCGCGATAAAAAGCCCGTAACACTGAGCCGAAAAGGATGGCGGCTTGATGGACTTTACTTTCCCACGCGCTCAACATTCGGGTTAGTTGGAGATCACGGGATCAAATGCGCGCACGGGGAGGAGGAGAGCACTCCTCATCTAGCCCTGCTGCAGCTGCGGATGACTCTGCGCGGTTGACGCTCACGCGGCCCGCTTGCCGTATCCAATTGTTGGTATAATCGTTGGGAGGGGTACAATGATCAAGGGCGAGCAGGGATGGCTGCTAACTTCATGCAGCCATCCCTGCAGATAGCATAGCCTAAGTTAAGAGACAGGAGTAATTGGAAATCGCTGACAGAGGCTATCCTGTAGTGGGTATAAAAACATGCAGATGATGATGATGAATCTAATTTTCGATTCGCGGTGAATCGCTTGGCTGTACGAATCGTTCGCCCCCACTGCCGGCGTTCTTCATAATGCCAGCGTTGTGATAGCGACTGTTCGTGGTCATACAGCGAGATATTTACAGGTTTACATGGTCCGTGAATTGCGCGGTGTTTGTTATTTGAATCAGTAAGTAAATGTTACTACAATTCATATAGGCGATATAACCAACGTACAGACTAGTGTGAGGGCCGCGCTTTTCTTCCGAAATTTTGACGAGCCTTACATGGGACCGGACCATTTTATCTAATTTTTCCAACTACGAGTGTGAAATCCGCCGTAAACCTCCGCTATCGCCTCCTCTCACCATCTATAGTCGCGTACTACTTTAGAAGGACTGGCATTTGCCCCTCAAAAACGGATGTGCACGAGCATCCACCAATGCGCGCGCACCCTAGACTGACGTCATGAGCCGAACGGCCAGTGACCCCGCCGACGGACATGGCAGCCCGCGCTTCGAGCTGGGCTGAGTGGCGGTGGAAATCGGCTGCTGCACTTCAGTGATCAGGGCGGGGCGCCTCTCCCGTCTTCTTCGGACGAGAACCGGCGTATTCAGCATGGTATGGCCGATGGCCTCTCGCGTCTTCTTAAGTTGTACCCTACTTTTAGGGGCGAAGCTCCTTAGAGTCGAGCCTTGTCCCTCGTCGCGCCGTCGTAGCCACGCTAGTACTCGCCGCTTCCGCTAGTGGCGCAGCTGTGCTCTCTTTCTCTCTCGTTCCCGACGCGCGCTCTCTCTCTCTCTCTCTCGTCCGTAGCTAGGGGCGCTGCGGTGCACAAGGGCTATATAAGCGCTGTATATACTGTCCACATGTACAGTATATATACTGCCACATACTTGGGCCACTTGCTCCCAGAAGACGACGAGGACAGTCTTGTTAACGAGCTAGAGCCTTGGTCTTTTGTCGGTGCTGCGCTGCCCCTTTGGCGACTCGGACTTACCTTAACGGCCTCTTTTAGAAGTTGCCTGTTAATTAAACGTGACATTTTTCTGGCGGAGGTGCTGGGTATTCTCGACCCATGCAACAGACCCCTCCTAGCAGCTGGAACGCTAGATCGCTACCGGAGCTCACTCCAGTACATCGCGCCAGCCGGAGAATCCAGGGATTGACCCCTGAGTTTGAGCATCTACCTGAGAGGACAACGACAACGTCGGCAGGTATGGATGCTACATCCGCTACTACCTCGACTAACTCTGCGACGGCTACTCCGTTACCTCCGGTACCTCCTCATTACACGCTGCAAAAACCGCGTGTGCCAAGTCCTTTCCATGGCGACCTTCTAGAAGACGTGAAAGACTGGCTGGCGGACGTCGAGCGCGTAGCAGAGTTCAACGGATGAGCCGACGAGGCGAAGCTCAAAAACGTTTATTTCTGTCTTTTGGATGGTGCTCGCACGTGGTTCCAGAACCGCGAAGGCGTCCTGAAAACATGGCGTGGGTTCTGCCGCAGGCTCTTGGACACCTGCGTCAGCTCCGATCGCCGAGAACGAGCAGAATGGGCCCTCCAGTCTAGCATTCAGACACCCAACGAGATTGCGGCTATGTACGTGGAAGACATGGTGCGTCTCTTCAGTCGAGCTGACCCTACCATGTCGGAAGACAAGAAGCTGCGTCACTTGATGCGCGGAGTGAAAGAGCAGCTATTTGGTGGACTCGTTCGCAGTCCACCCTAAACGGTTGCGGAGTTTCTCAATTACGCCGTCGCCATGGAGTAGGCCCTGCACCAGCGCTCGCACCAATACGATCGGCAAGTGAATCTCTCCTCCGCTACCAGTGGCCTAGGAGCTCTCACGACCGACGTCGAGTCGCTTCGCGAGATTTCCCGAGCGGTAGTCCGCGACGAGCTGCGACAGCTGCATCAGACGCAGCAGCCTTCAGTCAACTTCATCGCTAACGTCGTGCGTGACGAAGTGCAGCATGCGCTCGGCGCACCACGTTACGAAGCAGCACTTTAGGTCGCTCCAACAGTTGAGGCCTTCGCAACATCAAGTGAACCTCGACGCGCAACCTACGCTGACGTTTTAAGATGTGCCGCCCCGTCGCCAGTGACACCTCCTACCATGACCGACTACCAGCGTGCGACTTATGCCGACGCATTCGGGCCCCCTATCCCTGCACCAGCGCCCCTACCTGCCGTCACCCCGTATGCGACGCTTCAGTCAGCTCAGGCGGTTCCTTATTTTGTAGAGGCTCGGCCATCCGCGCATAAATCGGACATTTGGCGCATGCCCGACCGTCGACCGCTCTGTTACCACTGTGGTGAGGCAGGACATTTATACCGAGAGTGCCAGTACCACCGCCTTGGACTCCAGGGGTTTCCTGTCAATTCACTCTGACCCCGTTTCGGACAACGGCCACCCGAGATTGAAGATTTTCTCGCCCGACAGCGCGCACCACCATCATCAAGGCGCCAGTCACGATCGCCGTCACCACGACCATCCTAATCGGGAAGTGCAAGGCGGATGTCGCAAGGACGATCTCCGAGCCCTCGCCTGGAAAACTGACGTCAGCGACCTATCGAGGCAAGGCTGCTGATACTGAACGCGCCGAAGACCTCCAATCGAAGCGACCTCAGACCGACGGAGACTTGATGACGCCAGTATATCAGGCTGGAGACTTTTCCATGAACATACCTGTGCTGATTGACGGTCGAAATGTTACTGCCTAAATCGACACGGCGCTCACTATTCGATTATTAGCGGAAAACGGTCAAGCCGTTTAACGAAAGTCATCACGCCGTGGACAGGGACGCACGTGCGGACAGCTGGCGGAGATGTCGTCAAACCGCTTGGTGTGTGCACTTCTCGGGTGCAAATTCAAAATTCTGCGTTTCCGATCAGCTCCCTTGTTCTCCGAGAATGCTCCCGTGAATTAATACTCGGCATAGTCTTTCTTCGAGAGTATGGCGCCATCATGGACCTCTGCCGACGCTGTATCTCTTTTTTATACAAAGAAAGCGACGACACAAGATGCCAGCCGCCGCACAGCCGCTCCTCGAATTTCTGACGACAGCGTCACGATACCACCTCGTGCTAGTGTCATGATTCCGGTAATGTTCCAGGGCATACGTGAAGGCGAAATCCTCGCAGAGTGTAACGTCTCCCCTCTACTTACTCTCAGAATTAGCGTGGCTCGAGGAATCATTGACATTAGGGAGGGCCAAGCTGACGTCTTGATCACCAATTTCACAAATGAGCACCGACACATCTTCCGGGGCACTGCCGTCGCTTAAGCTGAAGCCTGGGAGGACGTCATTGAGTGTTTCGCTTGTGGAAAAAGCGACAGCGATGAAGAATGCGTCCCAGATGTTGACATCAATAACGAGCTGTCGGAGGACAATAAGGCGGCACTGCGGGGACTGTTGCGTGAATTCAAGGACTGCTTTGCTCGATCGTCGAAAGTCAGTCAGACACCAATCACGCAGCACAGGATAATTACTTACGAGGATGCAAGTCCTATTCACCAGCAGCCATATTGTGTTTCGCGGAAATAACTAGAAGCAATTCAACGACAATTCAAGGAAATGATTGACGAAGGCGTCATGCAGCCTTCAAACAGTCCGTGGTCTACACCGGTTGTCCTGGTAAAGAAGAAGGACGGCACTCTCCGCTTCTGTGTTGATTACAGAAAACTCAACTATGTCACAAAGAAGGACGTTTACCTTTGCCGCGCATAGATGACTCTCTTGACAGGGTACGGCGAGCCAAGTATTTTTCCTCCCTTGACTTGAAAAGATGATACTGGCAAATTTCGGTAGACGAGCGTGACCGGGAGAAAACAGCCTTTGTCACTCCGGATGGACCTTACGAGTTCCGAGTACTTCCGTTCGGGTTGTACTCTGCTCCGGCAACCTTCCAACGGATGATGGACACGGTGCTTACTGACCTAAAATGGCAAACCTGTCTCGTCTACCTGGATAATGTGCTCGTATTTTCAGGCAGCTTCTCCGGACATCTTAAACGACTGCGGCAAGTGTTCGAGGCAATACGATCAGCTAGCTTCACGTTAAAGCCTCAGAAATGTCACTTCAGTTATGAAGAATTGAAGTTTCTTGGGCATGTCGTGAGCGCGGAAGGCATCCGTCCCGATCCCGAGAAAACTGCCGCTGTGGCTGCTTTTCACGACTCCTACAGACAAGAAAAGCGTTCGACGCTTCCTGGGATTCTGCGCATACTACCGCCGCTTTATACGCAATTTCTCTAAAATTGCTGCACCACTTACTCGTCTCACTAGAGACGACACGCCGTTCATCTGAAGCTCTGAACAAGAAGCAGTTTTCGCCGAGCTTCGACATCGCCTGGCATCGCCCCCGGTTCTTGGACATTTTGACGAGGACGCCGAAACAGAAATTCGTACCGACGCCAGTAACGTCGGTCTGGGTGCGGTGCTCGTACAGCGGCAGAAGAACCACGAAAGGGTCATAGCTTACGCCAGTCGCACCCTATCACGACCCGAGTCCAATTACACTACCACGGAGAAAGAGTGTCTTGCCGTCGTATGGGCACTTCCCAAGTTTCGACCTTACCTCTATGGCCGCCCATTCAAGGTCGTGGCGGATCATCACTCCTTATGCTGGCTGGCAAACCTAAGAGACCCTTCTGGACGACTGGTACGGTGGAGCCTGCGCCTGCAGGAATACGACGTGACCATTGTGTCCAAGTCAGGCCGCACACACGACGATGCCGACACATTGTCGCGCGCACCTGGTGAATCTGCCGATCAACACATCGAAGACGACAGCGCTTTTCTCGGCGCCATAAGCGGGGCAGACGTATCGACACGGCAGCGAGCAGACTGTGAATTGCGCCCCATAATTGAACATCGAGAAGGCCGCAACGTCACTCTGCCCCCGCAAATTTCTCGCGGTTTGTCGTCGTTTTGTTTACGACAGGGCGTCCTATACAAGAAGAATTCTGTTGCCAGCAACAACACCTATCTTTTGGTCGTACCCGCAGAGCTTCGTGACGAAATCCTGTTAGCATGCCACGACGAGCCTGCGTCTGGCCACTTGGGTTTCACTCGAACCCTTGCCAGGGTACGGAAATCGTACTACTGGCCGAAACTCGCCACTTGTGTTGAACGACGCGTCCAAGCCTGCCGTGAATGTCAACGCCGAAAGTCGCCGAATGTGGAGCCTGCGGGATTGCTGAATCCTATCGAGCCGCCTCGAGGGCCCTTCGATCAAGTCGGCATGGACCTCCTGGGCCGTTTTCCGTTGTGTACTTCCGGAAACAAGTAGATAATCATCGCCACGGACTATTTAACCCGCTATGCTGAAACAAAGGCTCTTCGTAAAGGCACAGCTTCTGAGGTTGCACAGTTTTTCGTACAGAACATTGTACTGCATCATGGCGCCCCATCCTGTGTCATCACAGATCGAGGAGCGGCGTTTACGGCAAGGCTGCTGAAGAAGTTTTTCAGCTGAGTTACACCACGCATCGGAAGACGACTGCCTATCACCCTCAAGCAAATGGCTTGACCGAAAGGCTTAACAAAACAATGACCGACATGCTGTCGATGTACATAGACGTGCAGCATAAGACGTGGGACGAGGTACTACCGTACGTCACGTTTGCGTACCACACCGCTACGCAAGAGACCACACGCTTCACGCCGTTTGCTCTTGTTTACGGTCGTGAAGTGCAGACGATGTTAGAAGCCATGTTACCATGTGACAATTCTGACAATCTTGATGAAGACACTGAGCGTTTCGTGGAACGTGCAGAGGAAGCACGTCAACTGGCTCGCGTGTACATCAGGAAACAGTGTATTGACGCGCGACACTACAACCTCCGCCACCGACAAGTTGAGTACCAACCGGGTGACCAAGTGCTAGTTTGGACCCCCGTCCGCCGTAAAGGCCTTTCGGAAAAACTTCTCAGTCGGTACTTCGGCCCTTACAAAGTGCTTCGGCGAGTGAGTGACCTCAATTATGAAGTTCTTCCGGACGACACCCAGCCAGCACGACGCCGACAATCGTGGCCCGAGATTCTACACATAGTGCGGTTAAAACCATATCGCACACCACAATAGTCGTGGTTTCCGGACCATTACGTTTCTCCTGGGACAAGTCTTTCTGCCCGTCAATGTTTCGTTTAGCATCGAGTCGATGCTCTTCTGAGAGGAGGGGTAATGCCACGCGCTTGTGCCACTTGCTCCCAGAAGAAGACGAGGACAGTCTTGTTCGCGAGCTAGCGCCTTGGTCTTTTGTCGATGCTGCGCTGCCCCTTTGGCGACTCGGACTTACCTTAACGGCCTCTTTTAGAAGTCGCCTGTTCAATAAACGTGACAATATATATATATATATATATATATATATATATATATATATAGTATATGTACGCCACGTTCCATCTTCCGGAAGCCGGCTTCCGGCTCCGCTTCCGCTTCCGGCTTCCGCTTCCGGCTACTGGAGACCGCTTCCGGCGTTTTGCCCGAATGATCCCCCGGCCGGTGCTTCGCCCACTCATCATCATTCACTTCGTGGATATGCGGTGTTTTTTTTTTTTATTTATGATTGCGACGCCCAAAACGACGCTGCGCGGGAAAACTCGCAGTGGAGCGCGACTAGAACCAGCGCTGATCGCGATTGCTTCTCGGTTGGATTAAAGAACAATATTTGCTTTCAAATGGGGGGTGCGGCTCTTGCAGGGATTTATACGGGAAGAATCTTCCTTTGTGTAATTCTCTTATGCTTCGCTATCACTAATACTGCTTCGCCTTTCCGACAAAACTGCAGCCTCTTTTTCTTTCTCTTTTTTAACACGAAAGTGTTTTATGCCGGGGTCCACCAAGACTTCACTGACGTATTTCCGTCACGGAAATACGTCAGCTTACAATGTACACGAACATAATACAAAGAAAGAAACCAGAAGAAAAAGTTCCACAAACATGCAAAATTTGGAAATCGAACCCACGACCTCTCGGTCCGCGACGATAGATCGCCAAGCGTTTAACCCATTGCGCCACAAACGCATTTGCAGAGAGCTACACAGACGCGCCTTATATATCTAAAGCCCAGACCACACGTACGCTTGCAAACGCGCGCAAGCTCTCGTCCGGGCGTCCACGCATGCGCAGACGGAGTGGCACGGCTCGTACGCGTCGAAACGCGGCGCGATCTCGGTGATCAGCTCCTCTCAGTTACCGCGCGCCTGGGCTGCCTCGCGTCGGCGCGCCTGGCTACGCAGCGACGGCGCGGTACGTTCAACTCTCAGTTAAGCAGAGTTATACCATGCAAGAAAGTGCTTCTTCTTCACTTTTTGTGCTAATGTAACAGCTCCAAAAAGATAACAATTACGTTTTTAGATATCGAAGCATTTTGAAGCGCTGCCAACAACGAAATACGAAGTAGCGTCTGCCAAGGTGTAAACAAGTGAGGCCAGTGAGCGCGCGCTGTTGCGCGTATTTGTGGATGCAAACCGCCATTCCTCGCTAGGCGCGGCATCCGCAAGGCGCGTAGACGCGAGCTTACGCGCGTCTGCAAGCGTACGTGTGGTCAGGGCTTAACACTCCTCCGTGTACCCGCGCTCTTGCTCGGGGCGGTGCCGCCGCCTACGAGCAGAAAAGAGAAGTACTGCATTATGACACTAACGCGCACCGACAGTGAACGCTTCGGTGGTCTCAGCACTACGACGCCTCGATGCCAGCATTCGAAGGGACGCTGGCATCGATGATGATGATGATGATTTATTGGCATCCCCTTTGAAACGGGGCGGCGACAAATAGTCACCTAGCCTGCTTGATTTAATCAGGTATACTATACATGTTCTTTATCTTGCATTTTTGTATACCTATCATTATTTTTCTTTTTCAAAAATTTACCTTGTACCGCAGCCTATGATTTTAAGAGATCAGGTCGCATCCATCTTTTCCCTACTTTTTTTCCACCAGTACTCTAATCGTCTCTTGCTGATCTCTACGGCTGATCTGTTTATGTTTCCTTCCACTTTAAACCCAAGCGCTTCTGGGAGTTGCACGTTACCTACGGTTCTCGCTGGGTGGATCCCGTCGCATTCCATTAGGATGAACTACCAACGCATTCCATCAAGAAGCACTACCAACGCCACCTAGGTGGCGTTCACCGTACTCAGCACAGCGGAGCGTGGCCTCCGCAATTAGCTCTGAAAATGTTTCTGAAGTTGATCGCGGAGGCTGCAATTACGACGCGCTGTACGCGCTGATTTGACTCGGTGACGATTCAGTTACGTGCTTTGTCTTGCGCGTTGTATTAGTGTGTCAGTTACGTGCTTCGTCTTTCGCGTTGTGTTAGCGTGTGCAGCGTAGTGCAGCTTCCATATGCACGACGGTTGCTCGTGGTCATCGACGTTGGTAGTCGTGATGGAGGAGACGTGCCACCAGGCTTCAGCGTGGGTGCATCAACGCCTAAGGGCGCTTTAGCCACAAAACACCAATAGACATTATATATCAATGTGCAATAAACATTACTCTACTTCTGTGAAGACACGTTTCACTTTCGTGTTCTATACCGATTCCTATATAAGAGGGATCAACCACATTTTTTTATTCTGAGTCCTAGCAAAATCTCTGCTGCGCATGACTGCTGGTGATTCTGATTTCTAGTGAATCCGGCTTGCCCTCACTTCAGTTACTAAGTTAATTATATATATGTATGTCATCTGCATGCACGTTGCGATGCTTGCATCCCCAATAAATGTTGGAAATTCTTATGTTTTTCTTTTCATGAGTCGCTAGCATTACTTACTGGAAAGAGAAGCAATGCTGAGACGCATATCATGCACGTGTAATTCACACACCGTTGATAAATAACTCTGCCGAAGGGGTCACTGAAGTCTCCAGGTCTTTTTCATGGTAAAAAAATGCGCAAAGCAATTTGTTGCGAGTTTAACATACCGCAGTATATTCATTCTTATACATAGGCTATCCATATCATTAGAAATAATTCTTAGTTGGCTACCTCTTGCTCTTTAAAAATTTAATAAATTTTGTCCTGTGTGTACACATTGAAATATAATGTGTCTGGGTGTCACATGTAAGAGGCCGCCTGTGGCGCGAAAAAGAAGAGGAGCACGCGATGCCCGGTGTTCGGAACGGCGCGAGCGCGCGAGGCGCACGAACCGAGGCATAGTCGAGGGATGAACGGCGCTGTCCGTGGAGTTTCAACGTGGCACCGGGTCAGGAAGGTCGCATCTCCAGCTATGCTCTGGCGACGGGAGACTTGGGGGTCTGGTTGAGTCCGCGACGCTGGCCGTCCAAGGTGTGGCCGTCGACCTCGGCAAGTTCGGGCGAGGCTCCTGGACGGGCTGCAGCTTCTCACGGCAGGACCAGGCACCCCAGAGCGGATCCCCCTTCTGTGGCAGACCGGCACGTTCTAATCTCCTCGGGATGACACGTCGGCACTCCTGAAGAAGTTGCGACGCATCCCGACGCTAGGCCTAGGCAGGTGGGCCTAAGCAACGCCGAGCGCCATCGCTGACGAGCTGACGAGCTCATCACCAACGAAGTACCGACGAGCTCACCACCGACAAAAGAGAACGCGAGTCATCGGCATCTACGGCAGCATCGACACCCGAAGGAATACGACTTGGACCCGACGTAAGGAACTTCAAGTCAGCGGTTCGTAAGAGCCCATGTTTTTGTTTGCGACGCAGTTAGGCCGAATGCAGGGTGGCTAGACTCTGATGAATCCGCGCTACGACTGACCGAGAGACTCTAAGGCGGAGCGAGGCTCCGAAACTGAGATAGTTTTGTTTAAGTAGTTTCTAGTTAATCTGAGTTTGTTGTTTGAGTTCCAGTGAAGACTTTTGTTGAATCAATTTTAGTTTCGCGTGCCTTTAGTTTGGAGTTACGGTTTTAGTGTTGTGTGCCGCGTGCTTCTACCTCTCCTGTATATATTAAATCTTCGTTTGTCGTGCCGCCGGTCGTCTCTCTCCTCCATCGAGAGTAGCGCATGCTCGCAACTCTCCGCACTCCCAAGTAAAGGTGACACTGGGCATGATGTTCACACTGGAAATCAAAATAACATGTTGAAGTGAAAAAAAATACGGGTGAGGTAGCTGCCGTTTGTGCTTCTAGTGAGCCTGTTTTCCAATTGTCAGGATTTTCAGAAATAAATCTAAAGTATGAATTAAACCCGAGCATGTCCGCGTCAACAATGATGCAGTTATATTTTAGCCACAATAACATTTTAAGGGAAAGGTAGAGACAACTTAAAAGAAACCATAACGATTTGGGTAACAGGACTTTGGTAATGCTATTTTGGAGCGGGAAGTGTGGGCCTTCCTGCTAAACACGTTGAAGGAAATGAAGTATTTTATGCCATTAATTCAACCTCTTCAAGAGAGCTTCGTTTCACACAGATTAAGAATGTGGGTTAAACATATATTTCGTGATCCCCTAAACACCAGATATACACGTCTGCAGGTGTCAATTTCAGAAGCCAATAAGAATATTTTATCCTATAGGTCAAAAAAATATCAACTATGTAGACGCCTTCTTATAACAATACAAACATGCCCTTGCATAGGCTCTCACCTGTTCTTGCTTCAACAGTGCTGATACATTAGGACTTTCTTCAAATGCTTCCGTAGCTTCCGCAAGTAGCTTGCTTAATTCTAGCACGATTTTAGCATTATTTTCTTGCATTACGCGCTTGGAAGCACGGGGTTCGCTCTGGTGTTCCGGTGCATGAAGAAAGGTTTACTCATCCCAAATATTTCACAATAACAATTCGTCTGTTAGCTCTGCGGCAGTAGAGAAGTACTATTGGAGATGATCTGAACGGGCCAAAATCGGATTCTTTAAATCTTCAAAAATGCGATACCGCAGGTCCAGTGTTTTTCATTACGGCGTTACTCCATTAAAGAAAAAAGAAAACTCGGCGCTGAGTGAGGCACGACGAATTCAAAACATGCATGCGTGAACAATAGATCATAGATGATAAATCTACTCTGGAGCGGCCCGAGTGGAGGTGTACGCAGGGCGAAATGGTCAGAAATATCCCCGTCATTAAAGCATCCGTGGAGGCTGACAAGAGCCGACAATAAGAGCCGACAATAAGAGCCGACAATAAAACTTAAGCGCGTCAGTGAAGTTTGCACAATTCGCGTCTAATTAAACTTAAGCACTTCAGTGAAGTTTACACAATTCGCTTCTAAGTGCCAGTGTGTATTCGTCAGAGTTCTTTTATGTTGTTGAGCCTCGGATCTTGCACTGATTAGGCCCTTATTTAGGGGTCGTCATGAAAGTTTCGTACGCATAAAACTATAGCTGGGCGAACCACATTTCTTTCAGTGGTCAGTTGTGTTTGTCGCCCTTGAAGACGTGCCGTTTCGTCGACAAAAACAGAGACGCAAGGCTACGAGAAACCGTGGGTAACCGTACGCACCTGTAACTCTTACCTGCATAATATTCAGTCCGAACATTTTCTAGATCATACTGCATAATCAACTCATCGCGGATGCTGTGTTCGAGCTTCGACTCGTAAATATCGCGCAGTGCACAGGCAGAAACACAAGCCTAATTTATCAGTGAGTGGAATGAAGAATTCGGCGGACTAATACGAAGGAAGCAAAGCACCGCTTAGACAGCAACGATACGAACGAGCACATTGGTCATTGTCGAGCCTAATCCCACTCCTCGAGTTTATGCAGAATTTATACGCAGGTACAATTCGCCTTGTCGGCGCCTCCAGTACATTCATGTGCAACGGGAACACCAATGCTGTCATCAGGACTAGCCCATGGGTTCGGGGATCGCCTAGCGCCTCCGCGTAAAACATCACGCCTCACTGCATATATCTATATTCTCTCTTGTATGCGAGCACACTCCCCGTATGCTCCGACCTCGGTGGCCCCCAACCCACGGTCCACCCTGGTGAAAGATTTGATGTTCACGGTTCCCCTTGAATGTCCCGGAGATCCTGCACGTCCCGCCCTACTGTAATTTCAGGCACTCTCCTGTGGCTTCCGTTTGCTGGCATTATTCTTAATTTTTCCAGGGGACGAGCCTTTTCCAGCAGCCATACCGAATGAGCTGATGTAGGGTTATTCGTGTTGTAGGTAGAGGGCGTATACCTCTACACGAAGCGTAACTCTCAATAAGTAGATGTATGTTTCGCGTCCCTTATATTCGACGGCGCGTCCGTGGCCGGCTATACAGGATGGCATATGCAAGTGTCGGTAATGTAACGTTTTAGGGGCGAAGCTCCTTATGGCGGCACCCGTTCCGTCCCCGTCGTAGTGGTAGTAGTAGTGTGTAAGCAGTCTGAGAAAAATGAGAAAAAAATTCCGAAGTTGTGTCCGTAGCGCGGAATCGAACCAGGGACCCCTCGCTTCCGAGCGCGCGGCGTTAGCCCACTACGCCACGAAGCGGACATGGACAAGCGCACCACGATGGCTATAAATACCCAACATTAACGAAAGGCCGCGTTTCTAGCGCGTTTCTAACGCGTTTGTGCTAGCGCGTTACGGCCCGTGTAAGAAGCTGGTGTAAGACGCTGTGGCCTCTCCACCTTACCTTCAACGCGTTTCGAACGCGCTGCCCAAAGCGGTGGCAAGTCAAGTTCAAGTCGAAGGAGCGTTTATGAATACGGGGGGTATACTCTCTCAGCAGTCATGTGATGGCGTCAGGCAAACGCGGTGCACGTTCCGGCATGTGTAAATGGCTGCGTAAGACGCTGTGGCCGCTCCCCCTTACTAGAGAGTACTGCACGTTTCTAACGCCTTTGTGCTAGCGTCCCCTTAAGCGGGAGATCCGATGATTCCCTCCGGAGCTTCGCCCACTCATCATCATTCACCTCGTGGATCTGCTGTCATTTTTTTTCCGCAGAACTAGTGCGTGCTGTATGCTCAATATCTTAGCGCGGCCCACGAGCTACGTGGAAGCTGCAGGCGATGTTCTCATGCCAAACATAGTACATTCTGAAGCAGTCAGTGTTATGATATCGAATGGATAATGCCCCACAACGTTCGCGGCAATAGAAGTGGCAATAACAAGAACGAACGCAGTGTTACAGCAAGCGCGTCTTTGCGCTAGAGCAATAAGGCAGTGTGTAATATAGTAGTTAACGTAGCATTACCCCTCAATTGTTTTCGATACCGACTGCTGCCGATTGCATATGTGCGGAGTTTACGGGACTCCCGTGGCTGATATATACCGTCCGGAAGGTTTACCACGGTCTCTAATCTGGATACGCATGTCGCCTGCATGGCTGCCATTATCCTCCGCTTAGGCTCTGTGATGTCCAGTGGGGAGGTTACGTTTTTAGAAATTAGGGCATAAAAACGCGAGCTTCACAGAAGCGTTTCTGTGTTTTAGCCAAATTGACGAAATGAGACGTGCACCGGTGAATTTTCTAGCCCTTGGTACATGTATGGTGATGTTTTCGCTTAATTAACATTAGTGCCAAGAAGCGAGCAGAAGCACAAAGAGAAATATGGAGACACACAAGATGATGCGCAAGTTCTTATGCTCGTAGTGTTTGCATCGCTCTCAGTAGGTGGAGGCATGTGTGTTTTATGCAAACATTTATTTTGCTACAAGCGCTTACATGAAATATTTTCTTCAAAAGTGATAAAACATTATTGACTGTCAAAGCAAGCAAACACGTTGTACGGAACGCAGAAATCATATGCACACACTACAAATACTTCTGACGTTCACATTCGTGTCTCGTGATGGCGGCACAAAGTTTGGTCGACATTTTAGCAGACGCCATGGCAGCGTGACGGCGATGCACATGATGACACCATGATGACCACGGAATCACGACAGCGTGACGACGTCGGCGGCGTGATGACAAACTTGACGACGATGGTATAAAAACCATTACGCACTTGCGGCTTCTTTGCCATTTGTTTTCTTCAAGGAGGCCAGACACTGCACCGACCATTCACTTCAAAATCATGCAGATCCCACTCACTGTGTGTATCAGTATAAGCGAAGCTGTGGCAAACCGGCAGAACGAAACGGCGCATCTCGGCGAGCAACCCCCAACCGTCAGCTCAGGCGGCAGAGAAACGCGACAAATTGATTTAGCACCCCAGTGTCTTCCGGCATGCCACCAACGTCCATGGTTACCATTGTAAAGATTGGCGAGGTCGGATGGACTGTCTCCAATTTATTGAGGGCTTCCGAGGCTGGGCATGGTGCCCGAGAAAAGCAAATTGAGAAAACGGTGCCTGTGTTGCACCCGCACCGTGCCGGAGCTCGATTGTTTCCATTTTCTGTGTTGCCTCGCGTACTTGTCGGGCTGGTGCTGGTGGGGCTGCCACAATGCTTATTCATGTTCAGCACATAAGCAGTTGCACATTGTTGTCAGTTGGCATCAAGGAAGGAAAGAGTGGAGAAGGAAAGGCAGGGAGGTTAACCAGTTCAGGACAACCGGTTTGCTACCCTACACATGGGAGCGGGGTGAGGGGGAATGAAGGTTCATTCAACAGCAGCTCCTACATAGTGTCACATACAGATGACCCAAGTTGTTCCGACGGTAGCCCGATGCGCTATACATTCGAAAATGGACCACCTAGTGATTCAAGATGGCGAAAAAAAGATCAGAGAGATAAGCAGCCCCCATGATGCTAATCGCGCTATACCAGCACCCCCGGAGCATTTGAAAGAAGGCGAGAGCTCTGGCGCGGCAAGTAGCAAAGTTGAGCGCCAGCTGTGCATAACGTTACCACCTACATAGCGACAGCCGGGTTATTTAACGCTAAGCGGAATGAAGGCATTTTTGCAGTTTAGCAATTGCAAGGAGACGTGGCGGCTCGTAGCAACTCCATTACTGGCGTACACATGCAGGCTATAATGGTGTGCACTCTTCGGAATCAACAAAAGAGGAGCCAATATATCCACGGCGGTCGGAGAAATCGCGGTGCGTGACAGCAATCCATTGTGCGAAAAGAAGTCCCACAGAACACATCTCGCGATGAATGTTGACGTTACTGCGATCAGCACTGAAGTAATGTGTCGCCACACCGTATTGCGACCGCCGAAACGCGCCATACATAAGACGTGTACGCTGCGGAGATCGATGCCCTCTCGCGCTTTCCTTTGGACTCGCTGCGCTATCTAGCACGGCGGAACCCTTCTCGCGATGACTTGCAGGAGTAATGCGTTTAAGATTGACTCAATATAGAGATACAAGGTATTTATTTACTTATTCGTTCAAGGCCTAGTAGGCGCAACAGAAAGGAGTGGTGAAAATATACAATATTTGCCGTACAGGACAAGAATGGAAAACATGACAATAAGACACTTTGAACGGCAATCTTTAAGTTAGTGTTGCCACAAATTGAGACTGGAGGCGGGAAGGCGGTTCCATTCGTTGGTGGCTCCTGTCAAAAAGGAAGAATGGTACAAATCAGTTCTACAAGATGGCACTTCAATTTTGTCTTGATGGTCGATACGAGATGAGATATAACTGGGTGTGGTGAGAAGATTTTCTTTAAGAGAAAGGTTTAGGGTAATATATTCTATGAAAAAGACAGAGACGAGAGTATACTTGCGACGTAGCAAAAGGTCAGGCAGATCTAACTTTCTTTTCATGGACGTGACCCTAGAATGACGAGGATAATTTGAGAGAACAAAACGGGCGGCGCGGTTCTCAATGCTTTCAAGGAAAATAGCGAGATTGGTATGAACAGGGTTCCAAATCGCACAAGCACATTCTAATTTTGGACGGACGAGTGTTTTACATAGAGTAAGCTTTACTGAGGAGGGGGCTCATGGAAAGTTATGTCTGAAATAGCCTAACACTCGGTTAGCATTGTTAGTGACATATTCAACATGCACGTTCCATGAAAGGTTGTTAGTGATTTACAGGCCGAGATACTTACAGGAGTAAACAAGCGACAGGGTAGTAGCAGTAATAGAATGTGGGAATATATCGGAAGTAGGGGCTAGAGGAGACGCGCATACTTTTGCATTTAGTTGTGTTAAGCTGCATTAGCCATTTGCTGCCCAAGTTAGATACACCATTCAGGTCGTCCTGTAGCTTACCAGAATCACTAACGTTAGCTGTTTTGCGATAGATGACACAATCGTCCGCGAACAGCCTAATGGTTGAATTAGAGATCCAGTCAGGAAGGTCATTGATGTAGATGAGAAAAAATGGCCGCGTATCTGCGTGCTTCGCTGCAAATGTCGTCGAAAGACGATAGTCTTCTGCCGGCCGTACTACATGAGTGCTGGTCTGATCCGCGCCCACCCGTGATGCTGTTCTCGTACCATTTCCGTCCTGGCATGATAAATGCAATGGAGGTTTGTTTGAACAGATTTCATTTTACCGCATTATCACTGCTGGCATGCCATGTGTTCGTACCTCCACGATATGTCAGCAATGTTTCGGTCGCGTGTGGTATACTGTATAGCATGATAGTTTGCAATGAAGAACCATTTGTGAGACATGAATGTATTTTATTGCGTGGAAGGGTCAATGGCTGTGCGCATGTACTACTGGTGCGCCGAAGTAGACTCCTTCCCGTCTCCGGTGACACGAGCTTGTGCAGAGGGTTCCCTCCCTTCGTGGCAGACGTCGTTCGTCGGCGCGCATAGCATGGCATTTTCAGCGCAGCTTAAGAAACTAGGGTCTTTAGAGTTACGTATCTATGTATTTTCTATAAAAGGAACACACCTCCTAATACTTACCTAGTGATATTGCGCCTCAGATATGCGTAATATTTACTTTTTGATCGATAACGTTCACAAGTATGAACAGCCGTACCAGTTTAAGTAGTGTGGGCGGTAAGCAAGTGGTCCAACTTTGGCCGGGTGGCTGAATCGGTTGACAGACAGACAGACAGACAGACAGACAGACAGACAGACAGACCAAATTTTCAGCGTTTAAGTTCCCCAAGAAAGACTATCGTCTTTAAAAACATAGGACCGAGTATCGATCCTTGTGGTACACCGGATGTTACGGAACAAGGTATGGACGTAAATTCGTTAGCGGTTACCTACTCGGTCCTGTTAAAGAGGAAAGCCTTTAGCCATGCAAGTACCTTGGGGTCAGTCTTAAGAAGCGAAAGGTAAAAAAAATAACCAGCCCTTGCACTGTCGAGAAAACGAGGGTAAGCGAAGCTTGTGGCAAGACGACGCTGTCGCAGGTGTTCCGCTTCGTTTGCCATAAACTCAGGGTCGGCGGCTCTTCTCTGACGTTTCGCCTGGGCTTAGGAAGCACTCACGATAGCATCGGCGCGTCGACGACGAGATCTTTCCCGAGGTAGTTTGCGGTGCCATTGATAAAACGCAGCGTGCTCCTTGGCGGGACGCACGACGCGATGCCTTCCCATCCGGGCACCGAAACTGATTTGAGACGAGGGAAGCCCGGCGTAGCGCTCGCCAACCTCCTTTCGTTCCCTGTCCGCGACACACCAAACGACCCTGATTGGTAGCGGGCGTCACGTGATCCGGCGCCGGTACAGCTTTCCGCGCAGCTGCTCTACTCTGGGAGCAGCTCTGGGAGCAGCAGTGTCGTCACAGATTTCATTGCTCTCAGCGAATCAGAATGCGCCTTGATACGCCATCGCTTGCGTAAACGGCCGAGGCGCTGGTTGCGTCATGGCTGCATGGCCGCTGCGTTTGCGTTCGCCGCGATGGATACCGTTGCTGCCGCTGAACCTTGCAACGAAGAGCTCGCTAGGAAAGAAGGACTGCATTTCGGCGATATTCAGTGAAGCGGAGCGCGAAATGAACCACCGTGCTCGAGCGGTAGACGTTTCCACGTGCGATGGCGGTGAGCCGCCGGCCGCGCCGGCGGAAAGCAGAGCTTCGTTTTCGTCGACGGAAGGGGAGGCGCCCGGTCCGCCAGGCGACGATGTTCCCGACAGAGCAAGTGTAGAAAGTTGCGCACGTACTCGGTATGGTGATTTTGTGGGTTTATTTAATGACATTCAGCACTCACCGAGCCGCCAGTTTGCTGCTGCAGGGGCAGCGGTAGGGGGTTTAAGGAAGGCCGCATTGAGGGAACAGCTGCTCGATGAAGGACTGGACTCTGGGGCACGCCAAGATACTTTTCGAGGGCAGGATTATACACACACTCTGAGGGCGAGAAATGCAGAGAGCACACCATCGGTTTCTCTGGCTCTTTTGCCATTTTATCATCGGCAGAGCACTGATCCATTGCGAACGCCGGGAAGCGGGGGCTCATGGCGCGTCACCACATGAAAGGACACAATCGGGTCAACACTGCCGCTGCCCTTGAGCAAGCGCCTTGGGCCATTTATACAGCCCTCAACACTATACACACGAGGCACTCTCTGGCTGTTTCCCGCGAAGTCAACGTTTTTCGAGCCACGCAACCAAACACTGTAGAGCGGAACAGGCGCGCCCGATGATGCATGGAGCAAAAACTCAACTACAAAACTCTCACGACCGGATGTAGCGCCATGCCATTTTTTCTTATTTAATTTTGCGCTAAACTGGTATTTCCTCGCTTGAAACGGTTTAAAAAGTTGGCAAATGCTGTTTATGTACGTTTAAGCTGTATTTCATTTTGCGTTTTATTAGCAGTGATAAATCGCTCTCGAGCAATCGCGACCGGCCTGCGTTTGTAATCTCCGACGTCACAAACGTGTAGTGCGGGAAATTAAACATCTTTTCGCCGTAAGAATGGTATGACTGTGATTGTGATCAGATAATCTACCATTAAACCTAAACCTCCGGTTTCTCTTTAGTGTCCCTTTAATATATTTATTTATATATTGTCCCTGGCTCATCCGCGCATTACCCTGTCTCATAACCGCATTCCCCAATGCGGGGATGCGCCACACATGATTTCTTTCTTCCTTTCTTTCTTTCTTGTCACTGGCTCATTCCCGCATATCCCAGGCTCACACCCACATATCCAATACGGGGATGCGTCACACGTCATTTTAAAGCGAAATATTTATACTAAGGACGTCGAGCCGAGTTTCGCCTTCGCCAGCAATTTGACCTTCATTTGACCGCAGCTGCGCCGTAGCCTTGGCAACGCATCACGTGACTCACCACGCGCCTAAGAAGAGCGCGCACTCGCCCACAAAAAAAAAAGCACCGCATATCCACGGGGTGAATGATGATGAGTGGGCGAAGCTCCGGGGGGAATCATCGGTAAACCGTGAATCTTCCGTGTAATTCACCCAGTCTCGCCGCACTAAATCGTACGATTGACTTCCACCAATGACACGCGCCATATGTGACGTCATTCCTATTTTATAACAGCGCCCTTCATTATAATTGCACCATCTCCCGCTTAAGGGGACGCTAGCACAAACGCGTTAGAAACGTGCAGTACTCTCTAGTAAGGGGGAGAGGCCACAGCGTCTTACGCAGCCATTTACACATGCCGGAACGTGCACCGCGTTTGCCGACGCCATCACATGGCTGCTGAGAGAGTATAACCCCCGTATTCATAAACGCTCCTCGACTTGAACTTGACTTGCCACCGCCTTGAGCAGCGCGTTCGAAACGCGTTGAAGGCGGTGGCAAGTCAAGTTCAAGTCGAGGAGCGTTTATGAATACGGGGGTAAGGCGGAGAGGCCACAGCGTCTTACACCAGCTTCTTACACGGGCCGTAACGCGCTAGCACAAACGCGTTAGAAACGCGCAGTCTTTCGTTAATGTTGGGTATTTATTGTCATCGTGGTGCGTGTGTCCATGTGCGCTTCGTGGCGTAGTGGTTAGCGCCGCGCGTTCGGAAGCGAGGGGACCCTGGTTCGATTCCGCGCTACGGACACAACTTTCGGAATGTTTTTTTTTTCATAAAAGTAGACGTGGCTACAGAGGAGGGACAGACCCACACCCTAAGGAGCTTCGCCCCTAAAAGTAGTGCCCTGACCTTCGCACGCGTTCGCGTTCTGGATGCCTGTTTAAACGGTGTGCTCTTTGCTCTGCGTGCGTCAGCGATGCATCGCCATGTTCCGGACCAATCTCCTGCAATTGAACACAGTATGCTCTGAACACAGGATGCTCTGTCGTTGTGCTCTCTTGTCGCAAGTGTAGACCGGGCATTCTACTCTCTCTCTCAAAGTGGCAGAATATAAGCAACATTTCACTCACTCACTGCGGACAGAGTGAGCAATGCATTTCGCTCCGCCCGACATTTTGCGAGAATAAAACATTGCCTTCAAGAGTAAATCGGCCCCATTTACTCCTGCGATACTCTCCCTGGTTCTTACATTACACAGTTGATGACGCAGCCCCAGACGATAAAGGCTGCAACACACAGAGAGAGAATGGACCCCACACCAACCTCCCCGCACCACAAGGTACATCCATGTTAAAGGAAGTACCAATCAGAAAAAAAAACGGTGGAATTGCAATCCCCTTTTGCCGTGCGAAAAATGTGGTCCCAGCAGCAAAATGTGCATGGTAAAATACCTGCGAACATGCAGCCGACATAGCCTGCGCTGCCCGATGATGCGTGTGAACAATTTGGTAGGATTGTCGCTGCGACCATGAGGGCAATACCCAAAACAAGGCATCTGTCATGCCAAATGGATAAGTTTAAGGGAACAGGGTAGGCCCTATACCTCCCATGTATTTTTGACTGTGTATGTGACCCTTTTTCTCGGGATCTGCTCGGCTTTAAGGATAGATATTGGTGTCATCGTATTTAGCTACATGTGTTCTCGTTGCTGGACTAGAATTATTGTTATAGTTTAGTTCTTTTTTGCTTTGCTTTTTGGTGGACCCTCACAATTTTCAAGTCTAAATGAACAATAAACAGCTCATTAGGCAAAAGAGCCTGCATTAATTTCCATAATTCTAGTTCAGTAGACTCTCCCTTGTGTAGCCTTTGTAGTGGGAAAAATAATGCTTATAGCTTTTGTAGTTCCAAGGAAAAAGGGTCAAAGGTCACTAAAATTAATGTTTTGAGATAATAGGCCTTGAAGTGAGACCGGCAGTGTCTAAGGATTTGGCTAAAAATGGCAAAATTGGCAGCTTATTCTGTGCCAGACGAGTAATAACCATTCCGATAAACCTAGAGAAAGCCTGCGTTTTCCTTTCTGATTTTGTTTTTCAACACAGGAGAGGTACAGATGACGTATATGTATAAAAGGGGACGTGGCCAGACGCCACCTTGGTTTTGCAAAAGGTCACTTTTAGGGTAAATAAATAGCGCACGCGTAAATGGCAAAGTCAGCATTGTTCAGGAAAGACTGCGGATTAAAAATCTCTAACAAAAAAATCTAATTTTTGCTAAATTTTGCCCTACCCTGTTCCCAGATCATGAATTGCATGGCAGATACATTATTATAAATGTGCTACACCACCTGTTTAATAAACAGCCCAGCTAACGACTGCAGAGATTAAGACTTCACTGAATACTTGTAGCCACTAATTTAGGCAATAATAAGTTGCTTACATCGTAAGAGCATGCATGGAATGAAATGAAACGTGGGAGCTGCTTTATGCTAAAATTAGCACCTCCCATCACAGCATGTAGCATACGCACTATGAACTACGTAACTTTTGAGATTTTAGTAGGGCGACAATGCATTGTTACAGTTCAAACTTTCATCTGATATCTACTACATCATGTGCATGTTTCCTTTTGAAAGCTTTCATTAAATTCCGTCGCGTCGGAAATACGTCATCAGCGACGAACACAGGTAGAAGGTGCACATCGGGTGAAGTGGGCACCTTCACAAGTTCCTGCCCATTTGTGTTCTACGTCTTTCTGTATGGGTGTCGTTTGCCAGACAGCTGCGTCTCTTTCTGAGCCTGGTGTACCGACATCAGTATACAAAAACCGGTAACGTCGACGACACCGAAGGGAATTAAACTCAACCTTGAGCATGTTTATCCAGAAAGTCGGTACCGTAGCACGGCCATACAAAACTTGAGTGCACTCGCGATAACTCCTGCCACATGAACACTCTGGATCTGCATTGCATTTTTCGGGCGCCATTGAGCTTATACGCTACCAAACGAGCGCGCTTGAAGACAATTGTATAGCTGCCTTCGATCAACACGAAGCTGAGTTTTCAACCGATATATTTAACACGGCGCTCTCCGTAATACCTTGAAAATGTGTAACACTTACCTGAAGCTAGGTATCGCAGTGTGACCTGCAGCCGTGTTTCTACCGATATAGAACGGTGCAAAACCCTATCCATCCTTCGCATGTCGGGCCCCACGAACGGCAGCAGTTGCAGAAACTGCTCGCTGCTTACGCGAAATAGCCTCCGGTATTCGTCGAGATCAATTTTCAGGAGGTCTTTCTAAAGCAGGCTGTCGATCGCCCCCGAATTCTTTCCTTCCGATATTATTTTTCCGCCAACAACGCCGTTATCGCGGAACCAAATCACAGCCCTCGTCAATCTCTGACAGAACGACAGCCAGCGCGGCCAAACGTCGCTTTCTGCTGTGCTCCATTTTGTGGAATACTCTTGTCGGGAACCGAGGGGTCGCAGCGGAGCGCCAGCGCAAGAGCAGCAGCTCAGCAGGTTTTCAGAAAGGACTAGCGCGTTCCGTGCTTGCGCCGTTAGCACAAGCCGCCCAACTTTATGGGCGTCTTGCGCTGAAGTTTGAGGTATAGTAGCGGCGCCTGGTGGCGGCGAAAAACATCACCTGGGTAGTACCAGCTTGGGTAGTATTAAGCCCTGGTTGTGGCGAAGCACGTTTCTGGGTGGAGTTTTGCGTCGATTCGCACTTTTTTCTGCCCTGTTGCGAGTGTGCGTATTTCAGCCTCGAGGACGGTGCTCGCACCTGGTTCCAGAACCGCGAAGAGGCCCTGACATCATGGCGTGAGTTACGTCGGCGGCTCTTGGACACGTACTCGAGCCCCGATCGCCGAGAGCGAGCAGAACGGGCCCTCCAATCCCGTGCTCAGAAGCCCAATGAAAGTGTTCTGATGTACGTTGAAGACATGACACGTCTCTTCAGGCGAGCCGACCCTAGCATGCCCGAAGACAAGAAGCTCCGTCATTTGATGCGGGGTGTCAAAGAACAGCTCTTCGGTGGGCTTGTTCGTAACCCGCCGGGGACGGTTACCGAGTCCTCGCAGAAGCCGTTGCTATGGAAAAGGCGCTGCAGCAGCGGTCGAACCAGTATGACCGGCAAGTGAATGCTGCTTCGACAACCATCGGTCTGGGAGCTTTCGCCACTGACATTGAAGTGCTCCGCGAGCTAATACGATCGGTAGTCCGCGACGAGCTGCAACAGCTGCACCGGGCGCAGCAGCCTACGGTCAACTGCATCGCTGACATCGTGCGTGACGAAGTGCAGCATGCACTCGGGGTACCTCAACCTCGCCCCGAAAGAACACCCCAGGCGAGTGAATTTCGGCGCACGACATACGCTGACGCGTTGAGGCGCAGTCTCCCCGCATCGGCAACATCCCCACTCGCGGCGACCGATTTCCAGCGTGAGACGTATGGGGACACACTGAGCCGCTCCATCCCTGCATCAGCTCCGCCAAGTCCCGTTGCCCTCCACTCGGCACAGGCGGTACCTTACTTTCCCGACAACCGCACTGTCACACGTAAATCGGACATTTGGCGCACGCCCGACCGACGACCGCTTTGTTATCATTGTGGTGAGGCGGGTCACATATACCGCGAGTGCCACTACCGCCAACTTGGACTGCAGGGTTACGCTGCCAATTCACCTCGACCCCGGTTTGGACAGAGGCCGCCCGAAATTGAAGCGTTCATCGCCCAGCAGCGCGCGCCTCAGTCACCAAGACGCCATTCGCGATCGCCATCACCGCGGCGATCCTATCCAAGTCGCGAAGGTACGTCGAGGATGACGCAGGGACGGTCTCCGAGCCCTCGCCTGGAAAACTGACGTCAGCGACCTTCCGAGGCGAGGCCGCTGACGCGCGAACGTGCTGAAGACCTCCCAGCGACGCGACCTCGACCCGACGGAGATTCGACGACGCCTGTACCCAGAGATTTGGACCTCCAAGCGACGCGACCGCGACCTGACGGCGATTTAACGACGCCTGTACCTCAGCCTGCAGACAAGTTCGCGATGAACATACCTGTGCTCGTCGACGGGAGAAATGTCAGTGCGCTAGTCGACACCGGCGCCGATTACTCCATTATTAGCGGAAAATTGGCGAGCCTTCTCAAGAAAGTTATTATGCCTTGGACTGGGACACAAGTTCGTACAGCTGGCGGACACGTTATCGCACCGCTTGGCGTGAGCACTGTTAGGATACGAATCCGAAATTGCACGTTTCTCGCTAGCTGCATTGTCCTGCGTGAATGTTCCCGTGATTTCATTCTTGGAATGGATTTTCTCCGGGAATATGGTGCCATCATCGACCTCAGGAAGCGTTACATCACTTTCTCTGCGAGGAACGCTACGGCACAAGATGATGCCTGCCGCCATAGAGCCGGACTTCGCGTTTCCGACGACAGCGTAACTATACCGCCTCGTTCCAGCGTTATGGTTCAGGTGATAACTGAAGGGGCGCGCAACGGTCAAGTCCTAGCAGAAGGCAACATGTCCCTTTTGCTAAACCTCGGAATTTGCGCGGCACGAGGCATCATTGACCTTCGAGATGGCCGGGCTGAAATATTGCTCACAAATTTTACTAATGAGCATCGACACCTTTTTCGCGGCACTGCCATCGCCTACGCTGAAGCCTTGGAGGACGTGATTGAGTGCTTCGCTTCTGAAGAAACTGACGCCGATGAAGCCTCGCTCGCAGGCATTGACATCAATAACGAGCTGCTGCAGGAGAAAAAGAAGGCACTGCGACAACTATTATCGGAATTGAAGGCATGCTTTGCGTCTTCCTCTAAAGTTAGTCAAACGCCAATCGTGCAACACCGAATAATCACCTACGACGATGCGCGTCCTATCCACCAGCAGCCGTATCGTGTCTCGCAAAAAGAACGCGAGGCAATCAAAGCTCAAGTAAAGGAAATGATTGACGATGGCGTCATCCAGCCTTCAAGCAGTCCGTGGTCTTCACCGGTTGTACTCGTCAAGAAGAAGGATGGCACGCTTCGCTTTTGTGTTGATTACCGAAAGCTCAACAACGTCACAAAAAAGACGTTTACCCGTTGCCGCGCATCGATGATTCTCTGGACCAGCTACGACGAGCGAATTACTTTTCATCTCTTGATTTAAAAAGCGGCTATTGGCAGATTGAGGTCGACGAGCGGGACCGTGAAAAAACTGCCTTTGTCACTCCGGACGGTCTTTACGAGTTCCGGGTGCTTCCGTTCGGTCTCTGCTCTGCTCCAGCAACTTTCCCACGGATGATGGACACTGTGCTAGCCGACCTGAAGTGGCAAAGCTGCCTCGTGTATCTAGATGATGTCGTCGTTTTTTCAGCCAGTTTTTCTGAGCATCTTATCCGACTCCGTCAGGTACTCGAGGCAATCCGATCGGCTAACCTTACACTAAAGCCTCAGAAATGTCACTTCGGCTACCAAGAGCTGAAGTTTCTCGGTCATGTCGTCAGCGCGAAAGGCGTCCGTCCTGATCCCGACAAAACTGCTGCTGTGGCCGCTTTTCCAACCCCTACCGATAAGAAAAGTGTCCGGCGCTTCCTGGGTCTGTGTGCGTACTATCGGCGCTTTATCAGTAATTTTTCGAAGATTGCTGAACCGCTTACCCGTCTCACAAGAAACGATATGCCGTTCACTTGGGGCGCTCACCAAGAAGCCGCTTTCACCGACCTCCGACACCGCTTAGCTTCACCGCCCGTTCTTGGACACTTTGACGAACAGGCCGAGACTGAAATTCATACCGACGCCAGTAACATTGGCTTGGGTGCGGTACTCGTACAACGGCAGGAGGGCGTTGAAAGAGTTATCGCTTTCGCAAGTCGCACTCTATCGCGCCCGGAGTCCAACTACACCACTACGGAGAAAGAGTGCCTTGCGGTCATATGGGCTCTTGCAAAGTTTCGGCCTTACCTTTACGGCCGCCCTTTCAAGGTCGTGACAGATCACCACTCGTTGTGCTGGCTGGCAAACTTGAGGGATCCTTCTGGACGACTGGCACGGTGGAGCCTACGCCTGCAGGAATACGATGTGACCATCGCATACAAGTCCGGGCGCACGCACGAAGACGCCGACACGTTGTCGCGCGCGCCTGTCGAATTTCCTGATAACGCCATTGAGGACGACAGCGCTTTCCTTGGGGCTGTAAGTGTGACAGATTTGTCCCAACTGCAGCGCACAGATGAGGAATTGCGGCGTATTATCGAACATCTAGAAGGCCGCAACGCCACTCTGCCCCGTCAATTAGCTCGCGGACTGTCGTCATTTTGTTTACGACAGGGCGTACTGTACAAGAAGAACTCCGCTGCCAGCCACAAAACCTACCTTTTGGTCGTGCCAGCAGAGCTTCGTGCCGAAATTCTGTTCGCCTGCCACGATGAACCTCCGTCTGGCCACCTAGGCTACACCAGAACCCTTGCTAGAGTGCGCAAATCGTACTATTGGCCGAAACTCGCCACTTGCGTTAAACGGTATGTCCAAGCCTGTCGTGAGTGCCAGCGCCGGAAGTCGCCAGCTGTGAAGCCTGCGGGATTACTGCAACCCATTGACCCACCTCGAAGACCTTTTGACCAAGTCGGCATGGATCTCTTGGGCCCGTTTCCTCGGTCATCTTCGGGAAACAAGTTTATAATCATAGCCACAGATTATTTGACGCGCTATGCTGAAGCAAAGGCTCTGCCTCGAGGCACTGCATCCGAGGTTGCGCAATTTTTTGTGAACAACATTGTACTGCGTCATGGCGCCCCATCGTGCGTCATTACCGACCGAGGAAAGGCATTTACGGCACGGCTCATTGAAGACGTTTTCCTATTAAGTTACACGACGCATCGAAAGACGACTGCCTATCACCCGCAGACAAATGGCCTGACCGAAAGGCTCAACACAACTATGACTGACATGCTCTCTATGTACGTGGACGTTCAGCACAAAACGTGGGATGAAGTACTTCCCTACGTAACGTTTGCGTACAACACCGCGACGCAAGAGACCACCCGCTTCACGCCATTCTACCTTGTTTACGGTCGTGAAGTTCAGACCATGCTTGAAGCAATGCTTCCATGCGACACCTTTGATGGTCTTGACCAAGACGCCGAGCTCTTCGTGCAGCGAGCCGAGGAAGCACGCCAACTGGCTCGCACGAACATCAAGAAACAGCAGTGCATCGACACACGCCACTACAACCTCCGCCATCGCCAAGTTGAGTACCAACCAGGAGATCGGGTTCTGGTCTGGACTCCTGTCCGCTGCAAAGGCCTATCGGAGAAACTTCTCTGCCGGTACTTCGGACCTTATAAAGTGCTGCGGCGCGTGAGTGACGTCAACTACGAGGTTCTTCCTGACGGCAGCCAACCATCACGACGTCGAAAGACACTACCCGAGATTGTGCACGTTGTGCGGCTGAAACCATACCGCACTCTATAACCACCATAGTTTGTGGACCATGCCATTCCTTTTGTTTTATTTATTTTTGTCGTGGACAATCATTGCCTCAGTGACATTGCCCTGCGTTTTATGACTGCGCGTCAGCCAGCGTTCGTGTGTGCATGTGTCTTCCACGCGTGTACTTCTACGTTCGCCCTGTAGTGTGTGTGCTTCTTTTAGCATCGAGTCGATGCTCTTCCGAGGAGGGAGAATAATTCCACACCTTGCAACATGTGGGCCATAATTAGAAAGCCGAAGACGCGCGCTAGTCCGCGCGCCATGCGCCGGCACCTGCTTTTTGACGGGCGCCAGCGAAGAGGCAGACGAAGTTACTCCGATCCACGCGCGGGTGCCTGAGCTTTTGCGTTTGTTCAGCTGGCGGTCAGAGACTCGACGTTCAACGCCTCAACGCTTCAGGTCGTCTGTTCTCCTAGAACGTGAAAATATTGTACCGTTTTCCTTCAAGGCCTCACGAAGCGGAGCGTCGGGCGCGCTGGATAACTGCAGTTCGTCGCACTCTGTGAAGTGGTGAAGTCACCAGGTGTGTGCAAATGACCACAAATGGTCGGACTGATTCGGTGACAATTCACTACCCCACTACGAGCAGCACAGGTTAGAGAGTTAAATGTGCTCATCCTTTACCTCACGCCAGCACGTTGAGGAAGCGCAGCAAGGTAGTATTGATTACAGCACATTATATTCGAGCTCTGTCATTCAAAGCCACATCAAGCGAGCAGTGCACGAGCTCGCGCTGCAGCGCGATTCGCACGTACGTTACTGCGAGCTCATATGCACTGCATCAGTTATTTATCAGTTGCTTAAGGGACAGATGGCCGCTACTACAGCACAGGCATAATTACTTGTCAAGCGGCATGCAGTCAACAAAGATTGCAAGGAGACCCGCCGTTTCGCGGCATGTCGAAAGACCACTGCCATCGCGGCGCATACGATCGTGCGCTCGAGCAGTTCGTACATCGCGGCGTGCTGAAAGACCACTGCCGATGCGGCGAGTACCGTCGTGCGCTCGAGCAGTTCCGCACACAGGATGTCTGCTTATCGCTGCTGTGAATTAATTTATAGTGTTACGGAGCGATCCATACATGGATCAACGCGATGCTTGGCAGAGCAACGAAGACGACGACGAAGACGCTGGCACGTGTGCCGGATCAGACATCTCTTGCCCTAGCCTTCTTTGTATATATTCTGTATATATATCTTTCACCCCCACCTCCGCTTCCGTCACAATAGCAAGCATTTCCTCGCGTTTGTAGCAGCGTGCAAACCTTACCCGAAGTTCAACTTCGTACGCGACTCGCTTTACTTCCGATTGACACCGCGCTAAAACTTCGCCGCTTATTTTTTAAACGGCTTACACGTATTCGCTGTTGCATAATTTCTTGCCTTTACGCAGCGTGCCACCCCTGAAAAAATCTTCGGCGCCCAATATTCGCTACAAGCCGTGGTACAACACAACCGAAAGTGGCGGGTCCACATTGTAAACGTGCTTTCCGAAGCAGAAGACCGAGCTTGGTACTACCCAGTTTAGGACAGAGGGCGCTTTTTAGCACCATTTTCGCAGCACCCCCTGGGCAACGCAGGAGCCCCATTGTCGTCGTCATTCGCAGCCAGCCCCAAGGCGCCGGCCAAAAGCGCCGACCTAAGCGTCCCCGCTTAGCAGCGTCGGTGGCGGCTACAGGGCCCCCCGCCCAGACGGGACGGCGAAATGTACTCGTCGACGAGGCAGAGAAGTAGGTGTCTTAGTTGCAAGCAGATTGACGGGTGCACCGGCGACGTCCACGAGGAGCTCCTTAGGAGGCGTCTCGACGTAGGCCGGTTTGAGGCGGTCTAACGGAACGACCTCTTCGCGACCATTCAATAGGATGGTGTCGGACTTCTGCGTCTTGTGGAGGACACCGTACGGTCTGTCGTAGGATGCTGTAAGAGGCGCCTTTACAGCGTCTCGTCTGAGGAACACGTGGGACGAAGGCGCAAGGTCTGGGTACACAAAGATGCTGTGGTCCGATGATCGAGGCGGTACGGGGCGCAGTTGCTGAATGCAGTCCTGTAGGCGTTGGAGGTACTGTAGCGGCTGGGGCGAGGGGGCCGAAGGAACGAACAAGTCTCCAGGAAGCCGCAGTGGTGCGCCGTAGACGAGTTCGGCCGCTGAACAGCCAAGGTCGCGACGAAGGACGGCACGTAGGCCGAGAAGCACCACAGGAAGGTGGTCGACCCAGTGGTGGCGATCAAGGCGCGCAGTGAGGGCAGCCTTGAGCTGGCGATGAAGCCGCTCAACCATGCCATTGGCACAGGGATGATATGCAGTGGTACGGCAGTGCTTAGTGCCAAGCAGACGGCTGAGCGAAGTGAAGAGTGTACAGTGAAATTGCCAGCCGCGATCAGTTGTCACAATGCTAGGGCAGCCGAAGCGGGAAACCCATGCTGAAACGAAGGCTTTGGCCACCGTTTCCGCAGTGATGTCCGGAATGGGCCCGGCTTCGTGCCAACGGGTGAAGCGGTCGATCATTGTTAGAATGTAGCTAGCGGCAGTACTGAGTAAGGAAGTGGTCCAGCCAAATCAAGATGGACGTGGTCAAAGCGGCAGCCAGGTGGAAAGAACGACTGCGTGGGAGTCTTCGCGTGGCGGGTCACTTTGGTGGTCTGGCATGCGAGGCACGAGCGTGCCCACTGGCGAACATCGGTGTTAATGCTTGGCCAGACATACCGCAGTGTAACGAGGCGCTGCGTGGCTCGGATGGTGGGATGCCAGATGTCATGAAGTGATTGGAACACTGCACGACGGAAGGCAGCCGGACTGAAAGGCCGTGGTGCAGCCGCTCACATGTCGCACCAGAGGGAGCCAGGCACAAACGGGTGAGGAACGAGTTGTAGACGGAGGGAACGGGGATGGTCACGCAGCGCTTGCAACTCGGCGCCCGAGCTAGGCCTTCCCAATCCACAGTTGATGCAGAAGTGCCGAGGGAGGTGATGCATGAAAGTGCATCAGCTGCCTCATTTTCGGTGCCTTTTATATGCCGGATATCCGTTGTGAACTCCGATAGATAGGCCAGTTGACGAAGTTCACGTGCGACGTACTTGGAAGAGTTTGTACGGAAGACATACACCAGAGGCTTATGATCTATTAGAACATAAAAAGGCTGGCCCACCAAGAAGTGTCGGAAGTGCTGGATGGTGGTGTATATGGCTAGCAGCTCGCGGTCAAAAACGCTGTAGCGAGTCTCGGCAGGTTGGAGCTTCCGAGAGAAGAAACCCAGTGGGTGCCACTCGGAGTTGATTTGCTGCTGGAGAACAGCACCGATGGCCACACTGGAAGCATCCACCATGATGCGGGTTGGCACGTTAGTCCTCGGGTGGATGAGAAGTACTGCATCGGCGACGGCTTTTTTAGCAGACCTGAAAGGAGCTTCAGCTTCGGGAGACCAGGAAATTGCGGATCAGGAGCC
This sequence comes from Dermacentor silvarum, assembly GCF_013339745.2. Lineage (NCBI taxonomy): Eukaryota > Metazoa > Arthropoda > Arachnida > Ixodida > Ixodidae > Dermacentor > Dermacentor silvarum. The sequence continues at coordinate 124,625,992 of NC_051156.1, forward strand.
CTTGGTCGTGCGAAGAAGGTCAGTCAGTGGGTGCAGAAGCTTAGCGCAGTGCGGAATAAAACGCCGGGAGAAATTCACTACGCCGAGGAACTCACGCAGCTGGCGCAGGGTAGTGGGTGCTGGGAAGTATTTCACGGCCTGGACGTGAGAGGGCAACGGACGAATTCCCAGCGCCGAGATGTGGTGTCCCAGAAACTCGAGCTCGGAAGACCCAAATACGCATTTCTGGGGGTTGACAACCAGGCCAAATTGTTGAAGGCATTGAAAGAGTTCCCGGAGGTGACGCTCGTGATCTTGTAGATTGGGACTCGCGACGAGGATGTCGTCGATGTAGGCAAATACAGCCGGGAGGCTGCGCGTTACCTCGACGATGAATCGCTGGAACGTTTGAGCAGCGTTGCGTAACCCAAAGGGCATGCGCACATACTCAAACAGGCCGAAGGGTGTAGTAATGGCCGTCTTCGGGATATCGGCAGGCTCAACGGGGATTTGGTGATAGGCCTTGACAAGGTCCACTTTACTAAAGATTTTGCATTCTTCCAAATGGCCTGTGAAATCTTGGATGTGTGGAAGGTGATAGCCATCGTGGACCGTGTGAGCGTTGAGCGCCCGGTAGTCACCGCACGGACGACAGTCACCCGGTTCTTTCTTGGGCACCAGATGGAGTGGGGAGGCCCAACTGCTGGAGGAACGGCGAATGATACCTAGTTGGAGCATGTGCTCGAATTCCCATTTAGCAATGGCCAGACGCTTACCGAAGTCGCGGCGCGGACGGGCTGCGACGGGTGGACCACGCGTGACAATGTGGTGGGTGACGCTGTGCTTGGGTGGCTGATTTAAATTGCAGGGCCTCATCACTTCAGGGAAATCTTCGAGGATTCGAGCGTACGGGCATGATGGGGTCAGCGTGCGGATGCCAGTGGAAGCTACAGCAGACAGAACGCCAGGAATGGAGAGGCGCGTCTTGCTGTCAATCAGGCGATGGCGGCGCATGCTGACGTCGAGGTCGAAATGGGTCGGGACGTCGGAGCCGAGGATAGGCTGAAGGACGTCGGCCACAATGAAGACCCACTGGAACGTGTGCCACAGGCCAAGGTCGAGAGTGAGGGACCGCAGACCATAAGTGGCGATGCAGGTAGAGTTTGCCGCGCGGAGTGTACGTCCAGGTGACTCAGAAACGCTGTCACGCTTGGAGGACGGCAGTACACTGACCTCGGCAACCGTGTTTACAAGGAACCGCAGGCCCGAAATGCGATCCATGAATATGAAAAGGCGGCCGGGTTGTAAGGCGGGGTCACATGGCCCCGTCAGTCATCTCGCGGTGCGTTTCCCGACCATTCGCAAGGGGACTTGCACCGACGGTTGCGGTGCTGGAAAGTGCGATGGCACCAGCAGGTAGGCAAGCGTCGAGGACTGCGCGAGCGTCGACTAGTCGGGCAAGAGGGACGGCGGCTGGGACATGAAGTGGAGCCGCGCTGGTCATGGGAGGACGTCCGAAGAGCGTTGATGAAAACGGCGAGCTGGTCGATCCGAGACTCTAAGCGGGCCATGATTGAGGACTGTGACGTTTAAGAGAGGACTGCGACTGAAGGAGAAGTCGCGTCGTGGACGCGATCAGCGAGCTGGGCGAGGCGGTCGAGGCTCAAGTCCTCTGTAGCGGCCAAGACATGGCGGGTGGACTGTGGTAAGCGCTGCAGGAAGAGCTCCCTCAACAGCGCACTGTTCGAGTCGACGTTGCTTGTGCCCAGGAGCTGTCGCATGCTGTTGAGCAGCTTGGAAGGGCGGCGATCTCCAAGGTACTAGGAGGTGAGCAGGTGCTGGAGGCGCGCGCTCTCCGACGTCGTGGTGCGTTCTAAAATAGTGCTTCAGTTGCTGGTATGGGGTCTCACTCAAAGGTGCAGCGATAACGTCCGCCACTTCTTGAGCCCCCTCAGAAGACAGGTTGCAAAGTAAGTGGCGAAACCGCGAAGCCTCCGAGGTGATGTAGTGCAGATTGAAGATGGCTTCGACCTGGGCGAACCAAACCTGCGGATTCTTGCGCCAGAACGTGGGCAGGTGGAGCTGTATACCTGCGACGTCCCGTGGGCACGAGGTAGCGTCAGGCGGAAGGTTACCTGAGGGCGGGAGGTTGCTGGGGTCGGTCATCCCTTAGGCCGGAGTCACCACTGTCGAGAACCGAGGCGTCGCAGCGGAGCGCCAGAGCAAGAGCAGCAGCTCAGCAGGTTTTCAGAACGGACTAGCACGTGCCGTGCTTGCGCTGTTAGCACGCGCCGTCCAACTTTAGTGTCGTCGTCATTCGCAGTCGCCCCAAGGCGCCAGCGTCCCCGCTTAGCAGCGTCGGTGGGCGCTACACTCTCAAACATGGCGGAAGAAACTGTCAAACATGTCTGCTACTGCTAGTAGCCAGCGCAGAGTAATCCGGCTCTCTGGTGCTGTCATCTTGTAGGGCCTCCACCGCCATGTGCATGCACTTCCAGCCGGACTGTCCGTGGCATAGTCGTCCGCGTCCGCGAAAAATCCGGATACGGTCCTTCGTTTGGATGCACCATAAGGGTTTATACTGGTCGCATGAATAGCCAAACAGATTATAAGGCCATTAAAGAGTACATTTATTGAACCGTCTACTGCTACATCAATCGCGGTAAAAAACATATGTCGCGTCGTATGCGTGAGGATGAGCGAGTGGCACAATACTTACGCATACTTGGAAAACTCCAGTGAAGTTCTGCATATAATTTAATTTTAATGTCAGCTAGAATATCTGCTATCCCCGTTTACTCTCTGATCCCCAATGCTGTATTCCTGTCTCTTAAGGTTACGCCTAACATTTTTCGTTCCATCGCTCTTCGCGCGGTCCCTAACTTGTTCCCCAGCTCTTTTGTTAAACTCCCGAGTTTCTGCCCCATACCTTTGAACCGGTAGAATGCACTGGATTTGCGCTTTTCTTTATAACGACCGGTGAGCTCACAGTCAGGATTTGGTAGTACCTACCGTATGCACTTCAACGAATTTTTATTCTTCTGTGAATTTCCTTCTCATGATAAGGGTGCCCTGCGAATAAGTTACCTAGATAAACGCACTCCTGCACCGACTCTAGAAGTTGACTGGCGACTATGAATACTTGTTCTCTTGCGATGCTGGCCAGGCACTGCGCCGAACTATAAAAGATGCAAATATTTGTCGATTCAGGCGTCGCTGGAGTGACGTAACCTACTTCGCCGATCCCTTCATTGCACGCTGAAAACGCGAGAACACACATTTCCCCGTAGGCATTCGTAACGGCCACATGCCGCCGGGTCAAGAAACTCTCGTCGACGCTGAAGAGAGGAAACGTTCGACGGGCCAGTGAGAGTGCCGATGCGCGTTAAGAGTGCGCCAGTGACGCCAAGAAGATGAACGACAGTTAAAAGATGCTGCTGTAAACAAGTTATTTGACTAAGACTTGACATCCGGCACGCATTTTTCGATATCTGGCAATGTACAGCTGCATGTGGGCGGCAGAATAGAATATAGTTGTAGCCGCCAGTCATTTGACTTCGGTGTCATCATGGCGAGCGCGTAACAAGAAGTTGGAATTGCAGTAATGCCAGCTGCGTCTGCACACAGTGCTCTGAAAAAGAGTGATGAGCTGCCCCCCGCAAGCAACCTGCCGTCTTTTAAAGCAAAGCTTTTTAGAAGAATCTTCCCGGAGAGCACACAGGATAGCACATTAAAAGTTATAAAAAATCGGCTTATATCATTAGCTATTCTGCCGCTACATAAGAGATTGGCTCCTTAACGGCTACGTTAATTTTCCATGGAATCACGCAGTGACACAAAAAACTGTCACTAAGTGTCCTCAGCGCAAAAAACGTATGCCTTCAAAGGCGTATTTCCTTTATTAAAGCGAAGCTTGTTGTGCCTTCATTACAGGGGTTTGGCGCGTCCTCTTGGTCAGTTCCATGCCGAGAAAGGTACGCGGGATCCCGAAATATTTGTACAGTAAAGCTAGATTTAAAAGGAGGCAGGGATCGCTTAATCAATCTGTTGACGAGTGTGATGTGGCTACCGGCTCATCAGTGGCTTTCTTGCGTAAGGCATGATTTGGCGGTCTGAACGTCGTTATGCTTGTACGCAGAGAAAACTGGCGATGCGTCTCGTCGTGTGAACTCGGCTTAAATTCGCCGATCCTGGAGACAGTAATCCGCAGTCGCGTCAATTACGTGGGCCATGTGGTAAGTGTTTGTGCGTCTTACTGATTTACAGGGGACACACGCAATCGCTAAGCTGCTAAACACGTTGAAGGAAATGAAGTATTTTATGCCTTTATTTAACCGCTTCACTACAGCTTCGTTTCACACAGATTAAGAATGTGCGTTAAACATATATTTCTTCCTCCCCTAAAGAGCAGATGTACACGTCTGCAGGTGTCAATTTCAGAAGCCACTAAGAAGATGTTATTCCTATAAGTCAAAGAAATATCAACTATGTAGACGCCTTCTTATAACCAATACAAACATGCCCTTGCATACGCTCTCACCTGTTCTTGCTTCAACAGTGCTGACACTTTAGGACTTTCTCCAAATGTTTCCGGAGTTCCCGCAAGTAGCTTGCTTAATTATTGCATGATTTTTGCATTAATTCTTGCATTACACGTTTAGAAGCACGGGGTTCGCTCTAGTGCTCCTGTGCATGAACAAACGTTTACTCATCTGAAATATTTCACATTAACAATTCGTCTGTTAGCTCTGCGGCAGTACAGAAGTACTATTAGAGATGATCTGAATGGAGCAAAATCGGAATCTTGAAATCTAGATACCACAGGTCCAGTGTTTTTCATTACGGCGTTACTCGATTAAAGAAAAAAATATAAAAAACTCGCAGCTGAGTGAGGCACGATGAATTCAAAACATGCATGCGTGAACAATCGATCATAGATGGTAAATCTACTCTGGAGCGGCCCGAGTGGAGGTGTACGCCGAGAGAAATGGTCAGAAATATACGCGTCATTAAAGCATCCGTGGAGGCTGAACCGACAAGAGCCGGTAATAAAACTTAAGCGCGTCAGTTAGGTTTGCACAATTCGCGTCTAATTAAACTTAAGCACGTCAGGGAAGTTTACACAATTCGCTTCTAAGTTCCAGTGTGTATTCGTCAAAGCTCTTTCATGTTGTGGAGCCTATGATCTCGCACTAAGTAGGCCCCTATTTAGGGGTGGTCGTGCCAGCTTCGCACGCATAAAGGAGGCCTTGGACGAACCACATTTCTTTCAGCGATCACTTGTGTTAGCAACCGGTGAAGCCGTGCCCTTTCATCGACAAAAGCAGAGAAGCAAGGCTACGAGAAACCGTGGGTAACTGTACGCACCAGTAACCCTTACCTGCATAATATGCAGTCCGAGAGCATTTTCGAGAGCATATTGCATAATCAACGCATCACGGATGCTGTGCTCTAGCTTCGACTGATAAATGTCGGGCGCTGCACAGGCAAAAACACAAGCCTAATGGAACAATGCGTGGAATGGACAATTCGGCGGACTAGTACGAAGCAAGCAAGGCACGTACCGCTTAGGTAGCAACGCTATGAACGAGCACAAGAGTTATTCTTGAACCTAATCCCACTCCTCGATTTATCATGAATTTTGTACGCATGTGAAATTCGCCTTTGCGCGAGAACAACGTGTTAAAAACGTGTCATAATTTATTAAACTTTGGCGGCGCCTCCACAGCATCCATGTGCAACGCGTACACCAAAGCTGTAATATCGACGAGCCCGTGGGTTCGGTGCTCGTCGGGGAGCTCCGCGTAAAATTTGCCGCCTCCACGCATCTATCTATATTCGCTTCTCCATTGTATGCGAACACACTCCTGGTAAGCTCCGTCCTCGGGGGCACACAACCCACGGTGCACACTGGTTCAATATTTGATCCCCCCGCTGCCCCTTGAGTGTCCTGGAGATCCTGCACCTACCGCCCTACTGTAATCTCAGGTGCTCTCTTGGGATCTGTTTGCTGGCATTATTTTTTAAATTTCCCAGGCTACGCGCCTTTCCCAGCGACCATAGCGAATGGTCTGATGTAGGGTTATCCGCGTTGTAGGTACAGGGTGCATACCTCTACACGAGGCGTAATTCTCAATAAGCAGATGTATGTTTCGCGTCCCTTATATTCGACGGCGCGTCAGTGGACTGCTATAAAGGATGACATATGCAAGTGTCGGTAACGTAACGTTTAGGCATCCGTTGAACTAGGGCGTGCTGTGTGTTCGATACCTTAGCGCGGCCCACGAGCTAGGTGGAAGCTGCAGGCGATGTTCTCATGCCAAACATAGGACATTCTGAAGCAGTCCGTGTTATGATATCGAATGGATAATGCCCCACAACGTTCGTGGCTATAGAAGTGACAATGACAAGAACGAATGCAGTGCTACAGCAAGCGCTTCTTTGCTATAGAGGAATTAGGCAACTTGTAATATAGTAGTTAGCGTAGCATTACCCTTCTATTGTTGTCGATACCGACTGCCGCCGATTGCATATTTACGGAGTTTACGGGACTCCCGTAACTGCTATGTGCCATCCGGAAGGTTTACCACGGTGTCTAATCTGGATACGCATGTCGCCTGCATGGCCGCCATTATCCGCCGCTTAGGCTCTGGGATGTGTAGTGCGGAGGTCACGTTTTTAGAAATTAGTGCATAAAAACGTGAGCTTCACAAAAGCGATTCTGTGTTTTAGTCAAATTGAAGAAATGAGACGTGCACCGCTGAATTTTCTATCCCTTGGTACATGTATGGTGATGCTGCGCTTAATTAACATAAGTGCACAGCAGCAAGCAGACGCGCAAAGAAAAATACGGAGACACACAAGGTGATGCGCAAGTTCTTACGTTCGTAGTGTTTGCATCGCTCTCAGTAAGTGGAAGCATTTGTGTTTTATGCAAACATTTGTTTTTATGATATGTTTTGACGCTTACATGATATGCTTTCTTCAAAAGCCATCAAAGATTATTGATTCTCAAAGCAAGCGAACACGTTATACGGAACGCAGAAATCATATGCACACACTACGAATACTTCGGAAGTTTACTGCTGACGTCCATAACCGTGTCTGGTGATGGCGGCAGAAAGTTTGGTCGTCTTTATGGTATACGCCATGGCAGCGTGACGGCGATGCACATGATGACGCCATGATGACCACAGAATCACGACAGCGTGACGACGCAGACGGCACGATGACAGCGAGACGACGATGACATTAAAACCATTACGTACCTGCGCCTTCTTCACGATTCGTTCTCTTCAAGCAGGCCACACACTCCACCGACCACTCACTTCAAAATCATGCAGATCCCACTGAATGTGTGAGTCGGTCTAAGCTAAGTTGTGGTAAGCAGGCAGAACGAATCGGCGCTTCTCGACAAGAAACGCCCAGCTGAATTGGCCAATGAACGCGCCCCCCAACCGTCAGCTCAGGCGGTAGAGAAACACGACAAGGCGCCGTCACTGAGCGCAGCATCTAAACCACCAGAGGTCAAAAAGGTCTCTCGCAACAGCACCTGCGTTTCAAGAGAATAGCTGCACGGTATTCGGCGGCAAACCCGCCCCGTAACACATCAAGTGCACGCGCCATGTAAGACGTGAGCTTAGACATGCAATGCAACTGGCGAATATGCTCTCGTATGCTAACCTCACGCGTCATGGCTACCGAAGTCAAAGCTACCTTACAATGTAATGAGCGATACGAATAAGGGGAACCGAGGTGATCGATTTTTTTGTTAATCACAACCACATTAAAGCACTACACGCATAATGTGGACGATCTGGGTACAGCTCCCAACTAGAGCAAGTTGTCTTTTCGCTTATTTTCATTATCATTTACGTTGTTATTATGACATTTCGTTTGACCTTACCAGATTTCGTTTGACCTTACCGTTTAATTTCTTCTATATTTCTCCTCTCGTTCTATTGTCAGTTAAAAGCATAAACTGAAAAACAAAATGTTAGTTAGTAGGCATTCATCACTAGGCACTTGATGTTAAAGCATCCAAAAGGGTCTGAGTACGGTGGAAGAGCTAACTTCGTTTTTGCAAGCATAGATGACGATCCTGCTCTGCCGGATACGCTATTCATCACTACTTGGTCTGGTGCTACTGTGGATGACTACGCTGCCATTTCCTTCTCAGAGCGAGAATCAGAAGATGCGTTGGTGTGGCGGGCCAATGAGTAAGTAGATTACTGATGGTCTTCTCACGAGCGTCTCGCTTATAACGAAGAGAGAGTAGAATACTTGCCTCAGTTCATAATCATTAGTCGCAGAGCAAGCTTGAATCGTAAATACCAAAGTCAAGTGATATGCGTGCTGCTTTTTGACGGAAGGTTCTCTATAGTTTACAGTGACCCCAAGGACAAACATTGGCAAGCACAGTATAATATCTGAGAAATATTAATGAAATGAGCGCTGCTGTTTCACTTGAACAGTTTACTGAGGTCTATACTCCGGAATAGTTATGTTCCAAGTTTCCAAATTAAGTTAGGAAACACCGAGTTACATTGAAGCTCTCAGAATCTAACGCTCCTTGATTCACCACAGCATTAGTGTGATCCGTCCTTTGTGTAACCACCGTACGTGGGCCCCAGCAGGTCAAGAGGGTCGGCGTTTATACGAGCATAGAAATCACTCGTAGCCATGCTGGCCAATGCAACTTAGTAAGTACCGAGCGGACAGCGCTCTACGCTTTCAGCTGCCACAAATTAACGATGTCTATTGTTCTGTCAGGCGTACATTCGCAGGAACAGTTAGATCATTCTGCAATGTTAACCCATAGTGTGGAGAGGTGACAATACATAATTGTTATTTGTGCCGTAGATTCTAGCTGACAGTAATTTCTCAGAACCTCGGAAAATACTTGAATCATCCGAAACTTCTATGACAAAACAACCAGCCACAACCAAAATGTCAAAGCGAAGGCAAGGCATTCTTCCTTATTTAGAATGATTGCTTGTTAGCTGTATTTACGTGTCTGCTCTCAATGTTGTCCGAGGAGACTCTTCTGGAATGACTGAAACGTCACATTTCTTCATTCATCTACGTTTTTGGAGTAATCACCGAATTAAAATACGCGTCTCTAATGGAAAGATTCTAGAAGACCAAAGTTACATACGCCAACTTCACAGCTTTGCGACCTGCTCGCCCTCGTCTGACTTTGAGACCTTACAGCCGCTCAGCAGTTCGTATCATCTAGTACAGTCGGGGAGAGCGTTAGGATCACATCATAAGAGCCCAGAATCACCTTCATGCGTTTTAACTTAACCTTGTCCAACGTTTGGTGCACCCAGAAATTCCCATCAAACGTAAACGTATCACTGAAGATTTAAATGTATAGTATTATAGCAAATCCTCAATACGAGCGTGACTTTTGAAGGACGTCAATGTAACCGGATTGCCTAGATTGTGCTTTTCAGATAAACTAATCACACGTTCAGGTTTAGCCGAAACATGTCCTGGCTTCCGGACTGTTGTCCCGCCGTCCTGAGGATATGGATGAATATTTTTTGAAAAAAAAATATTCAAAAATATTTCGTCGGACGACGACGATAATATTGCGAAATCTGTATTTTCTTAAATTCGCAATGGTGGTTAAGGCCACGCAAGTATAATATAGCCAATAGATTTATTTACAGCAGACGAAGCAAATAAAGCAATCAATAAATCAATCAAATAGAAGTAAAGGGGAAGGGGCTCACGGCATTTTCTTGACTTGTCACTGAAGTACCGTTTAAAAAAACGTTCTCGAAAATACCTCTCAATTTCCTTCAATATCACCCACATTATTCTCTGTGGACTGCGGAATATTATGAAAACATTCTTCGGTCCTTCCACTCCGCGAAGATGGTTAGCTAGCGAAGCTGAAACGTGCGGCCCCGGTGTTTATCACTGGGTTAATGCCGAGGGTTCATTAAAGTATTTGAGGTTACACACACGCTCGGCTGCGACGGAGATAACGTCGTCACTGACGGTATGCTCGCAGTCCGCCGTTGTCGCTTGAGTTCGATGTCTCGAGTTGTATCGGCGGCGTGGTTAGGAGCATTCGGCCACCATTGCCGGTTGCGATTGCTTCAAAATTAAATCTATCCATTACGTAAGGCAATGAATGTCTCATACCCCCGTAAACGCGGCGTCCCCATTACCTCGTTGGAATGATGAGCGGCACGCAGCCAGCTGTGAAAGACGACAACGACGACGAACGCGTCGTCGTTGTCGGGGCACGACAGCAGGGGCACGAGCACGAGCGCTACCCGATGGGCGCCAACGAGCCAACTGCGGAAGACGACGACGCTCGAGCCAATGCTGCTGATGATAGTTTTCTGTATCAGACAATTTCGCCTTGCCATATACGATCTCGCCTATACATATAAAGCTTCGCTTGGAAAACGTATTGCAGCTATTTTATTGTAACATTGTTACAGGTTTGAATATTGTATTTTGTGAGAGTGGTCCCTAGTGAGGGAATCGGCATTTCTTTCGAAACCGTAATGCAAGGACACGCCTGCTTCTCTTCCGAGTCTTGGGGCGCCATAACGTAAAGCTATTCCCAAAGTGTCTTTATTCCAATCTCCTTAACTCAAATTTACGTAACCACCGACGCAAGCATCGTGCGGTGATCCGCAGCGTTGTCTGAACAACCCAATCAAACACTCTCCTCGTTTATAGGAAGTCACCCGTTTTCGCTTTTAAAACCAATAACATTGCCTACACTCAGCGGTTTTTCGTATCTAATTGGCAGGCAAGAGGCGAGGAACACGCTCTAGTGCAGAGGGTTTCGATGGGGCCGAGCCAGCACAGTGAAAATAGATAACCACATGAAGAGGGTGGTGCCGGCTTCTCCGATTGGTCCGCTTCGCCTTATTTAGCTTGCAGTGGCTGGTTGAAAATCGCGGCGGCGTGCAACGGAAAGATAAGAATGCCGCTAAAACGGATCCTCAGCAAGGAAGAGTTGGCAGAGTGATGTCGTATACGTGCCCAAAGGGCTCGATAACGTTTTACTACCACGCAAAAAGATTTATCATGCGCAAATAAATACATGCTCACCGGCAGCTGCGAGTAGCGAGGGCCTGAGCGATCGGCGGGCAGCCATCTTCTATTCCTTTCGGAACGGAGCAGTCTGTGGCTATTCAGAAAAAATTTATCCGGCACATGAATGCATTTTTTAGCCTACACGTCACTTTGGCGCAGGGAGTTTTCGCGGTTTTGTGAAGTCGCGTGATAGACAGGCGAAGTGGGCGTAGCCCGAAAACATTGGAGCAATAGCAGATGGCTAATGGTAAAAAGGCGTCGAATCGGGAACAATTATTTTTCTTTTGTGCGGTTTAATTATGTATAATCAGCGTGTACACGTTATATCAGATGGGGAGTTATCGCGGTTTTCGTGACGTCGTGTGACAGAGAGGCGAAGTTGGGAGTGGCCCGAAAATGTTTTGACCAATCGTGGTGGGCTGATTGCAGAATTGAAATAGAAAAGTTTGGAATAGCTTTACGTTATAGCGCCCTTACTCAAAAACAAGAATTGGGTAATTGTGGCCGGTGGAAAATATTTTTGAAAAGAAAAAAAAAACGCTTGAACGAAATGCACTCACGTAGTTCAACACTCACTGCTGCTGCCGCTCTTCCTTGTCAACAGACAGCACACCCTGTAGTGGTTTTACTTTTTTTTTCACGTGATTGCATGGAATGACATTCGCGTCTCTGATGCTAACGAATGCATTCACTCAATGCGTTTTTGCGTTGTCATGTTATTCCAAAATTAAAAGGTTTTTATGACAGGCAAAAATAATTCTTGCTCCCGGATTACCGCCGGATGCGATCAACAGGAGCTTAAAAAGTATCGATTGTGTGAAATTTGGTGGCAGCAGTTTTGGCCAAAGAAAAAACATGTTTGGAGCGAGTCGCGTCAAGACTTCATAGCCAAACATGGCATGAACGGATTCCTTGCACACGGGTCATGAGCTTTCACTCCTTCCTTTTTTCATCATGAAGAACTCAATCTTACTCGCAAGTGGATGAATCAGCTGGATGCTCTCTAGCTTGCCTTGTAGTTGAGCGACCATTACAGATACCGACTGCATTACTTTGAACGTAGATTTTGAAGAGAAGCTTGATGTTTACGACTCCTTCAACTACATCAGATGAGTTCTTAACGTGTCCGGTTGCAGTTACTGACTCAAAATTTTTGTGTGAGAGCTTATACAATTGAAATTTCTTTTTAAAGTGGCTTGCTGTGCCTTCACTTAGATAGTTGGAGTGGCTTTGTGGGGGGACATCAAGGCACTCGTGGTTCTTGCTTAATAGAAACCAAGCATGGGCTGCGTCATGCTACATGTAATCGGTTATCGCATCGTAACTGCGTCCTGTTTTTCTGGCGGTTACAACACACGTGAAAACTGAAACTTTTTTTTGTGCCAATGTTAGGCCTGCATGTCAGTTGAAACAATGGCAGTCCTGCTATCTGCTAAGTCAAAATGCAGAATGAGTGATACTTGCTGTTGACATTGTTTTGCTTCACGAATGGTTGCAGCTTGTGTCCGCCGTATATGGTCCTGCGTAGCCCACTTGGACATCCACGTAGCTAGATCCTTCACATACGAAGTAGTCTGCATCCTCGAAAGTTACACGCTGGGATGTTTTCTTTGAAATGTCTCCATTTTCCCACACCGCATATGCGACCTCAGCCTCATGTGGGGCCCCCAACGTTCCTATAGTTATTCCATCGCTGATAGGACAGAGTTCACAGTCACCTCGACGGCATATTAGTGTTTGTGAGGAACATCCAGATCGCCGTTAGCACAGTACACGCAACGGTACATTTATTGGGGGGGGCAAGCAGAACTCTTGTCCGACGAAGCAAATGAAACTTCGACAGCGCCATTTAAATATCCGCGTTAGCTGTCTTGAACGCGCGATATGACTCTCGTATTGAGCGAGTCATAAATCATACAGGTAGGTACTGCTTTTCACAGTTCAAGAAGAACACGCTTCTTTCTTGTTTGGGCTTTGTCGTGACCGCTCATACTCATCATTTGTGTGGTAGGCCATGGTAGTCTGTACATCCTGAGGGTTTAAACGAGACCTCTGAAGTGGATCTGGGGCTGTCCGCACGCGATGCTTCTCACGCCAACTGCGTGTCTTTTTAATCATGGGCTATGATAAACCTGGCATGGTGACCTGGACTCTTCGTGGATCAAGGTTTGTTGGGCGCAGTGTGAATAATTAAATACGCTCTTGACAAGATGCAACGCTGTGTACACTTTCCTCAAGTTTCCCACCCTTTCAAGGCAATCATCAAAATAGTTTTTTGAGGGTTCTTGGCTACCAGTTCTCCGAAAACAGCGATGACCCCTGATCAAATTTTTGACTGCAACAGCGCTTTCGATTTCGCTCTGCTTCCTTTTCTTTTGTAAGCTTTTATTTGTCTTTGAGGAACACGAGGCGTCAAGGGTTAAACGTCAGTTAACTCCATGTGCCTGTTCAGCTCGCCACCCTCTCATCCTCGGGGACGAAGATGCTACCGGAATCACCAGAGTCCGAGGAGGCTGAGACGATATCCTTGTACCGTATGAATCTTATTGACAGGTTTGATCTCCATCTCTAATTAGACGCGCACCTTCATCCGAGGCCTTCCACAGCAGAGAAACACCGACATCTTCAACACTACGGAATTTTTCTGGAACGGAATTTTCTTGAGCACTATCAATTAGTCGGCCTAAAAAATTCGGTCGCGGCTGTAAGGGTTAGCCATAGTTACCTTCCTATTGCAGGACCGTAACAACCAATAGCAAGCGCGCTTTCGAAGCTTAAGTGCTGTGCCCTACCCGGAAAACCTCATCGTTTTCTATTAATACAATTGCCTAGCACCGTTGTAACTCAAGCAGCTGTATCCAGTAACTAGAATCATGCCTAAAGCCAAGCAGAACCGTAGGCGGCGACTCAGGTGTCACGCACGACAGAACACCTGCAAACACCAAGCAGTACGCATAGCAGCCTAAATACAGACTTCTAAAAGACATAACATAAAGCTCAGAAGTTCCTCGCTGCACTTGGCACACTAGCAGAGTCGCGCACCTCGCTTTGTTCTGCACAAACGCATTTCACTGATGATGATGATGACCTCATACTATGCCTCGTACCCACAATGGGGGATTTCATTGTCGTTTGAGCTTCGATGTCGGCTGAAAGGGCACACAGACACACTGCAGAAGGCAAACATCGTTGTCCCTCTGTCTATTTCCATAGCTTTTATTCTGGCACGTTGCTGAAAAAAAAAAGAAAGAGCCGAGGCCTGTAAATGTCCTCGTTACCTCTTCACCAGGAATATCGGCCGCTGTATTCAAGCGGCGAACTACACCAGTGCATTTCGTTCGATTAGTTATTTTATTTCCGAAAACATGTTCCCCCTATCGCAACTACCTCATTATTACCGTTGAAAAGGCTCAGCAGAGAAGCAGGGGTATCCTTGTATTACGTTCTCGCGAGAAATGCCAATTTCCGTACTATGGACAACTCGCCGCAGTTTCGCCCGAAAGGCGAAGCATCGATTGCGATAGCAACTTGGTAGACAGCTATACGAAGTAAGGATCAGGAAGTATCACTTCAACGCAAACTTAGCGACAAAAATTTCAAGATAAGGCGCGCGCGGCCACGCGCGTCCGTGCAAAGAATGCCGTTGTTGCTGGAGTCAAACGCCGCCTCCTCCTTCCCGCGCTGCCTCCCTCCCTGCGCGCGGGTGATTGAGCCGCGATCGCCTCGCCGGCTCACCCTCGCATGTTTTACTCGCACATACAGCATGCGGCGCGCGGCGACGATTTTATCGCCCTTGACCTGTATACGGAAGCTCTAAGCGACGGCGAGGGCGACGGAAGAAATCCGCCTGGGTTGTCCATATAATTGCTATCGCAATAAAAGGCAAAACGCACTGCTCGCCTCGTTATACAAAAGCATCCGCCGAAAAGTAATGACCGATGCAATAAAACTTACCCTTACTATGTTCGTTATAAGGGCATTTTAAGTTTCTCTTTTAAATGGTTAAAATGATCTTTTTGGTTCATGATTCGCGGGCGTTAAACACTACAGAACAGAAACACTGAAAAAAATATATATATTTGTACGTTCCTTCAGATGCGTGGGACACCGCAAAGATGATGTCGTGGGCTACCAACCTGCTTTATCAGTGCAGAGACATCGCTCCTCTACTGGACATCCGGCCGTCAGCAATACAGGTGAGCTATCGTGCGATGATATCACTTCGGCAGCCAACCAATGTGCCGCCGCGTCTTTCCGGGAAGCGACTTTTCAATTGCTAGTAGGTACAGGGGCGTGCACTGCGGCTCACGTGACTTCCGCTTAACACGCGTTGTCATGGCAATCGTGGAGCTCCTGGGTGCCTAGGGACATAATCGCTTAGGGACTTTTGAGGCACTGGTCTCCGCTCAGCGTGGCTCTCTTATCTCCGGGACCGGCCTCAGCGACCTTGCCGAGCGCAGCTCGTACGTGCGTATAGGGAGCGAATCGTTTAGGGCGCGTTGAATGTCTGGCGGCGTCTAGGCCACGCCGGCCGCGCTTTATTATTGTAGCCTTTGTTGTAGTGGCGGAAATCCTTGCAGTAGTGGTGGTGAGGCAGGACGGCTTTTGATCTCGGTGTACTGTGGTGGTGTAAACAAGCGGATGCTGCTCGCGTTTGCGCCGCGGTGCCGGGCGCCGACGCGAAGCGGCGGTCGTTGGTGTGTGCGGAGCGTAGCGTAGCAACACCCCAAATAAAAAAATACTGCTCCAGTCAGGTAGACTGCTCCCTCCCTGATAGTGACATTATATTTGGACCATCAAAACAGCGATGCGTTTATTTAGGATTACCATCGTTTCTCTCTCGCAGGCACGAGGACAAGCGGCTGCTCGCGCCTGCGAGAGAGAAACGATGGTATTCCTAAATACACGCATCACTGTTTTGATGATCCAAATATAATGTCACTATCAGGGAGGGAGCAGTCTACCTGACTGGAGCAGTATTTTTTTATTTGGGGTGTTGCTACGCTGCACTCCGCAACGCCCAAACGACCGCCGCTTCGTGTCGGCGCCCGGCAAACGCGTGCAGTATCCGCTTGTTTACACACCGTTCACCGAGATCCAAAGCCGCCGTGCCACACTACCACTACTGCGAGGATTTCCGCCACTAGAACAAAGGCTACAATAATAAAGCGCGGCCGGCGTGCGCCAGACACTTCGCTCCTTACGCACGCAGGAGCTACGCTCGGCAAGGTCGCTGCGCCCGGTCCCGGAGAAAACAGAGCCACCCTCAGTAGCTAGCAGCCGCTGCGCGGCCGCGCAGACCAGTGCCTCAAAATTCCCTAAGCGATTATGTCCCTAGGCACCTAGGAGCTCCACGATTGCCATGACAACACGTGTTAAGCGGAAGTCACGTGAGCCGCAGTGCCACGCCCCCGTTGTACCTACTAGCAATTGTAAAGTCGCTTCCGGGAACTAGACTCGAATAGATGGCTTACGGTAAAATGTCGAGGCTACGGTGATGTTTAATCACCCGGGTTGTTTAGTAAACGAAGACAAAGAGCTCGAACGCACGGGATGTCGGGATACTCTGAATTAATAGGAGGACGGCAGTCTAGTCGCCTGAATTAGCATTTTTTTTCTGTTGTGTGCTGCTCACAGAGTTTATTGAGTTGATAGCTGCTGATAGGCAATCATTTACCGTCGCTTGTATTCGGTTTCGTCTGCCTGTCCCTGGCTGTAGACCCCGCTTCTTCGGCATCAGATGTAAAGGATTTAAACAACGACATACCACCAGTTGCCGGTGGACGAAGTAGACGAATTGTTACAAGACAGAAAAAGAAATACATAAATTGAGCTGACAAGGGAGCCTCTGTGCTACGTTTTCGGAGCATCCCATGCACTCGTGCTCCTTTGTTCTTTGACGCATTCAAGAACGTGTAATAAAGAAAAGTGAATTATACCACTTCCGACCACTAGACAAAAGTTTGCAAGTTCGCAGCATTCACCCTCTACTGGCGCGAAACTTGTCGCACCGTCACATAACAAGCGGAAGTGAACATACAGATTGCAACGCCTAACGTGACTTCTGCATTCCATGCCTAGGAGACCGACAGAATTTGCGCAGGATACAGGCTCTGTTACGCCTACGGATATGACAGCCTAAACGTAAGCATTTATCACACCACATAGTATCTGCACAAACATTTAAAATCATCGTAGGCTGCGCACCATTCATTTGCAAAACATTTAAAGCATATTTCCATGCACAGTAGCAAGTGGCGCACGGCAGTAAAGCATACGTCTGCACTGTGCGGATGCAAGTCTAAAAAAAAAAGGTGGTCAGTCATTCAGGCATAAATTGGACGGGGCGGCTCACTAGAAAGAAACACGGGCCAAATCCGAAAAGTTTTTGTTGGTGAGTGCTTTTCCGCAGTGGGCGGCCGCCTTCGAAAACAATATGTCCAGCTTCAGGATTGGTTAGAATTGGCCATTACTAACAATTGTAGCGTAAGAGCTTTTTGTGAATGCGCGCCAGTTTATTGATTCCAGTACATCTGCGCAGCTCTCGCCGACGGTCCATCGAATAGCGGCAGTCGACGATAGTGCGAGATTAAAGAAACCACGATAATTACCCAAAGCAGTATCTTAGTTGCTATGGCATTTCACTGTTGAGCTCGAGGTCGCGGTCTCAATCCCGGTTGCGGCGGCCGCATTTCGATGACGGCGAAATGCTCATGCGCTGTGGGAATCGGTTTCGGCGAAACTTCCATTGGTGTTCATGAAGAACGCTATTCATTCTAAGCGACCACTTCCAAGCAGTGACCAAAGCACCCACTTGTACATATTGTGACGGTGGGAAGAAGCAAGACGGGAAATGTATTCACAATTGTAACGCTCGTGAAAGAGAAGGAAGAAGCGCACATGGGAGATCAAGAGAAGAGGTAGAAGTGGCGGCCAGATAAATGATGTTTGATTAAACGGAATGTTGCATTTTGGCGCAGTCGCAGTTTTGAACCATGTGGATGTCATTCACCATCGCCCGACATGAAGATGGCCGTCTACTGGCGAGGAACTACCAGGAAGATGGAGACAATGCCGTCGAGTTACCTGAAAAGGTCAGCACACTGGACTTCTTGGCCTTAGCCGATAGAGCCAATTCATCACTTGAGAATCTCGAATCCATTGGCTCAGTCAGAGTGCATATGCGTGTGACTGATTCCCAACGCTGGATTGACAGTTCGAATAGACCAACGGAAGTTAAAAGCGAAACTCAAGCTGCCGACCATCTCATGCAACACCTTTTGAAAAATCAGAAACAGCAAGCACACAGACAGCGAGAGCTTCTGACCATGTTGTCATCAACACACCTATCAACAAAGCAGGTGGTGAAAGCACTTATCAAGCCAGAACCTTTTGATGGCACATCGCTAAGCCCGTCAACATGGCTTCACTTTTATGAATATGCTTGTTCGCAGAACAATTGGACTACGGATTGTGACCGCATCTATAATATGCGCCATTTCCTTTTGGGAAATGCGAAGAAGTGGTTCGAATTGCGCGTACCCATCAACACAGATGTACCATGGGTTGAATAGCGAGCTAGCTTTCTGCGAGACTTCACTTTGAATCCAATAGAATGCTGGGGAAAGGCCATTGCACACAAGCAGCGAGAAGGATCGGTTATCGACTACTTTTACGAGAAACGTTTGCTTCTGCAACGCGCCGACCCTGAGCTGCGGGAATCATCAATCGTGCCACTGGTTATTCTGGGCATGACAAATGATTATCAGCGTCTAATCATGATGAGACAACTTGCCACATTGGATGAACTCCTACAGTCACTGAAAGACGTTCCCGACGACCTTTTACTAACCAATAACCAAGAGAGCAGTAGTCTAAGCTCTACCGTAGGATCCGCGGAGGACCAGGCGTTTTATGGCCAAAGCACTATAGTTAATTGTGCTGAAATTGACTCAGCCAAAGAGAGGACTCCATAACCGAAACGAGTAAAAGAACTGGTAAGCCCGGATTTTTCCTTCTCTTTGGAGACATCGGAAAAAAGCGTCTACTTGGCGAAGTCTGCGGCAGGCCTACTGTACGCACAGATGAGCGTCAATGGAAACATGATTGAAGTATTAATTGACACTGGAGCATCAGTTAGCATAGTTAATTCGCTACTGATTCCGCAACATCAAATATTCAGTGGAAAGGTTGTCAAAGTACACAGTTACGATGGAAGTTCTCGAGTGCTAGAGAAGTGGGCACGCGTGTAAGTGGAGTTTAAAACAAGCAAAACAACTGTAGAAGCACTGCTTGTTTATATACTTATAATTTTATACTGGCACGCCCTGACATGAAGAAATTAAAGATAAACATCTCATGGCGCGATGAAGTCGTTGTCGACATTCCGGTTGAGACATCCCAGTTGAATGTGTGTGCAGACTCTGAAACACGTCTCAAATTGATCAGAGAGAGTTCGGATGTACCGACACTGTTCCCGGAGCTGATATGCATCGGAGTTTACCCTCCTGCAGCAAAAGTAACTGAAGTTACCATTCAAGCTCAGCGACACGACACCTGTTAAAAGAAAGCCCTATGGGATGTCCTATGAAAAAAGGAAATGGCTAAAAGAAGAGTTACAAGGCTTGCTAGATGCTGAAATTATTGGACCATCAACATCTACCTTTGCCTCTCCGATTACAATTGTGCCCAAGGATGATGGCACTTTCAGGATGTACACTGATTACAGACTTGTAAACCATCAGGCTGATTTATTCCCATACCCGATGCCAAGGATCGACGATATTATTGACGAGACAGGCGGATGAACATGGTTTTCCCGCATCGACCTTTGTAAAGGATATTGGCAGATTCCGCTGCAAGAAGACTACAAACCATTCACGGCATTTGTTACTCCTTTCAGCATTTTTGAATACAACCGACTGCCTTTCGGTTGGAAAAATTCTGGTGCATGGTTTCAGAAAATCATGAACAGCGTGCTTAGCCAATTCACCGGAATTTTCTGCAACGTGTATGTGGATGACATCATCATTTATTCGAAGACTCGTGATCACCCCTGCTCGCATCTATCCGGGTACTAGAAGCACTTAGCAAAGCTGGGCTAAAGATTAACTTGAAGAAGAGCGAATTCTTTAAGAACACCGTTGTCTTCCTAGAGAGAATATTTGACGGACAAATAAAAAGCACGAAAGAAGAGTCCGTCAAGTACATCTCCCAGCTGACAAAACCGTACGATTTGCACTCTCTTCGAGTGTTCCTTGGTCTCGCTGTACATTTTAGGGCTTTTATAAAAGCCTACGCCCCTAAAGACCAAATGCCTAACGTTGCTGACACAAAAAGATACTCCATTTGTGTGGAATAATGAATGCGAGGAGAAATATCAGCAGCTTGTAAAAATTATATCATCTGACCCCGTGCTGACAATACCGGATTTCTCGAAACCGTTCGAGCTAAACACCGACGCTTCCCATTATGGTACTGGCGCTCTACTATACCAGCGGGATGAGAGTGAGCATACGAAGCGACAGCTCAAAGTGATCGGCTATTATTCATACACATTCAACAAGGCAGAAGTTAACTACCCAACGAAGGAAAAAGAAGCATTGGCAGTCGTAATGGCCTTTTGTTATTTCAGGACGTACCTGAAACGCAAACACTTCAGCCTATTCACCGACAACCAAGCACTGACATACATTCTTAATCTCTCGCAACCTAAAGGAATATTGGCCAGGTGGGTGAGCAAAATAAACAGTTTGCCTTCGATGTCGCTTACAGGTCAGGAGAAAAATTACCAGATGCAGACGCCTTATCAAGACTGCTAATTGGGAACCAAGATGACGACAAGTATGTCCCCCTTATGTTGTGGGACGACACGGAAGAGATGACTCTCAAAAATGGTAGGCTACACGTGCCTGCAACGAGTGTAGAAAAAATCTTAAGCCTGTATCATGATTCTCCGGAATCTGGTGGCCATGACGGTTTTTGGAGGACCTACTGAAAGATTAAACAAAGATTTTACTGGAAGACGATCAAACAAGATATTTCGGAATATGTGAAGACGTGCCATCAATGCCAGCTCTGCAAAGCGAAGTTCAGGCCCCGTGGAAGCGCAATGATTATCAAAAACATTGAGAAAAGCCATTCGAGACTATACACCTTGACTTCGCGGAGCTCAGAAAAAATGGGGAGGGAGTACGAACTACGCAAGCTTTTCTACTGGTCATTGATGAGTGCACACGCATGGTGGCATGCAAGCCCGGAAAAGAAGATTCCAAGAGCGTTATCTCACTGCTTAAACGAGATATGTTCAAACACGCCAAAGTAGTCATCACTGACAATGGTCCAGCTTTTAGAAGAGATCGCTTAAAACGTTGGGCTGACGAGAGGAACATAGAGCTTCGTTTCGCTGCACCACACCATCCAGAAGCAAATGGACCCGCCGAGAGAGCGATACGGGACGTCAAACAGTTCATCGCTCTCTACCCGGGATTTGCAGGCGGTTGGAAATGTTCCCTTGAAGCTGCTGTGAACCACCACAATCACTTACACACGGCTGGCTTGGGGTGTACACCGTACTTCGCGTACCATGGCAAATCGGAATGGCTTCCCGGAGACCACCTGTTGGGGATCACGAATCTTTTGGTGCTGCAAGAACGCAAAAAAAGTCTGAAGATCAACGTGATCTATACAAGACCGCAATGAAAAGACATTACGACCGCCGACATTCAGTCCGATCTCCGGACATACAAGTGGGAGATTACGTGCTTGTTCGGAGGGGTCTGCAACGATCAAAGACTCCTTTTACAGGACCCTACAAGGTTGTGAAGACCGCCCATCAGCAAGGCATTTTAAATACTCTGTGCTACAGTGGACCACAAGTTGTTACTGAAACGTCATCTGTGAACAACGTGGTACCATATCAACCCAGGAGAGTTGACGACAGAGGGGAGGTGCGTGTAACGCTTGTGAAAGAGGAGGAAGAAGCGCACATGGGAGATCAAGAGAAGAGAAGAGGTAGAAGTGGCGGCCAGATTAATGATGTTTGGTTAAACGGAATGTCAACAATATGTACATGATTGACAAGGATTGTCACAACCGGCCCGTCACTGATGCGTCGTCTTCTTCAGCCCCAAACACGTTCTCATCTTCCTCGATGTTGCGCAGAGCAGTGTAACATATTTCCGCCCTGCGTGGAAGCGCCGTCCCTGTGCTTCCCAGGTAGAAGAGGACTGGTAGCGTTTCAGGTGGCTGACATGAACGACATCCTGGAGGGAGCGAGCAGTAGGTGTGACCAGAGAGATTTCCTAGGTCACGTCGGTCACCTGGTGGAGAACCCGGTAAGGACCAGAGTAGCGAGACAGTTTTTCAGAGAGGTCGACGCGGCAGGTCGAAGGCCATAGAAGGGCAAGAACCCCGGGAGCATAGTCAGCGTCAAGGTGACGACTGTGATAAATTATTTTCTGTTTGCTCTGATAAGCACAAAGGCGACGGTGAGCAACTTGGCGTGCTTCTTCGACTCGGGCAATGACGTCGCGGGCATACTCCGACACGGACGGTTCAGGGGTAGGCAGTATTGTGCCAAAAGGCAATCCAGGATCGCGGCCGTACAACAAATAAAATGCCGAGTAACCGGCAGTGTCGTGGCGCGAGGAATTGTACGCGAATGTGACAAAAGGGAGAGCAGTATCTCAGTCACGGTGGTCACCAGACACATACATGGAGAGCATGTCCGTTATTGTTAGATTTAGCCGCTCAGTAAGACAGTTCGTCTGCGGATGGTATGCAGTAGTAAGTTTGCGTTTGGTAGAGCAGGAGCGGAGCAAGTCATCCAAAACTGTAGAGAGGAAGTAGCGACCCCGGTCGGTAAGAAGTTGACGAGGAGCGCCGTGGTGAATAATGATGTTGTGCAACAGGAAGTCGGCTACGTCTGTTGCACCGGAGTTTGGAAGGGCTCTCTCGAGGTATCGTCGAACCGTCATCGAGTCCTTGGGCATCACCTGTCGTTCTAATTGAAAAGAAGGACGGCACCTGGCGCTTCTGCGTGGATTACCCAGCACCTCCACCAAATATGTGACGGAGGGAAGAAGCAAGACGGGAAATATATTTACAATATGTACACGATTGATAAGAATTGTCACAAGCGGCCCGTCACTAAAGCGTCGTCTTCTTCAGCCCCAAGCTCGTGCTCATCTTCCTCTATGTTGTGCAGATCTGTGTAACATAACGTGCTCGGCGGAGCGCACTCTGCTGGGAACTCCCTCGGGTGGGTCAGGGCAAGGCAAATCAAGTTGAACAAGTCAAGCGGAGCAGTCGATGAGTGTGGAGTGAGCGGATAGATAATCAAGGCCTAAAATAACGTCATGGGGACACTCTTGTATAACAGTAAACAATACAGATGTTTGGCGTCCAGCGTTGCCCACGCGAGCGGCACGCATTCCTATTGTGGCCAGTGTTCTTCCATCAGCGACTCGCACAACATTGGATGCCGCAGGTATCAGGACTTTAGTGAGCCGTCAACGAAGCTGGTCGTAAATCAGAGATGTGCGGCCCGGTATCAAGTAGAGCAGTATCAGCGACACCCTCCACGTACACATCAAGTTAAATTCCTATGTGTTGGTAAGGTCAGTAGAGGTATTCCAGTCCGGGTCAGTTTGGGAGCGTACCCGTTTTAGCCGCTGCACCCGTCAGATTCACGTAGAGCGCCGGTACATGGGGGTCGGAGAGCGCCGAATAGTGGGTGAGCGAGACAGGGAACGTCCTGGTGAGGGTGGACGACTCTGCGGTGTAGATGCGGATGCCTGAGTAGTATGGCTCTGTGGAATCTTCCGGTGTTGGACGAGTACCTGGTGAGCGGCGGTAAGGTGGGAACAGAGACTGATATTGCGATGACGTCCAGGTATGGCGGCAGTGACGGGAAATGTGGCCAACGCGTAGGCAGTTGAAGCCAATCGGCCTGTCATCGGATGTTCACAATTCCGCTGGGTTGCGAAAAGGCCGAGAGGGGTACTGGAGTCGCGAAGCAGGCATCGTAGGAAAGGCGTAGGTATCCAATCGGTTGGCGGAACAGACAGACTTAATGCCAAGTTTCGCCAACTCTTCGCGTACGACAGACTGCACGAGGGAAATTGTCGGCCGAGAATCGGTAGCATAGGTCTGGAAGCCAGCTGGTGCCGCGGCTTCGATCTCTCGCCGAACGACACGAACGAGGCTCTCGGATGTTGGCGGCTGATGCGGAGAGTGAAGATCCTCGCACGACGACGTAGCAGCTGTTTTTGGAAGGCGCGTGAACTGGTGAGCGATGCAACGACGTTTTGCTTCTTCGAAGCGTCGACATTCCTTAAGGACGTCGTCGATGGTGGAAATATTCTTATACACCAGAAGATTAAGCGCTTGGTCCGCTATGCCCTTCAGTACGTGGTTCACTTTGTCTTCTTCTGACTTCCGCTCGTCAACCTTGCGGCAAAGGGCGAGAACATCTTGGATGTATGCCAGGTATGATTCGGTCAATGTCTGGACGCAAGACCCAAGTTCCTTTTGCGCAGCTCGCTGACGACCAACAGGCTTGCCGAATAACTCGCGAAGCGTTTGCTTGCATTGCTCCCAGCTAGTCAGTTCTTCCTCGTGGTTTCGAAAGCAGACCCATGCCGTGCCTTGCAGGTAGAAAGTTATGTTTGCCAGCATAACAGTTGGATCCCACCTGTTATGGGAGCTGACAAGTTCGTAGATGTGGAGCCACTCATCGACTTTAAGATTGTCGGTCCCGGAAAACGTGCCTGGGTCGCGGGGCTGGGACAAGATGACTGTCGGCGTTGGGATGGCGGTTGCTCCTGCCGGCATGCCAGCTGTCCCAGCACCGACTCCATCGTTCGTCATGTTGTTAGTGGCCAGGCTACGTCCGCTGCGGAGCTCCGTCGTGCACAGCAGTACCCAGCACTTCCACCAAATATGTGAGGAAGAGAAGAAGCAAGACGGGCAATGTATTTACAATATGTATACGATTGACAAGGATTGTCGCAACCGGCCCGTCACTGAAGCGTCGTCTTCTTCAGCCCCAATCTCGAGCTCATCTTCCTCGATCTTGTGCGGAGCAGTGTAACAATATCAACCAGGAACCATCTCGCTCAACATAAACTTGTTGCGCTTCATAATGCACATGCAAAGCATGACGATGACCGAATGACGAGGATGTAGCTACCACAACGACATGATGCGAGCGTATGATGACAACGGCCGGGCGACAATGTGATGCCGACGCTGGAATGATGCTGACGGCATGCGGACGAAGGCATAACGACGCTGGTGTAAAGGATGAAATTACCAAGCGGTAATTACGACGATGACGTGAATACAATGGAATAACGATGCTAAAATAATTACAATGGTATGAGGAGAATGGTATGACGACAACGGCCTGCTGACAAAAGCATGACGACTGCAGAATTCCTGCGATAAAATGATGACGGTGGAATAACCACGGCGCCATGACGACGGCTTTATAATAACTATGCGATGACGACGATGGAATGATGACGACAGAACTTCGATGACGGTATGACGACGCGGCGAAGATGGCGGCGTGATGACGACGATACGACAACGCACTGACAGCGACAGAGTGAAAACGGAGGAAAGATGACGATGACCTGACAACGAAGGAATGACCACAGTGGCATGAAGGCGATGAAATGACGATGGCATGACGATAGCGTGTTGGTGTTGGAGCTCTCGTCCACGCTCACGTGCATCACCTGCCGCCTAACCGTGTTTGCTTGCACTACGTCCGGCACAGGCCAATGGCATTGTGCGAGACTCTAGCCAGCACCTAGCAAGGTTGACTATGGTGCGAAGACGACGGCGTGGCGACGTCTCGGCTTTCAGTATGAATCACGCATTACGCAAGAGCTATTCGGCAAGACAGCAGCCTGCAAGAGCGGCCAACAGCACAAGCATCCGGATTATCGAACGACGAAGCAAAGAAACTTCGCTTCAAAGACACTGCGATCTAAAGCAATGTTAGAATCTATATGACACCAAGGTGAATTCATTTAGCGAGATAGCTTCAGTAGCGGATTAAACGAGAACCCCCTGGACGCCCGTCACTGTTAGCTGGACGAAAGCGATGTATACGATGCTTGTCAAAGAAAGAATGTTGATGAGAGGCGTATGCATAGAGAAGTACGACATATATTATGGGAAAACGCCTCGGTCCCGCGGTCCACGGCCACAGCTCCAGTCACGGCCGGTCGCGCCCCAGGGCGCCTAGCCGCAGCTCACGCATTCCTCGCACCACTGCTCGCGCGTCCGTCATCTTCCTCGTCCACAGTTGGCTCTTATGCCACTATTAACGTCAGCGTTCCCACACTGCCCCTCCTTCTGCAAGGACGTTGACGGCACTGGCCCACGATGGTCGAACACGGCACCACGGACGCCTAGAGATGCCGAGTCGCCATGGGCGACGACGCTACGCGCTCGTTGAGCACGACCACGATCACCACGAAAGACACACAACAACGAAAGACACACACACACACACACACATACACCGCTGCTCCACGTTGCAAAATCACTCGCTCACTCCGCCACGTCGTCACAGCGAGTGCACCGCAAGGCACAAAACGAGGAGAGGCGAAGAGTCGGCGGTGGGTGGTGTAGTTGGTCATCAGCACAACGGGTGCAAGCATTCGCTAGCGCCATTACTTCCTCCGTGGCCAGCGCTTTTCCCCGCAGCTGCGCTGCGAATCCGTTGACGGCACTCGCCCACGGTGGCTGGCAGCGGCGGCATGACACTCCTACCGGTGGGCGAACCTTGGATACTGATAATGGACCGAACGAGGATCGGCGGAGCCGTCAAGGTCGAGTCACTGAGGTCTTCCAGGAACCCGCAGGCCCTAAACCTGACTGGCTTCCATGACGGACTCCTTGCGAAGATTGAGCAGACCAGGTGATGCAGCTTCGGAGTTGAGGTCTTGCAGGAACCAAAAGGCCCTAAACCATCCCCTGGCGCACACCTGCTCTAGTTTTCTTCTTTGACCTTGTTCTGACGAGTGCACACAGCAGGTCGCCGGAAGGAGCCGCCGCCCGCTCAATGCCTTGCCACCAGAGACCACACCGCACCGCAGCAGAGAACCAGAGAACCACGCACCGAGGGACGGAGCGGTTCTTGGGGTGGTGGTGGCGCGATCGCGCGCATGATGTCACCTGCGCTGGCGATGCCCTTCTCGAACAGCGGCGCCGGGAGCTGCAGCAGCGCGTAGAAGACCACGCCACCACCAGGACCCACGCCAGGCTCGATGACGGCGACGGAAGAGGAACCGGCGGAATCGCACGTCATCGAACGCCACTCTGTCGTGCAGCTCACGCCGCGAAAATGGTCACGCGCCATGGCAGGGTTGGAGTTCCTACTAGCCGTGGAACGGGTTCCTCCAGCCTTCCCCACGACCATGGCCCGTCCCGGAACGCAGCCGAGGCCCCACGTTATGGGCGCCAATGTGGAAAAACGCCTCGGTCCCGCGGTCCACGGCCACAGCTCCAGTCTCGGCCGGCCGCGCCCCAGGGCGCTCAGCCGCAGCTCGCGCTTTCCTCGCACCACTGCTCGCGCGTCCGTCATCTTCCTGAGTTGGTTCTTATTCCACTATTCACGACAGCGTTCCCACAATATCTAATTACATTTAGGGCTTCGTACCAGTTTTATCACAGTCGCACATCCATACTGGGGATTGGCCAAGAGTAGGCACATACCCTGTGATGAAGTTATCTATACGGGTACATACATGTCCAGTGGCACATAACCAGCGACCAAAGTTGTCTACTAAGACAGCAGCTAGCAGCAAGTTGTCTATTCGGTAAGACAACAGCCAGCACATGCCCATCGGCCCAAGTTGTTTATCTACATCCACAAATATATCAGGCGAGGAACAGAGAATAGGCAAAGTCAGTTTCACTTTAGAAAGTAATTAGATTGCTAATGAACCCTAAGAGGGTCGAAATTAGTTCGGAATTCACCACTACCGAGTAGCAGATATTCGATTTTTTTAAATGGCAATAGGTAAAAGTTTGCCTAATGATTATGTTTCATTTCTTCCGACATATTTCTCTCCGATCGTGAGCCTTTGAATGCGAAGGTCCGCGAAGGTCCTGGGTAGCGCACAAGTATTGGTACCGCAACCTGTGCGCTAGCTCAATTGTGTTGCCGTGAAAGCTGTGTGCGGCACGTTGCAGATGTTTCTGAGTTTCTATGCGTGGCTGCGTTGGGTAGATAAAGGCGCGGAAGAGCCGCCAGGTATTCCTGCTGGACATCTGCCGCGCCGCCGCGTTGTAACGATCCACCTAGTTGGCGTCTGCGAGCTGGTCCTCATACTCGGCCGCTGCTTAAGTTCGCGGTTATGCTTTTGTCGTCGCCACCAGCGGACAATGCAGTGCCGCGCTTGCCAGAGGTGGAGGAGTTTGGTTATCCACGTCCGATACCGCCTCGGAAAGCTGAATGTGAGTTTCGGTGGAGCGAAGGCTAGAAACCAATTGTTGGGACCATGAGTCGTAGCCTTGCTCGAGTATGGATGTCGCTGTGTTGTAAATTTGCCAAAACATGAACCAATCTGGGAGTCGGGCCTCTGTAGTGGATTTTGCTAATGTTCTGGTACGAACAGTCATGTTTAGGATGCAGTGATCGCTACCGAGGGTTTTCTCGGTGTTGAGCCAGTCTGCATACTGAATGTTGCGGGTAAAGGTCAAATCCGAACACGTATCCCGAGTCACAGAATTGCCTACACGGGTAGGGTGGACAGGGGTCTGTGTGAAGAGTGACGGCCGAACGTTGACGCAAGCTCGGCCAACTTGCGTACCTGTTTCTCTTAACGGCGGTCCGCCCAGGCTCGACTGTTGGCGTTAAAATCGCCCATAATCAAGAGGGGGTCCCGACCCGCAACTCTTAGCGCACGGCTAAAAAGGTCCAAAAAAGATACATTCGGCAATTTGGGTGTGCTGTAGACATATAGAATGTGCAATGGTGGGTCCTGTTTGCGGAGGGGGAGGAGAGTCACCATTACATTGGAAAAACCAGCGTTAGAGGTCTAAGTCGATCATAGTTGCAGTGTAATTTAAAACAACACGAGGGCTCCTGCTGAAACGTCGTATAGTTTGTTAGGGTGGCGCGGTTTCCTGGCTCCTGAAGGTACACCACGGCGGGCATATGCTCGAAAGTTGAGAGAAAAAGCCGAAGGTCGGCCCGCTTAGAACGAGACCGTAGTCCTCGGCAGTTCCGTTGAGTTACAGCGACGGAGGAGGCCAATTTAGATAAGGGGGAACGCCTACACCGAGGTTGTCCCATATTCAGATTTAGGGGCTAGAGCAGGGAAGGTAGGCGCTCCGGAGCCAGCAACCAGCGGATGAAATTCAGCTCCTGGGAGGGGGCAGCTGTCCTCATCATTTTCGAAGTCAATTACTCGACGCGACAATTTGGAGGGCCGGCTGAATCCGTCTGTAAGAGGAGGCACCCCAACCCGAGCCGCTCACCTGTTTTCCATTTTTGACTACAGTTGCCCAGGCACTGGTTTCGCCTTCCTTCAGCTGGTAGTGGGCGTGCTTCCCCGATCCGCCGTGTGGGGGCGGTGGTGGCACTTGGTCCGCTACGGCTCCTCTATTTTTCAAAGGTATCGAAAGGTTTCGATCCAGCCGCCGCGCCCTGCGATCGCCCGGTTGGCGGCCCGTGACCTTTTCGCCTTCGCCCCCCGACCAAAGGGTCCAGCAGTGGTCGCTGTGCCGGCGGAATGTACGGGTGTTCTTTGTTTTCGAGTATGCATTTGGACGATTTTGGTAAGCAGAAAGCACTTCACGCGGCTCTGTTGCATTGTTGTAGTAAACTAGAAGTTCCTATGTACCTGATGCTTGAGCGCACGCAGGAATTATGTTTTTGAAATCGACATTTGCAGCCTGACATGCAAGTATGACGGGCTGCTGTGCCTTCGGTTGCCGCAACCGCGCGGAGGACGGAAAAAAGTTATTTTCTATTCCTCGCGGTAAGGAAGAAGGAATTTTTTTGTGGTTGTTACTCTTGCGTGAACTTAGGTTCTATGCCATGCTTCATTGCTCCAGCGGCCATAAGAAATTATAAGCTTCAGAATTTTTATGCCTTGGGCTTCTTTGATATAGTCGAACATCAACGAGCTGTTTTTATTCTTCTGTTGGCCAGTCCCTTGTTACTTGGAAGGGCTCACCTACTGGTTGCCTTGATGTCTTACCTTCCACGTCAATTGCTGCTTCTGAAATCAGCCCAGTTACGGTTTCATCCATTATCTCTATGTTGTCTTCATCTTCCTGTTCTAAAGCTACATATTTGTTTGCGAGAACCAGCCTGAATTGGTCTGCTTTTACCCTTACTGCGTCTAGGTTGGCCTGTTTCTCCATGACTTTGTTCTTTCGGTCTTCAAATTGAGACCTCACTAACCTATGGTCACTGCACTTCACTCACACTTGTACAACCTGCACTATGCTGGGATCGGCACAAATTGTGAAAACTATTTCATTTCTTGTTTTTTCATTAGGGCTTTTCCTGGTCCACCGCCTGTTACATTCATTATGCAGAGCCTATTCCTTTCGGCGAATTCTACCAGCATCTCTCCTCCTGAGTTCCTTAAAATCGATGCGGTAGTTGCCAATTGCTTGTTCCCCAGCCACCTTTTTCCCAGTTTTGCATTGAAGTCGCCCATGACTACAGTACACGGAGTTTGCACCTTTCTCTTCGCTAATTCAATGTATTTACAAAACTGTTCTATTTCTTCATCATTGTGACTGGAGGTTGGGGCGTAGGGTCACGGCTGGGCAGTTTTGAAGATACATGTATCTTTTATACTATCGTAGATGCTCGTTGGGCGTCTTGTATCAGTATCATGATACAGCTGGCAATACGTGTATTGGTATCTCTATTTGCGATACAATGAAGAATGCATCGTGTATCTTAAGGTACAAGATGCTGTATCGCAACATCATTGTGCGAAACTATAAACGTGGCTGAACTCCTCCTCTCACGCTGATGCTGCTGCCACTAAACGACCTAAATAAAACTAAAGGCAGCGACATTCTGTTACATTTCCGCCAAAGCCCTCCAGGCAGGCGATGAGGTCTGTGCGTCAGTATTGGTGGCGCCGAGTCACTTGTCACCAGTGGCGTAGCCAGAAATTTCGTTCGGGGGGGCTCAGGTTGCGGCGCGGCCTCCTCCTTAGAGAATTTGTCGAGGGATCAAATGCATATACAATAACTGCATTGCCAATGCCATTGTATATTAGATGCTGCAAACGAATTATTGAATGCTATGCACTGTAAAGTAAAATATGTATTTTAGGGGCGAAGCTCCTTAGGGTGTGGGTCTGTCCCTCCTCTGTAGTATGTAGTAGTAGTAGTCGTCGTCGTCGTAGTAGGTAGCCACGTCTACTTTTATGAAGAAAAAAAATTCCGAAAGTTGTGTTCGCAGCGCGGAATCGAACCAGAGACCCCTCGCTTCCGAACGCGCGGCGCTAACCACTACGCCACGAAGCGCACATGGACACACGCACCACGATGACAATAAATACCCAACATTAACGAAAGACTGCGCGTTTATAACGCGTTTGTGCTAGCGCGTTACGGCCCGTGTAAGAAGCTGGTGTAAGACGCTGTGGCCTCTCCGCCTTACCCCCATATTCATAAACGCTCCTCGACTTCAACTTGACTTGCCACCGCCTTGGGCAGCGCGTTCGAAACGCGTTGAAGGCGGTGGCAAGTCAAGTTCAAGTCGAGGAGCGTTTATGAATACGGGGGTTATACTCTCTCAGCAGTCATGTGATGGCGTCGGCAAACGCGGTGCACGTTCCGGCATGTGTAAACGGCTGCGTAAGACGCTGTGGCCTCTCCCCCTTACTAGAGAGTATTGCACGTTTCTAACGCGTTTGTGCTAGGGTCCCCTTAAGCGGGAGATGGTGCAATTATAATGAAGGGCGCTGTTATAAAATAGGAATGACGTCACATATGGCGCGTGTCATTGGTGGAAGTCAATCGTTCGATTTAGTGCGGCGAGACTGGGCGAATTACACGGAAGATTCTCGGTTTACCGATGATTCCCTCCGGAGCTTCGCCCACTCATCATCATTCACCCCGTGGATATGCGGTATTTTTTGCTGCAGTGACAAACATAGCCCCCTGTTTGAGCAGGTCAGCAGAGAGAGGCCTGGCCTCGCGCGAGCGTTGCATGCTGCCGCCTCGCGCATACATTAAAGGGGGGGGGGGGTCATAAAAGGATATATTCGTATGTCCCAAAAATTGTGGCAGAAGTAACTGATATTAATGCGTCCGCGTTTTCTTTTGTCTATTTAATAAGTAAATAAAATATCACACGAACTTTAGAACTATATCAGTTCGAAACCAGCAAAGCAGTGTGTGCAGCTGATATGAAAAACGTAAAGGCCAAGAAATGAATAAGTTGAGGAGAAATATTTTGATGAATCTTTGTCATTCAAGAACCTTGTTTACATTTTTGTACATATGCAACGGCCAGGAAGAACCTCAATGACGCTGTCCTTCGGTGCAATAGATTGCGCAGGAGCAGCTGTAACCGGTCGTGTATTACAATTACACCGAGATTATACTCGCAAAAGTGAGTACAAATAAAATGCAGGAGTTCTGAAAAATATACATTAGAAATGCGAAGATAGAATGGAAAAAATAAATGCGAAGATACAACTCGCTAAGGGGCAAAAAAGAGTCGCTGGAGACAAAGTTCACTGCTTGTATACACAAAACCTCGCAACAATATATTTAAAGACACGTATAAGTCTGCAATAAATCTACGTATTTAAGCAAACGTCACTGCATATAATGCGCCAAACAAGACAAATAAACATGTTGCGCAGTCACAGATAGCAAACTTTGCGCACAGAAAGACAGATGATCCAGGCAAGAACAAAACTATGATCGCAGAAATCGTGATATGTACTCGGGCCATGCGGCGGTCGCGACAGCGCCATATGGGTAGAGTAATAGAGGAATAATACAGAAATCCATTCGAAAATGTTTAATTTAACTGCCTGCACCGCGCCAACAATTATTCTGCACCCAAAACTAAAGGAGGGTGTTGCTTCGTTTCAAAAAAGAAATAAAAGCAGGTAGCTAAAAAGGAAAGAAAAGGACAAACAAAAGCCACGGATGATGCGGCAAGTTGAACTATCCAATATCCGAGTGTGTTTTTGGCAAACGCCGCGTGGGCCGGGGTTTCAATGAGCAAGGTCAGTCAAAATTGGTTATTGATGTCCTCGTAATTTTTGTATTCGCTTGATAATTTTGATCATGATGCTAACTGCGAAAATAAACGGCGAAATTTCTGCAGTTTTAAAAGCTAATGAACAGTCATACGTTTTCATAATTAAAAGCTTATGGACCTGAAGGAACATAGCTTTTTACTTGCATTGATTTTTGCTGCTTCGCTATCTACAGGACAAACTTCTCTCGGCGGGGAAGTTGAGTGAAGCGGTCAATGACTTCGGACACGTTGATGCCGACATTTCTGTGGGTGTATAGAAGCGCCAGCCTAATCATGGGTTCCACAGACATTATAGAGCGCAAGTAGTTTTTTAGTAAACCCTTGTTAAAAAATATTCTCTCTGCGCTGGCAGTGGTCACTGGAAGGGTGACTAGAATCTGCAGTATTATTTACACATATACATAGAACCTGCAGTGTCAATGAGAGCTGGGCATTTATTCCGGTGTTAAAACCTAAAACACTCCCTCGATGTCGTTGGCATCCTTGTTTACGTACCTTGCACAAACAGTAGGCTGTTCGATTCCAGCCATGTCCGTCGTTTCGTCAGGAAGTATGGAGAAGCAGCCTGCTTTTGCATCTGTAGGCTTTCTTGGATAATTTCACCTCAAATTTCTATAATTAGGCTTTGCGGATCTGGGCTTAAATACCAGGCATTACTGGGGCAACTTTCCAAATGGTTCTTCAGATATGTATCTCCACAATCAGCTCGCATGCGAAGAAGCGCTTTGAAAATACCTGTATTTTCAGGGGGGGGGGGGGGGGAGGGGCTATGCTTAAATCCATAGGGCCACTGCTCCTGTGGCCACGGAGAGCCAGACCTTGTAGCACGCAAAAAAAATTCTCAATAGTAGGCCGTTTACTTTCTTCTGTTTTCCCATATTTTACTTTGCCTGCCCTGGTCCAGCTGATCGATCATATTGGGCACGCTTCCTGAAAATCTTTGGAGAAAATTATCAGCTGCTAGCTGACAGTCACGGTGATATTTAGTATTTTCTTGTGTGTAGAAGATTGCGAGCGCGTGCTTCCATTTCTGGAACGGCTTGGACACGAGGGTTCCAGTGCGCGTATGTTGGCCCAAGTTTATAAGAACATTAACTCCATAAAGTTCCAGAACGGAAAATCTTTTAAAGCACGCCTTTGGTAATGTCAGTGCACCTTTCGCGTCAAAAGTTTATGAGAACTTTATACCCATAAAGTTTCGTAAATTAAATCCGTGCGCTCCGTAGATTCTGCGGCCGCTGAGAGATGCCGCAACGCGCCCGCTCACTATCGAAAAACCCTTGAACGTTTGTGCTCGGTTGGGGCTCCATGCATTACGTGACTCCAGGTGCAAGGGCATTGCCACGAAATCCAGCCCGGGTTAGCAATGTTCGTGCCGAAATGTCTTTTAGAGCGTGAAAAAGACATTGTAGACAAAATCCAGAATGATTACCGGCGTCAGTGGTAGTTTTGGTAGGCGGTGCATGCCAGCACGAAAAAATTTCGGGCGGGGGGGGGGGGGGGCTGAAGCCCCATCAGCCCCCTCCCCCCCCCCCCCCCTGGCTACGCGCCTGCTTGTCACATCGCGGTGAAATGCCTATGCATTTCTCCGCAATATTCGGGAATTAATATCTCGAAATTGGTGTCACCCTGATAATTCGTTCCAAGTTATCCGCTTTGCGAACTCCACGGCTAGAATTTGTAAATTGCAATGTGGGCCATAAGGTAATAATTTAAAACTTAATAAGTGAATTTTTGTTGATTAGTCGATTGGGCATTTGAATTTCTTGGGCAAGTAATGTCCGCCTCTTCGAGTAGACCAGCTTATGGCCTGGAATTGTGCTATGTGCCACAGGAAAACTAAATTTTTGAAAGTGTTCGCTGAAACACCTGGTAAATATACGCACATATATGAGAGCAATCCCAAAAATAAGATCTCCTATTTTAGGGGGACGCGAAGAAGCAGTTAATGTAGTTGTTGGCCACACTGTTGTTAGTGGCTCTTCCTCGACTCCCAAATAAGGACGACTTTGCTTTGCTCGGACGCTCAGTCTTGGCTTCGAAGCAATTCAAAATAGAGCTCCCCTTGAACGCTACCGGCAATCGCGAAGTTCGCGGAGTTATTTGATTTTTGAACGCAAGAGGCGTTAGACCGGCTTAAGTTCATCGCCAATTGACGGAAATGTATGGACGGTCGTGCATGGATGTGAAGACTGTAATTGTTGTAGAGAGTTTACAGCCGGTCCTACTGAAATTCACGACAAAGAAAAGCGGTAGGCCGTCAATTTCCAACTGGACAGTCGCGAAGGTTGAGAAAATCGTGGGTGAAGATCGGAGGAATGCTCTGGATGCTCTCTGCATTTTGGTTGCAATATCGTAAAAGTTCCAATATCGGAAGGTACGCTCAAGATCGGTACCGCGTATGCTGACAGAAGACCACAAACGGCAACGAGTTTATTCTTCCCGAGAACTTCTTCGCCGCTATGCAGAAGAATAGGAGAACTTGTTGGACACGATTGTCACGTGTGACGAAACCTGGGCATTCCACTCTACACCCGAGACAAAGTAACAGTCACGCGAGTGGCGGCGAACTTCTGCGCCCAGTGCCGCGAAAATTCCAAACAAACAATTTTCCGGTAAAATGTAGGCAACTGCGCTTTGGGACCAGAAGGTGGTACTGGTGGTCGACTTTCGGCCTGTTGGGTCAACAATAAACGCTGACAGCTACTATGAAACACTGAAAATAGTGAGTAAGGCAATACAGAACCGGAGAAAAGTAATGTTGAGCAAGGGCGTAAGCATTCTCCACGACGACGCCCGCGCACACGTCGCCCGTCAAACCGTCGATCTCCTGCGAACATCGGTTAGAACGTCGTCACCCTCCCACCATACAGTCCGGCCTTGGCACCGAGCGACTACAACCTGTTCCCTAAATTGAAGGAACATTTGTCTGGATGGCGGTTCTGCTCTGACGACGAGGTGAAAGATTAGGTTCAACGCTTCCTGGAGGACATGTTTGGAAATTCCACTTCGCAATCTAGGACTGCCGTTAAGCAGTTCAGTTATACTCTCACTTGGAGCCAAGGTGTTAGGATATACCCCCAGGAACGTTTGCCGAGCCATTTATAATTTTCTCTGTGAAACAAAAAGATTGCCTGATATGTATTTTCCCATTATTCCATGTTTGATTTATTTATCCTTCAATAAATTATAGATTTAGAACATTGGAAAAGTAAAGTCACAAAATAACGGTTATAATATTATTAATAATATTATTCAAAATATACGTCTATCCTTTACTGTATTTAATTTATTATTAAGTTCATATTATTATTCCTATCTAGGCTAGGCTGACTAACTTAGTATAGACTACTTTATTTCTTATATTATCTGCTCATTTCTCATCTTCAATTATTCATTTATTTTCCCTTTTTATTGTTTATTTTTTCTAAACTTACTTATTTTAAGTTTCGATCATAATATCACCCGGTTCGTGGACTATCCCCCACAGTGGGTTCTGCCATTGCTTGAGGCATCATCATCATGGCCGCAAGCTGGTATGACATGGCCATTGTAAAACTTCCACAGCCTGCAGAAATACATCGACCGTAATGGCGATTCTGTAGATAAACAAAGCGTTCTTCAACATTGATTTAAAATTATGTAAGTATTATTGTACACAAACGGTTGTATGTATATCTAAAAATATAGGAGACATTACTTTTGGGATTGCAATTATATTCGCAACGTTACGGCGACCAGTGGTCCCCGCGACACATACCTGGTAGCACATGGCAGAACACATTTTTAGGCTGCACAATTTCCGGGATCAATCCACGGAAAGAGGCTAGACATGCATGACACGGAAAAGTGGTGGTAGCTTGCTAAGATAGACTTTGTGTTTAAAAAACGATGGCAATGCTATTATGCGTATGAGCTCTTCGGGAAAACAGCAGCACCCAGCGACAGTCAAAGCCCATCATGGTTTGGAAAGAAAGCGTCGCTTTAAACAATGTGGCTGACGCCGCCACCGGCTCCGCCGCTATACGTCAGCAACCCTGCGTTGTGGTTCTTCCATCTGAAGGCCAACTCGTACCTTCGTTGGGACTGCTCACAGAAACTGCGGTATGGCCACGCTGTTGAACTCCATCTAGACACACAGCACCAAGAACTGCCGGCACCCCATGAACGGCGACACGACGATCTGGAAACATTCGCTGTCACCAGGTGCAGCCAGACCCCACGGTTACCAGCTAGGGAGCCTCTACTGACAACTGACGTACTCCAAGAGCGGCAAATTCTGACAGCAAGGTTACTGCAGACCTCATGCGCTTCACGCTCTGCTGCCTCGTCGTAGCCGAAGTATCTGCCATCACCTGCTGCGGTAACTCTTCACGCCAACTTCTCACGTTCTGTCGGACCGAAACAACAGCCATTGGGCAGCGCTATGGCGGTCGCCAGCAGCCAGGCAAGCAATACAGCAGCGCTCCAGACGGAGTCCGTGGCGTGGCCAACTCCAGCCACGCGCTGTCACCGCTCTCCTTCGCAAAAGCTCGCCTCTAGAAGCATTTACTCATGACATTGCTCCCCGGAGGAAGAGCTTGCTGCAAGGCCATACCTGGTCCTTGCGCCATAAAACACCGCACATCATCAAGAGCTTACTACTGAACACATGGTTACAACCAGCTACCTCATGGCCACGGAAGTAGGAAGAGCTTCGTTTTCCCACGACTCTACCCTGACATCTGTCGGAGCCTTCAACACCAAGGCATATCACTTGACTTCAGGACTACGCCGTTCAAACTACCGACTACTATATAACTGCCCAAATGCCATCTCTACGAGCCAAGGCTCGTCATCCCGCAACCCGTCATCACTACAGCACATGATTCTACAAGTCGCAATGTGAAAATTATGTGTCGTCAGATGAGCTCCACTGCCCCACTCAATGCAATTACAACGGTACCTACACAAAGCGGGCGAACGCCATCACATTGACACGTTGCTTAAGGCAGCCGTCGCTGATACCTACACTACTCCACCACAGCTACGGCGATGCTACACAACAAACTTCTGCGTAGCACAAAGCGGACGCTGGCGACGGCGGAATACCCGCAAAGCCACTGCTTCAGGCATCGTCAACTGAAGTGCCTTCAACTCGCAGCCACGACTGCGAACATGCATACGATGTCATTTCTCCTCCCTATCCATAGATTTTCCTGCTGCAGACGTCTACAAACACTGCAGGAAGTGCTTCCGAGCTGTGCACCATGTAACAGACACCCTGGAAAGCCTTCTCTTCCTATTGGCACAAAGACATCGCCTGCGCTATGAGTGTCTTGCAATGTCAACAACTGTTTGGCTAAGAACTCAGCTACAAAAGCCTCGACGAGAGCGCAGCAGTCACTGTCTCCAGCAAGAGAAACTGGCTGCGCGCTGGACGGCACACCGTTATTACGTATACATACGCAATTTGTTTGCGCACATCTTCTAATTTCGTACGTTGTTAAATTGTCATTAGCCATGTGCCCTCATAACTGCCTCACACATATCAATGAGAGCCTACATAAATTTCTTTAGAGTGTATCAGATTCTATCACACCACGCGTTGCGGCGGGTGCACCTGCAATGGCGCCATGATTCGCATTACTACGGACAAAAATCAGGCGTGCAAGCAAGGTGAGCAGGAGCAGAGAACTACCTAACAATCCGCCTGTACAAAAGTACGGCCCGCCGCCATGGTTCCTGTTGACCATTAAACGGGGGTGCGACTGTTTTCACAACAAATCCGTGCAGGGGCGGGGTCTCGCCTCGATGACGTATCACCATTTCCTTTTTTTTTCTCTCTCTATTTGGCGGCGCGGTCGGTGTGCGGCGCCTCAGTTCGGATTAGCTTAGCTCATTCTACGTTCCATTCCAGCTCATTCCACGTGAGCGATAAGTTAGCGCGCGTATAATATTCGCGGCGTGCGTTGTTTTGTTTCGCTTGTGAAAGCGCGGAATGCAACGGATTTGTTGTGAAAATAGTCGCACCCATGAAACGGTCATCGGCCCGGACCGCCGGCCACCTACAGATACGTTGTCTGTTGGCATCATGCAACAGTCTCCCTCTCTCTGTATATATATATATATATATATATATATATATATATATATATATATCGTTGTAGAGAACAAGCGTAGACTACGTCTAGAAAAAATGCTACAATTATTTTCTTGTGCTGCAGAAGTCTGCACCATTTACTGACCGGATGGACGCTTGCCTACGAAGATTAGCACGCGCTTGGGTCACAGCCTATCCCGTGAGTTTATCGCACTTTTGCTTAGTATATAAGTGAATACTACACGAATTCGTAGCACACGGTTTGGTGGCTCTGTTTTCGTACGAGAAAGCTTGTTTTGATGTTCTGCTTTCCAGAAAGTATTTGATGTACATTCGAACAGTGTCACCTTCGAAATAGTCGCCCTTCACAGCAATACAACGCTCCCAGGGTTCCTGCCACTTCGCAAATATTTCCGCGAAGTATGCTTTCCGGTATGCAAGGCAAGCACCTTCTGCGATTCATGCTCGATTTCTGCGATCGTGTCAGAACGGCGATCTTTGAGCAAAGCGTTTGCCTTCAGCTTTCAGCACAGTCAACAGAAGCGAAATGTGGCGAATGACCCGTCTTTCACGTCGAGGATCATCATCGCATACAAAACTGTGGTGTGCGGGTGCCACACTGAGCCGAAGCATGGAGTCATCGCCGTAGAAACGCCCAATGTCTCAACGACTGCAACTCACGTTAGGTGAACCCGTGACTTGAGAAATCATCTGCGCGGTGTTTTTTTTTTTTTACTTCTTCGACAATCACAGCATCGGGCATAGGTGATTTGCCCGGAATGGCGAGAACATCAAGAGGGGAGTGTTACAGCCAAGTTTTAGCGGGTCTGAAGGAGATCTTTTGGCGAGAATATCGTGACCGCTGCACAAACAATGCACCTTGTCACAGAGCTTTCTGCACAAGCGTGTTTCTCCCCGAAAAATGCAAAAGAAAAAAAAGAAAACATGGTTTCTCTTCCAACAGGTACACTATTGCCCATATATGGCTCCCGCTGACTTTGCTCTCTTCCGTAAATTACAAAACCCAGCTATGAGATGATCGCCATTTTGACGGGATTTTCGAAATATAGCAGTAATCGCCAGAATTCGCTTGACTGGTGCGGGAAAGAATACTTGAAGTACAAGAAATATTCCCAAAGAGGCAGGACAACTGGGAGTGCTGTTTTGATGCGCACGGGCACCATTTTGTAAGTAACAATGCTTTAATGTATAGACATAAGTTACTTTCTTGAAGAAACCACTTCGTATTGTCTCAAACATCGGATCCGGTGTATCCACTCTGCAAGAATTAACTAGGCCAATTATAATAGCATTGTTGAACATTTTGAACCGCAATATCGTATTCACCATAGATCACAAAGGTATATAATACGCGGCCATATTGTAAAAAGGCAGCGCATTTCAATTAAAAGAAAAAAACTGTTTCAACGCATCAAAATACTTCTAGTACACTTTACATGCAACCTTGTCGTGCAGTCGCCTTTAAGCATCAGTGATAGTCTTAGGGCCGGTATAATGTAAAGATTCTAGACGCGCCGTGGCAGTCCAACGGCTACGGCACTGCTCTGGTGAGATCAAGGTCGTCGGTTCGATTCCGGCCTCGGCAGCTGCAGTTCGATGGCGGCGCTATGCAAAAACGCTCGTGTACTTGGATTTAGCTGCACGGTAAAAAAACATAAGGGTGTCAAGAATAACCCTTTTACATTTTATCCTTTTATCTGGCAGCGGCTCCGCCGTGGCGCAGTATGCCCCGTGTCGGAGTTGGCTCGTCCTGATCTCGTGCACACCCGACTGTCATCTTCCTTAGTGGTGAGGCCTGGAGAGCAGTCACTAAGATAGAGGCTACATGGGATCGCTTCGAAAGTTTCCTAGGCAGCGCGGACTAGTAAAAAGAAAGCAAGAAATCTCCGACCGTCCTTACAAGTATGCAAATCGACGAACAGGTGCAGCTGAAATAGTGTACACCCGTGAGCAAAAGTATACGGACCACAGGGCCGCTAAAAAAACCTAATTTCTTCGTAATTAACACGCATAAAGTGAAATTCACGAGTACACTGGAATGTTCGCAATGCCAAGTTTGGACTGCAGTCCTCAATTTCAAGTTGCATTTGCAGGCAGTTGAAAAAAATTGCTTTATCGCGCAATCCCTGGTCCGTATACTTTTGCTCACGGGTGTACGTACGG
Organism: Dermacentor silvarum; assembly: GCF_013339745.2. Taxonomy (NCBI): domain Eukaryota; kingdom Metazoa; phylum Arthropoda; class Arachnida; order Ixodida; family Ixodidae; genus Dermacentor; species Dermacentor silvarum. The sequence goes on from NC_051156.1 coordinate 124,667,589, forward strand.
AAATATGCGATGTGTTGCGTGTGACGTCAAACATGCACAGTACTGACAGACACTTCTTCCAGCAGGTCCTGTGCAAGAAAAAGAAAACGAAGTAGAAAGAAAGCCTAGGTTTAGACGAAATTGTTGTTGCGAGCGGTTGAAGGTCGTAGTACAAGAGATGAGAGCATGACGTGAAGTTGCCAGGAATTTTAAACGTTCCTATACCAATGGCCACCACTATCGCTGTGGTAGGATTTCGAGAAATACTTCCAATATTTTATATGCATATATCTGTAACCAAATACATTATGAAGTCGTGCTCCATTTGTGTCTGAATAAAAGCTTTTAGCATTTATCCAGTGTTCAAAGCTGAGCTACAATTTTAAAACTGCTCAGCCCTGCTGCATGCACGTGACGTTTGTTGTACAGAAGTCAGAGCAATGTAACTATACGTGAGAAACGAGTAGTGGCGTCATTTCTTCCCAAATACCGGGTGCAAATACCCGGTTTATCCTGATCAATTACTGACAGGCGAACCGGAGCATGAGAAGGAAACTTACAGAACAATAAAAATGGGTCGGAGTGCATACGATTACCAAATACTGACTGGAAGATTACCATTTTCTTTGAAAAGATAAATGCATAATCCGTGCACTGTACCGGTGCTAACATAGGTGCTAGAAACATGGATGTCACCAAAGAAGCTCGAGAACAAGTTAAGGACCGCGCAAAGAGCGACGGAACGAAATATGTTAGGCATAACGTAAATTGACCTGAAGAGAGTGGTGTGGATCAGAGAGAAAACAGGGATTGCCGATATTCTAGTAGACATTACGCGAAATAAATGGAACTAGGCAAGCCATGTAATGCATAGGGTAGATAACCGGTAGACCATTAGAGTTACAGAATGGGTACCAAGGGAAGGGAAATGCAGTGGAGGACGGCAGGAAAATATGCATGGTAATCAAATTAGCAAATTTGAAGGCGCAAGTTCGAATAAGCTGGCGCAAGACCGAGGTAACTGAAGATTTTTGGGAGAGGCCTTCGTACTGCAGGGAACATAAAAAAAGACCGATGATGATGATGAGGCTTAATAAATACTACTAATTAGAGCAACAATATCGCAGTGAATATTTATATTTGTTATATGGAAGCGTTGCAAGCCGTGCAGTGTCATTTCTTTAGTAAATATGCAGGGAAGGTGGCTGTAGTTCGCAGATATGCAGTTTATTTACTTGGATGAACGCCAATAATTCGTCTGTTTTTCTTTTTATTTTCTCACGAAGAAAGTAATCAAGCTGTACAATTACGACCCAGAACGGGCAATGGATGCAATCACCGTAAGTAATTCTATCTCACTTTCATGAGCGGGCTTCCAAGCTTGCATTGTTTACTTTTATTAAGAATTCAGTGCAGGCTTTCCGGCATCGATTCCTCTCTCAAAATCCTTGGAGTTCTTTGTGCGGTTGTGTGAGAAAGACCACACATTTCCAACGCAGCACCTGTCTCTATATAAGAAATAGAAAAAAATACTCAGAAATAATCTTGAAGTTAATTTGAATGAACTAATAGTGGTCAGTTAGACATGTCATAAACATTGAGTTCATAAGTGCACTCTAAAAACATGTTACACCGTTTGAGGTGTATCTTGTCTCGAAACAATTATTGTCATCTATCTGAATGCGTTTCTTGAAAACTCGGCTCTCCTACTTTCCTGTCAAGAATGCTGTGACACGTTGATAATGCGCATGCCATTCGCGACTTGTAAGTATCGGGCACGTAGCGTTTAACAAAATACGCTAATGGCAGATGACGTTTATTGGTGGAGGACAAGACAAGCCGCAAATGGGCCAATTTGTTTTAGTGTGTAGTCACATAGCAAACAGTAAGAGTGGACACTCCTGTCGGCCCCTCGGCCCACTATGGCTCCCCTCACACCTAGTGGACTCGGTGAAGCCCACCAGCTTCCGAGATGGCTACCGCGTGCCGCCGAGTTTCGGAGGCCATGCCTTCATTTCTGGTGTTGTGACCAGGAACGTTTCGCGCCAGGCGTTTGCGCCGATCTCATTATCTTCGCCGATTCATTTATGTTAGTTTTATTTAAATTCATGTTATTTACGTTTAAAGCCGTAATTTAGCGCCAAAAGCAAGTCAAGTGTTATAAAGGAGTAGACGTTCATCGTTTGTCAAGTTACACTTCTAATACTTCATAGGCAAGGGAGTATCGTAAATATATATTGTGACATGATCCTTCAATATTAATCAGCTTCCTGGGCAACCAAGAACAAGAAAACGGCACAGAGGAATTTATTACAGAGAATTGTAAACAAAGAGGCAGGACGCAAGGCAAACAAAAAAATGTTAACTGCAAACTGCAAGTCGTGAACAATACTGGAAAATGAATGACTTGCTGAAAATCAACTTTTTTCGCAAGCAAACATAAAAAAGTCATGTTAAAAATGGCCAGATAATACTCTAAACGTCTCTTGCTTATCTTGGCTGGTGGCAGCTTTATCCTTCCGTCCACTTTAAATCCAAGCGCTTCTGGAAGGTGTAGCTTAACTACGGTCCTCACTGGATGAATTCTCTCGCATTTCATTAGGATGCGTTTAGTGGTTTCCGGATCATTGCTGCAGCATGCAAAATGCCTCATGTAGTTCCGAATAGTTGCGCCGGTATGTTTTTTTGAAAAAGGATGGATAGTTGGTCGAGTTGGTACAGTAACATATTCTTGGTATAAGCGCGAAGAAGACACGGACGGCGGCGGAAGAATACAGGACGAGCGCTAACTCGTCCTTAGTTGTGAGTTAGCGCTCGTCCTGTCTTCTTCCGCCACCGTCCGTGTCTTCTTCGCGCTTAGACCAAGAATATGTTGTTTTTTTTCCTTAGGCAACCGGCTCGAGCACCAAACAGCAAGGCACTGCCCTTTGCGTCATTTTAATGATGTTCCTTTTTAATTTATTTCTTCTTATTTTTCTAAACCTCCATGGTCCTGCTTGTTTCCGTTCTTTGCATCCAATTCACTGTCTCCGTTTGTCTCACTTTCTTTCTGATGAGTCCTCGTTCTCTATTTACACTTTCAGATACCCTGTACTTGGTCACCAACTTTCTTGACGTCTTCCTCCTTTCTGTGTCCACGCTCTTCAAGTACAGCTCACTTTAGCCGCGCACTTATCTTCATCCATGTCCCTGAGTCTGTCTTCAAAACTCATTTTCCTCTGCGCTTCTCTGACTTCTAAGGAGGCCCAAGCCATGTCACCCTGCACTGCCTCATTTGTGGTTTTACCATGGGCTCCCAAAGCGTACCGGCCTACTGATTTTTGGTTAACTACCAACCCCAACATGATATCTGATTTTGAGCATAGAACTGCGTTTGCGAACGTTAGCGCTGGCACCATTGCTCCATTCCAGATTCCACGCACCACCTCATACTTATTGTGGACCCACAGTGCTCTATATGTTTCATTATTGCTGTATTCTGCTTCCCCTTTATTTTCAGGCTATCTTGGTACGCGCTTGAGTAAACCCTTCCTACGAAACTGTGTACGCCGAGGTATTTATATTATTTGACTATGTGTATGACTTGCTCTTGAATTGACACCACGTCTCTTCATTAAAGATCACAATTCCCGACTTCTCTGTGCTAAACTTAAGGCCTAGAATTGTCGCTGCGTTGCCGCAGATATTTGCAAGACTCTGTAAATCTCTTGCATTGTCCGTTTGTAACACTATGTCGTCCGCTTGCAACAGTCCGGGGACTTTCTGTTGCACCCCTTTGTCCATTACGCATGTAGCATGAATGAAACCCTAATTCGCTGTTTTCCCAGTCGTCTCTCTATGCCCTTAACATAAAGTATTAACAACAGTAGAGACAGAGGACATCCTTGCTTCAGCCCTTGGTGAATTCCTACCACTTCTTACCGTTTCGACCTTCCCATACAACTTGTACTCGGTTATCTCCATACGTATAACTCCCTTAGCAGATCCACTAAATCGTCATCTATGCCTTTGTGCTTAAGAATATCCAATAACAATGATCTGTCTACGTTTTCTTATGTTCCTTCGATATCTAAAAATGCTATCGATAAAGGACTATTCTGAGCTACTGAAGTCTCTATGCACTGAGTTAGTACAAACATATTATCATCTAAGCGTCTGCCTGGCCTAAACCCATTCTGTAGTTCCCCCTGTACGTATTTTTCCCACCCAATTCCACAGTTCTAATTTTATGGCTTGCATTTCTAATCTATATGTCACCGACGTTACTGTAATTGGCCTGTACGAGAATGTCTTATCCTTATCACCTTTGCCTTTGTAGATGAGGTTCATCTTGCTTTCACGCCATTCAAGAGGAATTTTCTTTGTTCTAATCACCTGTTCTATGGCATCAATCAGCACGGCCTTCCTTTTTGGACCAAGGTTTTTGATTAGCTGTTTCAGCTGCCCTGTTATTAGGGACATTTCCTTCTGCGTTTTTCCAGTAAAAGGTTTCTATGCTGAATATTAATCTCTCATGCTTCTCTGTTGTTGCTAGATCTGTTGAGTCTAAACGACGCTTTCTTTCATGCCGTGTTATCCCTATTAACATCTGTGATGTACCGCAGCGCATCGTCCCCTTCGGAGATGTTACCGTCTTCGTCCCTTATAGGCGTTTGCGAATATTTAGTTGGAGCTCTGAGTGCTCTTATATGGTTCCGGAATCTTTTTGGGGCGCCTTTGTCTCTTTTGCGAATGTTATGCACCCAACGTTCACTTGCGCATTTAATTTTCTCTTCCACGAGTTCACTCGCTACCCTTTTCTCGGTATTTGTTCCATCTAAGAAGCACTTCGTCATATATTCCCAACTTTTTCGCTTCTCGATAATCCCTAGACGCCTGCTTACGCTCTTCTATAGCTTACTCTACTTTTTTTTTGTTACAACACTTACGTGGTTTCCTCTTTCCAATGCAACAATTATTTTGCCGTGTTTGTCTTAGTTCCTGCTGCATAACGTCTACCAGTTCCTTGATGATGATGATGATATATGGATTTTATTGGCGCAAGGGCCAGGGATGGCCAAAGAGCGCCAAGAAAGATAGTATGAAGTAGTCTATGAAGTGGTAAATGGCAGATGGTGATTGCACATGGGCTGTATAGAGGCCTAAAACATACGCTGTAAATGGCGTAAAATATATAGACACTAAAATAATGAGAATGACAAGTGATATGGGCTATGATCGTAAAACATGTTCTATGTCTGAATAATACAATTAAATGTGGCTACCCAATGGCACAGCTGCCTCACCAGAGCCCTTGAGCGCAAGGGCCCAGAGGCCTGTGCCTTACAGTACTACTATCGCAGCTGCACCCTCTATAGAGAGGGCGTGCTACAAATCTCTTGGGCTAATAACGTGCAACACAACATCGTTTAAAAAATTAAGCACCGCTTTAGGCCCGAAGAATGGTTCAGCGCCAAGGAACAGTGCGGGATGGAGGGGGATACACTGCTGGTAAGCTTGAGGAAAATGCTTTTTTCGTTCAGGTTCTGCTTCCCGACACTCCACCAAGACGTGGAGGACAGTCAGCCTCTCGCCACATCTACCACAGCTGGGAGGTTCAGCACCAGTTAAAAGATAAGAATGAGTACCATAGGTGTGCCCTATTCTCAGTCGGCAAAAGAGCACATCACATCGTCGTGACTTTGATAGTGGTGACCAATTTCCTAACTGGGGTTTGATTGCGTGCAGCTTGTTCAAGCATTCGGCATCCCACAAGTGTTGCCAATAGCTCCTGAGCTTTTTACAAAGGAACGGCTTCAGGTCTGTGGCTGGGACTCCTATGGACAAATTGCTAACTTTCGTTACCATGGCTTTAGCCATTTCATCTACTAGCACATTTCCCTCGATGCCTCTGTGCCCAGGCACCCAGCATAATACAACATGTTGGTTAGACATATAGGTTGTGCATAGCAGCGCGTAAAGGTCATTGATTATAGGATTTTTGCATTTCTGTAGTGATTTTAAAGCTTTCACTACACTTAGGGAGTCTGTGAATATAATCGCTTTTGGAAGACGTGCTTTTCTAATATGTTTCACAGCCGCCATCACTGCATAGGCTTCTGCAGTGAAGATGCTGGTTTCGCGGTGCAGGACGTCGGATTCTGAAAATGATGGACCAGCAGCTGCATATGAGACGCCGGAGTGTGTCTTCGATGCATCTGTGTAGAATTGTGGGCAAGAGTACTTGCTCTGGAGCTCAAGGAAGTGCATACGAATGTGTACTTCTGAAGCGTGTTTAGTGATCTCTTCAAATGACAAGTCACAGACTATCTCCTGCCACAGCCATGGCGAAAGCGGCGTTGCTGAAGCCATTATTTCGTGTGTAGGGAGCGGAATACCCATGTCCTCGCTCAATTTCCTTACACGCAGTGAAAAGGGCTGTCTCACCGAAGGTCGGTTCCGAAAAAGTGTACTAGATGTTGTATCGTTTATCGTGGAATAGCATGGATGTTCACAGTTCGAGATTACTTTCAGAAAGTATAAAAAACTGGAGTATGTCCTCTGCAGATCAAGAGACCACACATTTGATTCTACATAGAGACTCTGTATGGGACTTGTTCTGAAGGCACCGGTCGCGAGGCGGATACCTAAATGGTGCACAGGATCTAGCATCTTCAGGGCGCTGGGTGAAGCAGATTGGTAGACTACAGCACCGTAGTCTAAACGCGAGCATATAAGGCTTTTGTGCAGAGTCATGAGGCACTTCCTGTCACTACCCCACGTTGTGTGCGACAGGATTTTAAGGATATTTAGTGTTCTTAGGCATTTACTTTTAATGTACTTTATGTGAGAAATGAAGGTGAGCTTTGAGTCTAGTATGATACCTAAGAATTTGTGTTCTGCATTCACAGGAACGCGTTCTCCATGGAGTTCAATCATTGGCTCTGGGACCAAGCATCTTTTCCTTGTAAACAGGACACAGGAGCTCTTTTGGGGATTGAACTTAAATCCATTCTCATTAGCCCACTTAGACAGTTTGTTCAGGCCTAGCTGAACTTGTCGCTCACAGATGGACAGGTTACATGACTTGAATCCTATCTGGACGTCATCAACATATGCACAATAAAATAGACTTCGCGGTATACAGGAGCGCAATGAATTCATTTTAACAATAAAAAGGGTGCAACTAAGGACGCCACCCTGAGGCACTCCAGTTTCCTGCACAAATTGCCTAGACAAAGTGTTTCCAATTCTAACACGGAATGTCCGGTTAGAAAGGTAGCTTTCAATTAAGCTAAACATGTTTCCACGGATTCCCATTTCGGAAAGGTCTCTTAATATTCCGTAACGCCAGGTAGTGTCGTATGCTTTTTCCATGTCGAGGAATACCGATAGAAAGAATTGTTTATGAATGAAGGCATCTCGAATAATGCCCTCAATGCGTACGAGATGGTCAGTCGTCGACCGGCCTTCCCTAAAGCCACACTGGCACGCATCAAGTAGTTTGTTCGATTCCAGAAAATGCAGAAGACGGCGATTAACCATTTTTTCGAAGAGCTTACAAAGGCAACTCGTAAGCGCTATTGGACGGTAGCTTGTTACAGAGGAGGGATCTTTACCCTGCTTTAGAACTGGAACAACAATAGCTTCTTTCCATGCAGCTGGAAGGTACCCGGCAATAAAAATTTTATTAAAAAGTACTAGAAGCGTCCTTAATGTGTCTGTGTGGAGGTTTTTAATCATGTCATACATGATTCTGTCAGTCCCTGGGGCAGAGCTTTTACACACGTTCAAAGAAGCGCTTAACTCAGCGATAGTAAAAGGAAGGTTATAAGCGTTCTTCTGTGTGCACTTACGGTCGAGTGGCTTGCGTTCAGCTATCTGTTTGTGTTTAAGAAATGATTCGGAGTACTGGGTCGGGCTAGACACACGCTCAAAGTGTTCACCGAGAGCGTTCGCCTGGTCCTCCAAGCCGTTCCCTTGTTCATTGACAAGCGGTAATGGATGGGTTTCCTGCCCCTTGAGCCTTCTAAGGCCATTCCATACTTTAGACTCTTGTGTGTAAGATGTTATGCCAGACAGGAACCTCTCCCAGCTAGCCCTCCTTGCCTGTCGCCGCGTCCGTCTGCCCTGTGATTTTACTAGTTTAAATTCTATGAGATTTTCCGCAGTCGGGAAGCGACGCAGTACACCCCATGCTTTGTTCTGTTTCTTTCGTGCCAGTCTGCACTCCTCATTCCACCAGGGGACCCGTCTTTTACATGAGAGACCTTTTGTTTGTGGAATGAATTTTTCGGCTGCGTCAATTATAAAACCGGTAAAATACGCTACAGCGTCTTCAATACTAAAATTGTTCATAAAATCTTGTGATAAGCATGTTGACTCTTTGAAACTTTTCCAATCAGCCGACGGTATTTTCCAACGGGGGGCGTGGGGTGGACTGTCATGTTCCTGTAGCAAGTTAAGCATTACAGGAAAGTGGTCGCTCCCAAATGGGTTCTTGACAACATTCCAGTCTATGTAAGGAAGGAGGCTCGCAGTGCCGATCGCTAAATCTATAGACGAATATGAATTGTTATGGATATTGTAATAGGTGGGCTCTTTTTTATTAAAGAGGCACACACCAGATGTTACCAAAAAGTTTTCTATAAGTCGACCCCTGGCATCACACCGGGAGTCTCCCCATAAAGTGCTGTGAGCGTTAAAATCACCAGTTATAATATAGGGCTCCGGGAGCTGGTCAATCAGCTTGTAGAAATCGGTTTTGCTAAGTTGGTAATGAGGCGGTATGTAAATGCAACAGATTGTTATTAATTTGTTAAAGAGAATTGCTCGCACAGACACCGCCTCAAGGGGCGTCTGAAGAGAAAGGTTCTGGCAAGGAACAGACTTATCTACAATTACTGCTACTCCACCGGACGGGGTAACAGCGTCGTCACGGTCCCTCCGGAAGATAGCATATTGCCTGAGGAAGTTTCTTTGTTGGGGTTTCAAATGCGTTTCCTGAACACACAGCACTTTTGGCTTATATTTATGGAGGAGTTCTGTGATATCGTCGAGATTGTGGAGAAGTCCTCTCACATTCCATTGTAGGATTTGTGTATCCATTTGTATAGTGTTTTATGCTGTGTGTTCAAGAATGCAGTGTTAGCTCACGGGCCTTTTCCAGGCGCCGTGACACGAGATTTTTCTTTTTTGGAGCGGTCGATTGAATCGCGCCGCTCCTTAGGCGCTGGTTGCGCCCTGACACTCGGTGTTGTGTCCATGTCCTCTTGCGAGGCGCTGGACACGCGCTCTTGCGAGCGGTTAGTTTGACGTGAAGGCCTCGTCTCGAGGGACGAGACCTTGGAGGCCACCAGCCCGGAGGTCGATGGCCCCTTGTGCTGAGATGGCGGAGCAGCGCTAGCTGCAGCCGCCGAAGGGGCGGATGGCGTCACCGCCGGCTCACTACGCGTGTGCCAGACAGCCGCCGGGGGCCGTTGTGGCGCTGCCCCCTGACGCGCCACTTCGGCAAAGCTGGTTTTCGGCAGGTACGATACCCGCCTACGTGCCTCCTTGAAAGTTATGTTTTCCTTTACCTTAATTGTCACTATTTCTTTTTCTTTTTTCCAGGATGGGCACGACCGCGAGTATGCGGCGTGCTCCCCATCACAGTTAACACAATGTAGAGAACTTTCACAAGACTCAGAGGAGTGTTCATGACCACTGCCTTTCGCACAAGTTTGGCGGCCTCGGCAGTTCTGGGAACTATGGCCGAACCGCTGGCATTTGAAACATCGAAGAGGATTTGGCACGTATGGCCTAACACGAAGCTTGATGTACCCGGCCTCGATGGACTCGGGCAGGACACTTGAGTTGAAAGTAAGTATTAGGTGTTTGGTCAGGAGTTCTTTGCCATCTCGCCTCATTTTAATCCGTTTAACATTGATGACATTCTGTTCACTGAAACCCTCAAGGAGTTCAGCCTCACTCAGCTGCAACAGGTCATCATCTGAGACAACGCCACGGGTGGTATTCATAGTACGGTGTGGGGTTACTGTTAATTGGGCATCTCCAAATGACACTAGATTGGGCAGTTTCTCGTATTGTTTGATATCACGGAGTTCCAAGAGGAGATCCCCGCTTGCCATCCTGGATGCTTTGTAGCCTGTTCCAAAAATATCAGTCAAAGACTTAGAGACAAGGAAAGGTGAAATTGTACGTACTGATGTGTCTGACTTTTCAGAGTGGATTACATGAAATCGGGGGAAATTCTGTGTTTGGCGTCCAAAAAACTGGAACACATCTTCGGTGCGCCCTCTTTTCAGACGGCGATCAGGGAGTGGGGGGAAAGAACTTGCCATACGTATAGGTGAATGTTCGGCAGCGGCTGCCAGCCACCCACCACGGAGCCCAACGAGGGGACGCTGCATTACCTGGGAAAGATTGGTCCTGCAAACGCCAGCTGTACGCCACTACTATAACCAAATATGGAATATCCAAGGTTGGCTACCCACACACGGTTAACCCTAGCTGCCTGGGAAAACAGAAGTAAAAGGAAGTGAAAAGAAGACAGGATAGATTGAAAGTGAGAGAGAAAGACGAAGATTAAAGAGGAGGACAGGAAAAGGCAACTGCCGATTTCCCCTGGGTGGGTCAGCCCAGGGGTGCCGTCTATGTGAAGCAGAGGCCGAAGAGGTGTGTTGCCTCCGCCGGGGGCCTTAAAGGTCCGAACACCCGGCATCAGCTCAACCTCCAGGATCCCCCCTTCCCCAGACACGGCTAAGCCACGCACGGCTACACGCGGGAGGGTCCAGCCCTCATGTGCTCGGGTACGTGGTGGCGCAACTCACCAAACGCCTGCTGACGCAGACGCCCCTGCGGGGGGGAAATTACTTGTACTTACTAATTGAATTAAAGAAATGATTAATTAATGGAAATGAAAATGGATGAAAAAACAACTCCGGCCCCTCGGTTCCCTTTCGTCTCGTTCATTACATAACGAGGGCTCGAATCCGGCAACATTGATGCCTTCAGGTCAGGGGCGGATCCAGGTTTTTTCTGAGGGGGGGGTCAGCTTCTGTCGATGATGATGATGATGATGATGATGATAGTAGCCTTTATCATTTACCGAAATTCACCGTTTCTGCTCACGATAAACCCGCGTTTTATACGGCTAGAGCAGCACCTGTAACCTACAAGGCTTGAGAGGGCAAATCACTTTTTTTTTTCTTCTTTTTTGTATTTATTGCCAAGAAGTTCGCGCTGTTTTTATTCCCCGGCCGCCACTGTCATCATGAAAACGAGTGTTACCTCGCGCCATCTAGCCCGCCGTGGTGGCTCAGTCAGTTCAGGCATTGCGCTGCTGAGCACGAGATCGCGCGATCGCATCCTGGCCGCGGCGGCCGCATTTCTATGTAGGCGAAATGCAAAAACGCCCGTGTGCTTGCGTTTTAGTGCGCGTTAAAGAACCCCAGGTGGTCAAAATTAATCCGGGGCCCTCCACTACGGCGTGTCTCATAATCAGAACTGGTTTTGGCACGTAAAACCCCAGAAAGAGGAAGAAGACCTGTAGCGAAGCCAGGTACGGTTTCTCCGTGCTTATAGGAAAAGGACGTTACCCAATACAGCCATGTGCTTGGCGGCTGTGCCTGATCATGCAGGTTGTTCAAAACTAAGCTTTATGGTTTTCTTAAAATTAGGCACTGGGAGGCACGCGAAGATCACCTGTGCAAATAAGTTATGTGGCCAGGGGGGCACAAAGTGAGATGATAATTATCGCTGTGAGCAGCCCAATTAACTAAAATTGAACAATTATTTTTGTCGACTGCAGTAAGTGGGTATGTTTGTATTGTGAGACGTTGACCAATGCGATGCCTTTATTTCCGAGCAGTCGCCCGAGTCAGAGACGAAGCACCGCACGAGACAAAAGATGATGATGAGTCGTATGTACAGATGACGACGACGATTTGCACAAATAGCGCTCACACAAGATGATGAGTCGTTTGTGGAGATGACGACGACGATATGCGCAAAATGCGCTCACACTAACTTCCCCCCTTCAGGAAAGCGGTCAGCAAGACCGCAAACTAGAAAGGGTAGGTACGGCGAATGTAGGGTTTCAGGCGAGATACGTGAACGATTTCCGTAGTGCGGCGGCGGCGGTCAGTAGCTGAGCTGACAGGAGTGACGCTGTAGTTAACGGCCGAAGTTCGTTGCAAAACGGTGTAGGGGCCGAGATATCTGTGGAGAAATTTTTCACAGAGCCCCGGTGCGCGAACAGGTCTCCACAAAAGAACTTCGTCGCCTGGGCGGAACGAAGCAACGCGACGCGTCGCATCATAGCGAATTTTCCTTTTGTCCTGAATGGTATAGCGGTGTTGGCGCGGGCAAGTTCACGGCACCGGGAGAGGCGAGCGGCAAATTCCTCAGGAAGAGACGCGGATGGAGCAGCAGGTGCTGAAAGGAGTGTAGTGTCCAAGACGAAAGACGGCGCACGACCGTACACCAGGAAGAAGGGACTGTAATTGGTTGTACGTTGGACGGCAGTATTATACGCAAACGTCACAAAAGGTAGGATGGTGTTCCAGTTGGTGTGATCGGGTCGAACATACATTGACATCATGTCAGACAAAGTTCGATGAAAACGCTCCGTAAGACCATTTGTTTGCGGATGGTACGATGATGTGGTCTTATGGATGGTGTCCGAGGCCTGAAGGACTTCACGGAGGACATGCGATAGGAACGTCTTGCCACGGTCACTCAGGAGGACACGAGGTGCGCCGTGGCGCAAAACGATTCCGTGCACGAAAAACTCGGCGACTTCGGAGGCAGTACCAGAGCGAAGAGCCGCTGTCTCAGCGTAGCGCGTTAGATGATCCACTGCGGTAACGATCCAGCGGTGACCAGCGGGCGTGAGTGGGAGGGGTCTATACAAGTCTATGCCCACAATTTCGAAGGGGGTGTACGGGCATGGTAGAGGCTGCAGAGGACCGGCTGGAAGGGATGTCGAGCGTTTTCTGTGTTGGCATGATGCGCAGGAGCCAACGTATTTGTCGACTGAGGTGGAAAGGCCCGGCCAGAAACAACGCGTTTTGATGCGGTCGTAGGTCTTATGAAAGCCCAAGTGGCCAGCCGTCGCGTCGTCGCGAAATGCTTCCAATACTTGGAGTCGAAGTGAGCGAGGTATTACTGGCACCCACCGGTTACCGGAAGGATGGTAGATTGATCGAAATAACGCTCCACCTTGAAGCTTAAAACGCGAAAGTTGTCGTCTTAAGCGACTGTTGGGGGGTCGTGCCAAGCCAGTAAGTCGGTCGATCAGCGTACGGCAGTATGGGTCAGTACGTTGGAGTGAGACGAGGTCAGTAGACGGGAGAAAGTCAACTGAGGCAACTGACTGTCCCGGGCTACTGGGCGTGCGCTGAGACGTGTGGCTAGATGGTGACGTGCATACCGAAGGTAAAGCATGGGCGTTTGGGGACAGCGGGCAGCGCGACAAAGCGTCGGCATCTTGATGTTGTTTGCCGGACTTATACGTGACAGTGAAGTCATATTCCTGTAAGCGCAGTACCCAACGGCCGAGGCGTCCAGACAAGTTTTTCAGGGACGACAACCAACAGAGAGCATGATGGTCGGTCACAACTGTGAAATGGCGGCCGTAGAGATAGGGACGAAATTTTTGTATTGACCACACGATGGCGAGGCATTCCTGTTCTGTAATCGTGTAGTTGCGCTCAGCAGGAGAAAGAGCACGACTTGCATAAGCCACGACTTGCTCTTCGGACTTCTGATTCCGCTGCAGCAGGACAGCGCCAATTCCATGCCCACTGGCATCAGTGTGTAGAATAGTCGGGGCCGTTGCATCGAAATGACGGAGCACGGGCCCTGACGTGAGAACTCGTTTGAGGGTCTGGAAGGCGGCTTCACAGTCGTTCGACCACACAAAGGACGCGCTCGAAGTCAGAAGTTTGTGTAGAGGAGCGGCGATGGTGGCGAAGTCACGGACAAAGCGGCGGAAGTAGGACGCCAGTCCTAGAAAGCTGCGGAGTTCTTTAAGAGCGGTTGGTGGCGGAAATTGCAGTACTGCAGCGATTTTATCGGGATCAGGCTGGATGCCATGCTTACTGACGACGTGGCCCAATACTTTAATGCTTCGGCTTGCAAAGCGACACTTTTTAGTATTGAGTTGGAGACCAGCTTTTGCTAGACACGCGAGAACTTGGTCTAGACGTTGTAGGTGCTGGGAGAAACTCGACGAAAAGATGACAATGTCGTCCAAGTAACAAAGGCAGGTCTTCCATTTTAAGCCACGGAGTACTGTATCTATCATACGTTCAAACGTAGCTGGTGCATTGCACAATCCAAAAGGCATCACGTTAAATTCAAAAGGCCATCAGGTGTAGCAAACGCAGTCTTTTCTTTATCTGGCTCATGCATGGGAATCTGCCAATATCCGGAGCGCAAGTCGAGGCTCGAGAAATACTCGGCACCTTGTAAGGTATCCAAAGCATCGTCAATACGAGGCATTGGATAAACATCCTTACGGGTAATTTTGTTGAGCGCCCTATAATCGATGCAAAAGCGCACAGAACCATCCTTTTTTTTAACAAGCACAACAGGAGAAGACCAAGGGCTTGCTGAAGGCCTTATAATGTTGCGTGTCAGCATGTCGTTCACTTGTTCTTCTATAACTTTTCGCTCCGAAGGTGACACACGGTACGGGCGACGGCGAATGATGCGAGAGCCGTCTGTTTCAATTCGATGAGTAGTTACAGTGGTCTGACCCAGGCCTCGCGAAGAAACGTCAAAACAAGCTTCATGCTTCATTAAAATGGTGAGGAGTGCATTGGTCTGGGCCGGATTGAGATCTGCACTCAAGGTGGCCTTAATAGCACCAGTGTGGCCTTCTGCGGGCGTACAATACGCGGAAGATGTGGCAGGCGAAACACTGACGACACATACCGGCGCAGCCGTACTACTCTCCGTGGCGGTCGTCGCGCCCGGTTTGTTTCTACTGCGGTATTCGCGGCCACATTTCTCGCTACTGCCGTCGGCGTCAGCAGGATGAACGACGGGGCTATGCTACCTTTGAGCGAGACAGCGCACCTAGGTTGGATTACTACGTTCCCGGGCGTCACCCAGGTGACAGGCGCGGCTACGCCAACTTTGAGCGAGACAGGACACCTGGACCAGATTCCTCCGTTCCCGGACCGTACACAACCTCCTCTGGTCGCTCTCCTTCACCTACCCAGCACCTCCACCACTTGTGAGACGTTGACCGATGCGATGCCTTTATTTCCGAGCAGTCGCCCGAGTCAGAGACGAAGCACCGCACGAGACAAAAGATGATGATGTGTCGTATGTACAGATGACGACGACGATATGCACAAATAGCGCTCACACAAGATGATGAGTCGTTTGTACAGATGACGACGACGATATGCGCAAAATGCGCTCACAGTATTGAAAACCTAGAGGCTGTCGTGTTTCTACACAGTATCAGTCGGAAGAATTATTCTAGCGTGTTCGTGCTCCGAGATATCCGACTCCAAATTTCAATTGCACTGCGCAGAGTTATCGACTCGACGCGAGAGCGGTTTATGCTTTGCGTTGCTGTGGAAGGGAGGCATTTTGGACATTTTTAGGGCATTGACATCTTGATGGGTGAAGTGTTGTCATGAGATTTGTGCATGACAACACCAAAGTTAAAGCGGCAGTATGAAATATTCGTTAGCATAGCTAAAAAGGTTTCTGCTGTTGATGGTGCAGTTGTTGCTTTTGATTTCAATAAAGCTTACAATACTTGTAAATCAGCAGTCACTTTATTTGCGTAGCCCAAACAAGGACCATGCCCGGTCGTCTAGTCACCATTACGCACGCGCACTGGCCTCCGGCTTCTCCGCTCGCGCCATTATCTCGGCATGGCAGCTGCCGCCATCTTTACAGGCTGCGCTGTCGCGTGTTACGACAGCGGTTACGGGTTCTTCGATTTTTTTTTTAATTTCGCCAGCCGTGAGGGGAAGGGGGCAGTTATTATCTTTGCCAATGCCTCCGCCGCGTTGTCAGACTAAACGCTGCACCCAACAGCCGCGTCACATCAGGGAGGAGCTTTGCGCTGATCCTCACTCTCTTGCATGCGTAATCATGCGAACGACAATTAAAATTTGGAGTTGGATATATCGGAGCATAGACATGCTAGACGAATTCTTCCAAGTGAAACTGTGCAGAAACACGACTGCCTCTAACTTTTGAATACAAACATACACACTTACTGCAGTCAATAAAAAGTTAATTATTCAATTTTAGTTAATTCGGTTGCTGACAGCGATAATTATCTCACTTTGTGTCCCCCTGGCCACACAACTTATTTGCGCAGGTGGTCTTCACGTGCCTCCCAGTGCCTAATTTTAAGAAAACCATAAAGCTTAATTTTGAACACCCGGTATATCAGCCTGTATTGTTTCTTAAAATAAAATTTGGGATGGTCTGTCGCAGGTTCGTTATAAATGCGTAAGCACGGGTCCGGCTTTGGAGTTCTGTTGGGACACCTTGATTTCCTTAAGAAGATTCTTTGTGTTCGGCTGAGACACCTTCGTTTCAACGCGGCAACCACTACGCTAGTTGTTTACGATATGCGAATCACCGCGTGTGAAGACTCACGACGCCACCTACAAGAAGAACGATGTAGCGTAGTAGCCGTGAGCGCGAGCCAGCGTCTTCATGTTTTGTTTCCCACGCGACGTCATCCTTTTACACAAGGCGCGCATCTGCTCCCATTTCTCTAACCACGCGACGCCATCCTAGGCCCGCGCGCTGGCGTTCGCCGCTGACGTCACGCTCCCCCATTTCGCAGCCCGTGCTCGAGGCTTCGCCCCGCTCCGCGAGAACGCCCACTCAGATAAACGGATCCGGTGGGCTTGAGCCTCCTATGCTTAATGTACGACAATAAAACTGCGAAGTTACAATGAAAAACTTGTAGCGTACGAACGGTACTGTGCTCGTACTGGATATTGTCAACGTGTAACTGTGATCACAATGAGTGCTACAGTAAAAAAAAAAAGTTGTCTATGCGTAGTTCTTAGTTAGGCTGTTAGTTGTTATATATATATATATATATATATGAACACTTCAGCGAGAGATCTCTTTCATTAAGCAGGTTGGTCGCGGAACCGATGACAGCAAATGAGGCAACCGATGACACCCCAATGGGGAACTAAGTTGATCAGCCGCGAAGGCGCTCGCGCGGACATCGGCGTGCTTGGCAAAAGGGACGTCCCCTCGTTCATTCGACGCCACCGACGGGACGAGTAAGGCACGGCCGGCGCCAGGAGGTCCAAGGTGTTCATGAGAAACAATAACTACGGCAACTTCGCGACACCACACCCCTACGGAATATAACTAAGCTTGTGAGCGAGCTAGCTTTACTTCTACATGGCTGCTACCACTGGTATTCGCGAAAAATACTTTTGAAAAATGCTGGTGGCCATATTTTTTTGCGACAGGGCCGTCCCCGTGTCAGCAGGGGGGGGGGGGCGATGCAGAAATCTGAGGGGGGGGTCAGGACATCCGGACATCCCCCCTGGATCCGCGCCTGCGGCCGCACACTGCTTCGCATAACCTCGGTTCCCACAGGGCGTGGGATCTGCCGGCTTTTTAACTAGCACAACCCGCGACACCCAAGGGCTCGACGTGAGTTCAACAGTGCCGTTGCAAAGCATCTTGTTCACTTCATCTTGAATAACCTTACGCTCTGATGTAGAAACTCGATATGGCCGGTGATGAATGAGATCACCAGTATTTCATCATCAGCCTATATTTATGGCCACTGCAGGTCGAAGGCGTCTCCCTGCGATCTCCAGTTACCCCTGTCTTGTGCTAGCTGATTCGAACTTGGGCCTGTAAATTCCCACCAGTTTTCTGCCGCCCTCGACTGTGCTTCCCTTCTCTTGGCGCCCATTCCGTGACTCTAATTGTCCACCGGTTATCTACCCTACGCATTACATGGCCTGTGCAGCCCCATTTCTTTCACTTGATGTCAGCTAGAATATCGGCTATCTCCGTTTGCTCTCTCATCCACACCGCTCTCTTCCTGTCTCTTAACGTTAGGCCTAATAATATTCGTTCAGTCGCTCTTTGTGCGGTCCTTAATTTGTTCTCGAGCATCTTTGTTAACCTGCAAGTTTCTGCCCCATATGTTAGCACCGGTAGAATGCCATGATTGTACACTTTTCTTTTACACGACAGTGGTAAGCTCCCAGTCAGGATTTGGGGATCCCGGCCGTATGCACTCCAACCCGATTTTATTCTTCTGAATATTTCCTCGTCGTGATCAGGGTTCCCAGCGAGTATTTGACCTAGATAAAGGTACTGCTGTACAGACTCTAGAGGCTCACTGGCGATCCTAAATTGTTGCTCCCTTGCCAGGCTATTGAACAGTATCTTTGTCTTCTGCATATTAATCTTCAACCCCAATTTTACACTTTCTTGGTTAAGGTTCTTGTCCCAGACCCCGTGAACAAGGCGTAGACGCCGGACCAAATTCCAAAGCCGATTAATCAGCTCCCGAAAATAATCCCACGAAAGCAAGGACAATTAAGAATGGGCCCTCTGGTGCGCCAGCGAACGCCGGTTGCTGGTAAAAGACCGAGTCAGAGCCCAGAGTTTTCAAAACACAACAAAATATATTCTTCACACAAGGCAGTTACGTACACACTTTTACACTTAGGCTAGAACCAACACAATACAATTCAGATGAGTATTAAGAAACGCAAGAAAATAATTAACGACAAGCACTAAGAGTCCAACACGCGAATTACAAAATGAATAGGAACACTAAGTGTCCAATCGCATTCACCCGTGATGGTCTTGTCAGACGACCTGGCCGTAGCTCGGGGCAATTCTCGAAGAAAACTTCTTCCGGAAATGCAGACGCTCGATGAACTCGTCGAATACCTTGCCAGGGAATCCCCTTCTTCTGCAGAGGGTCGGTCTTCACGTTACATCTCTTCACCAGACCGGTCTGAACTGAACTCTTCCTCTTCTGATTGTTGCACGGCAGTTTTATAGCCGTCACATGCATTCTCGAACCTTCCTATCGGAGTCGCGCTCTCGTAGCATGGCCAAAGCCTGGGCAGCTTCTAGTCTTTTCTCGCACCTTCGGCCGCCGCCGTCGGAGCGTCGTCAAGGGGGGGGTGATGACTCATCCCGTTGGCGCACGCTCACGCTGTGGCAATCTTTCTCGACTCGCCGGGTGAGTAGGTGTCTCGGCGCGCGCGTGTGGTCTCACTCTCTCTCTGGTTACCGTCGCCTCGACGTCTAGACTCCGTTGGTCACGTCGACTGTTGAAGTGTACGCGCTCTCCCCCTCTGCTGAAGCTGCCGCCGCCCCGGCGTGTTTCTTTCGCTGACTTGCCTGGCACGTGGCGCGCGCTTTGATTACGCGCTATTTTGTGACAGTTCTCAATCATTTGTTGTAATTCGCTTTTTTGTTGGTGAGTAGGACAATGTTATCTGCAACCCAAAGGTTGCTGAGATATTTTTCACTGATCCTCAATCCTTAGTCTTGCCAGTCTAAGATCTTGAATCCTGCTTCTAAGCATGTAGTGAATAGCATTGGAGAGATTATCTCTCCTTTCCTGACTCCTTTCTTGATAGGTAACTTTATGCTTCACTGATGAAGAACCAGCGTAGCTGCACAATCTTTGTAGATATTTCCCAAGAGATTCACGTATGCCTCCTATACTCAGTGATTACGCAGTCCCTCAATGACTGCTGATATCTCTACTGAATCAAATCCCTTTTCATAATCTATGAAAGCCTGTTCTCTTGGTTGATTGAAGCAAAGTGTTGCCCTGATTTTATTAGAAGTAATATTGGTGAATATTTTACAGTACTATAAGCAAGCTATTGGGCATATAACTTTTCACTTCTATAACATCTCCCTTCTTATCGATTAGTATAAGGTTGGCATTCTTCCAGTTCTCTGGTACACTTGAAGTCGTGAGGCATTGCGCATAAAGGGCCGCAAGCTTTTCAAGCATGATATCTTCTCCATCTTTCATTAAATTGACTTGTACTACATCTTCTCCAGAAGCTTTTCCCATGGCCATGTCTTGCAGGACCCTGCTAATTTCATCGCTCGTTATAGAAGGAGCCTCTTTATCCTGTTCATCACTACTTCGAATGAAAGTAGCTTGGCTGCTCTTAGAACTGTACAGGTGAGTATAGAATTTTTCCACTGCTTTTACTATGTCATCGAAATTGCTGATGATATTACGCTGCTTATCTTTCAGTGCATACATCGTGTCTAGTCATATGCAAAGTTTTCTTCTCACTGATTTAATCCTGCATCCATTTTTTGCGGCTTCCTCAATCTTTCCCAAGTTATAATTTCCAATATCCCTTACTTTCTTCCTGGTGATAAAATTTGACAGTTCTGCGAATTGTATCTGATCTCTTGCGTTTGACACTTTCATGCTTTCTAGTTTTTTATTAGGTCCTTTATTAGGTGATTGGTTGTAGTAGCACGGTTCCCGATGGGCGGTCTGCGGCTGCGACAATTTGGTTAGCCCCTCTTGCTTCTTCGAAGGAGAAAGCGCGTGCTCGCTCTGGAAGGTGGCACGCTAGACATCGAAGGAGCGTTACGTCCGATATCGCACACAACGAAATTGCCTCTGCAAACCGGACAGAGTTAGTTCTGTCGAGATAGCAAGTTGTAGCGCCGCACTGGGATCGAACGTCGAGCTGTGCCACCCGATGCCACTGCCTGCGGGTGTGGGAGAGAGTTCTCCTTGGTAGGGTTTGAGGTCACAGACATGCACCGGTCTGCTGATCCGTGTTAACTTCCAAGTCCGCCAGCCTGTACATGAGCGAAGAGACAGTCTGTCGCACCCGGTACGGTCCAGTCCATTTCGGCGACAGAGAAGATGAGAATTTCTTACTGGCGTCGCTTAGGACGTTATTGCGTCTCAACACCAGGTCGCCCACATTGTATTGAACTTTCCGATGAGAGCCGTCGCACTGCGCTTTCTGCTCGGCGCGAGCAGTGCTGAGGTTCCGTCGCGCTTTGCGTAATGCCTCCGTTATGCAACTGCAATGCAAAGGGCGCATGTATACACGCTACGCAGCGCGCATCTCGCATCGCGAGTGGCCTGATACAATGCTAATGACGGCGATGATAATGATTATTTATTGGCATTCACTTTGAAACGTTGCCGTGAGATAGACACCTAACCAGCTTGATTTTATTGCGATAGCAATTATATGGACCCTCCAAAGCGATTTTTGCCGTCGGCTTCGTCGTCGCCGTCACCGTCGCCGTGAGGTTCCGTATGGTGTCAACGGCGATGAAATCGTCGCCGCGCTCCGGACGCTGTATATGCGAGTGAAAGGGCGCGAGGAACGCGCGCTTTCACGGGGAGCGAACGCATGTCGGAGAGCAAACGCACGTTCTGCGCCGTGCTGCCTGAAGGGCTGCAGAATTAGGCGTCTTTTTCGTCCTTTACAATCACCATATATAGAGAGCAAACGCGACCTCTTCCCTCGCGCGAGCGGCCGTGGGGGGACGCGAGGGAGGGAGGGGAGGTGACGTTTAGCTGCGGCACCAAATGCCTATTTACGTAAAAACGTTGCGAGGCGAGAAGGTGGGTAAGATTTCCGACGCTGCTCGACGAGTGGCCCATTCTGATCGCGTCGAAAACCTCCGACCCGCCCCCCGAGGCACCAGCAACAGTCACCAACACCGCGCGTGTTTGGTGCGAACGCGGATGAAACACCGACGGCATCGAAAACAGTTCTGCGCGTTGCTGGTGCTGCTGCATGTCTAAGTTTATACAGCTGATAAAACTACTATCCTTACTCCGTATAGCTCACTACTAATTTGCTACCGCAATTGATGCTTCGCCTTTCGGGTGAAACAGCAAAATTTTTATCAGGTACACCATATATATTTTTCTAGCATTCTCGTTTACGTTTCCTCAAACTTCTTGCAACAGCAGAGCTGTTTAAGCTCTTGGTTAGGCTGCGTAGTGCGAACAACAAAGTACGCCTGGCGATGAGGTCACCGCGCGTTGCATAGCAACGCCTCGCACAGCTAGACGATGCACGTGACGTGATCGCTCAGCGAGGTAACCACCCTCTCCCAGGCTACCCTCGCCACGGCGCGAGGCGCGGCCGAAGTATCCGGCGTTTGGGGGTGCGCCCCGGCTGCAGCCGGCGTCGAGATGTGACGTGCTGCATTTAGCGCCGGCCTGGCCACCCAGAATGAACCGCATCCGCGTCTCGTCGAGCAAGATTGCCTTGTGGATAGCCGTGATTATGGAATGCTCGAAAACCGACCCTCTATACAGTCCAACGCATGTGCCGCGCCGCCTAGACGCATGCGCATTTTATACGAAACTATAGGAGTTTCGGGATGATAACGAAACTGCGAACTCGCTGCACGTGCCGCCACCAGTATCCATGAGCCCACTTTGCTCGACCCGACGAGAATGCGGTCCATTCTGGGTCACATCTCAAAGCCGGCTGCAGCCGGGGCACGCCGACGAACGCCTGATACGTCCGCCACGCCTCGCGCGGGACTATAGAGTGCTGCGCTTTCGCTGACCTGGCGTCCCCGTGCGAGCGCGCTCGCGCTATAACGCTACGGAGGACTATAAGGTGGCCTTTAGAAGACTGCGCGCAGACTTAGCCAAATTTAGCCTATTCCAAATATCGTCCCGAGTATCGGGACGGTACTCGGAGTGGGCTAAATTTAGCTAAGAACCAGCCAAGCCAAACCAAGTTAAGCAAAGGAAAGCAAAGACAAAGCTAAGGAAGGGTCACCATCTTCACTGTTGGCTCAGTCTTCGCACCACTTAGTGTGAAGCTGCGCTAGCTTTTTTTTTCCTCGAACCTTTCTACCTTGTACCACTACCTGTGGATTTGCTACGTGGCGCTCTATGTGGTGTAATATATGCAACTGCGATGCAAAGGGTGCACGTATCGATGCTATGCTTAGCGCATGTCAAATGCTCCTGCCGTGCCCACGGCGTTGTTTTGTAATAGCGTATGACTGTTTTGTTGTTTGCAAACTATTAATTTGCGGCGATGTCGAGCAAAACCCAGGACCTACGCAGAAGGAACGGTACAAGCAACTACTTAAAGGTCAGAGAGAAATTCGTAAGGAAGTACTAGAAATAAAAACTGAATTAGCTGAACTGAAAGAAGAGATGCACGACTTCAGGCGTACTGTGGAAAATATGGCATCTGAGCGCTCAGCACAGCATGAAAACACAGATCAATTGCAGGCCACACTGAAACAGTTTGAACACGTCGTGTCTTTTCAATTTAAGAAGCTAACAGACCTTGAAGACCATAGTAGACGGTCTAATCTAATTATCCATGGTGTACCTGATCGACCTCAGTAGAGTCAGATGAGGAACTAAAGAACAATGTTGTGAAGGGTATTTTTCAAGACAAACTCGAAGTTAAATACGAATCTGTAGGGCGTATACATCGACTTGGTAAGCAGACGGAGAAGCGGCCTGTAATAGTGTACCTGCGATACTTTACGAAAAAAATAATGAAAAACGCAACTAAACCCACGGGCTCGAATATCTTTATTAAGAACGATTATTCCAAATCGACGTTAAGAAAACGCCGCCTGCTCTGGAACAGCGGAAAGGCTGACATGGAACAAGTCAAAAGAATCAACCTCATACACGATAAACTAAAGATCGACAAGGATACGTACTTTTGGGATGATGCGCAAAACAGGCTGGTGAAAATGACCAACTACAAAAACACCAGTCCTCAACAGCCTAACAACTGACGTGACGTGCATGCGCACGACAAGCAACTTCGTCTCCTCAATTTGAATGGCCGCAGTGTTATGAATAAAACCGAACCCCTCCAAATTCTACTGCTGCAGTACGATCATCACATTACCGTAATAACTGAAACTTGGTTACATGAACGTGTGAATGATGCCGCCATTTTTCCGCCTTCCTATACGGCTTTTCGTAAGGACAGGCAATCAAGGGGAGGTGGTGGGGCCGTTCTGATCAAAAACAAATTTGACGCTGTCTGGCTAGAGGATGTACCGGAACTTGAATGTATCTGCATTAAAGTATCACTGTGGGGCCACTCGTTCTTCTTATACGCATTATATGGACCACTTGACTAAACTCTCGACTACTTACTAAAATTAAAGGCACATATGTCTAAATATCAGGACAACAAGGTTCCTTTGGTTGGCGATTTTAATATGCCTGGAATAGACTGGGAGCGTTTTGAGACTTTTTCAACCAATACCTGTCATGCAAATGCAGTGTTTGACATAATGCTCACACAGAATTTTACACAATTAGTTCATGAACCAACGCATTACCAAGGTGCCTTTAAATCTGTTTTAGATTTGGTATTCATTCCGCGTGATTTTCGCACATCCACCGTTGTAATTGATCAAGGGCTGTCTGATCACTACCTTGTCTCAGTTTCTATTCCCCTGGTGCCACTTTCGCAGACTATGAACGCGTCCTTTCATCATGTGATAGACTATACACGTGCCCATGATGTATGCATTATCGACCACCTAGAAAATTGTCTTGTAGATTTTGTTGATACGTATGTTTGCCGTTTGTGGGACCAATTTAAACGCATAAGCTTCTACTGCATCGAAAACTTTACACCGTCTAAACGTAAAAAGGTGCATAAACATAAGCCCTGGATGACAAGAGACATTTATGATGACAAGATGACATTTATCTTAAGCGTAAAGCGAAAAGAATAAAGAAAAAGCATGCTGACCCCAAACTTATATCTGACACTCTAAAGAACCTTGCAGATGCGGTGGATAGCTCGAAAGAATACTAGTTCAACACGTCACTCGCAAACTTCATAAAAAATGATCCAAAGAAATTTTGGAACTATATCAGCGAAAAAACGAAACCCATATCACAAGGTTTTGTCGATGGTTCAATGGTATCTGATCAGACCGCCATTGCTCAACACTTCAATGACTATTTCCATAGTGTATTTTCTGCCCCTAGTGCTTCTATACCCACCATAACGGTGGACCATGCTGTAAATGTTACTTCATTTCTTATCCTGGTGTCCTTGCTATGTTAACTCGAAGACTAAAACTTCTTGCGGGCCCGACAATATTCCTAACATATTTCTTCGTCGTTTTGCCGAGTCTGTTGCAAAATACTTAGTTATTATTTTTCATGTCTGTTTGTTATCAGCGGAATTACCAGATGACAGGAAGTCAGCCCGTGTTGTGCCGATATTCAAGAAAGACGACCGTATAATATTGCAAAATTATCGCCCGATCTCCTTAACATCATCGTGTCGTAAACTTATCGAACACATAATAGCTCACAAATTAAACGAATTCCCAGAAGAACACTCAGTTTTAACAAATCATCAACATGGATTCCGAAAAGGATTTTCTACTACAACACAATTGGTTAGTATAGTCCACACCTTTGCAGCTTGTCTTGACACTAAGAGACAAATTGATGTAATATTTCTAGATTATAGTAAAGCATTCCACACTGTTTCTCACGATAAACTAATTATAAAGCTTCGGTTAATTGGCATACCAGAATTGTTTATTTCCTGGATTTTAGCATATCTGAATAACTGTAATCAATACTTTCAGGTGGGAGAACAACAATCGGGCTGCCTTCCTGTAGTTTCTGGCGTTCCGCAAGGGAGCGTACTCGGCCCCCTACTTTTCTTGCTCTACATGAATGATATTGTCAATGTGGTTAACACCCCAGTAAAAATTCGTCTATTTGCTGACGATTGTGTGCTGTTTAGAGAAGCTACCTGCCTTAGTGACCAATGTGACCTTAACTCTAACTTAGGCAATGTGTTAAAATGGTGTGAGCAATGGGGAATGCTTCTTAATGCAACTAAATGTGTCTATCGCCCCATAACGCGCAAAAAAGCCCCCCTAGACTACACCTACAATTTGGCTGCAGCACCTTTACAGAAAGTAGCCTGCTATAAATACTTAGGTCTAACAATAACCAGTAACTCATCGTGGAACTTACACATAAATAACATCTGCTCTGCTGCTTTCCGAAACTATGCCTTCTACGCCACAAACTAAAAACTGCCCCGCCTACTGTTAAACTACTCTCTTAATTTTCCTTAATTAGGGCAAAACTTGAGTACGCTACAATAGTTTGGGACCCTCACACAAAAAATAACATTAAGAAGCTTGAAAGAATTCAAAGAAAAGCGGTCCGATTTATTTACGATAAATTTAGGACTACTGACTCCCCACTGCATTACTAACCGCGAACGGCATTGAACTGTTACAAATTCAAAGAAAAGTAGACTAGAGATTCTATCAAACCTCACATCATAGGCTACCCTTAGACACCGCAACGTACGTATCCCCCTTGATAAGCAGACCCACTCGACACCACTACTCTCATTCGCTAACGCCAGTTTTCGCAAGGACTGACACTTTTTGATACTATTCTTTCCACAAACAATAGCTGACTGGAATAAACTAACGGAAGCATTCCCCCGGCGGCCGTGATCTCTATTCCATTTGTGTAATTAGTGCTGTTATTTATTGTTAGAGTTTAATTATAACCAAGCTGATTAAATTTTCTTAATCGTGTACCCTATGACGACACACATATTGGGAAAAGCTTGGTAGAAACTTGTTTCATCCTGTTCCTTTGTGATTATTCTTGTGTATCCTGCTCACCCTGCTTGGACTTCTTGTCCGCAGTATTTTTAAAATAAAATAAATAAATAAAATAAATCGCGTCTCCCCTCTCGCGCTAGGACGCCATTATCATCATCATCATCAGCCTATATTTATGTCCACTGCAGGACGAAGGCCTCTCCCTGCGATCTCGAATTACCCCTGTCTTGCGCTTGCGTATTCCAACTTGCGCCTGCGAATTTCCTAACCTCATCATCCCACCTGACTTTCTGCCGTCCTCGACTGCGCTTCCCTTCTCTTGGTATCCATTCTGTAACCCTAATGGTCCACCGGTTATCCATCCTACGCATTACATGGCCTGCCCAGCTCCATTTCTTCCGCTTAATGTCAACTAGAATATCGTCTACCCCCGTTTGTTCTCTGATCCACACCGCTCTCTTCCTGTCTCTTAACGTTACTCCTAAGATTTTTCGTTCCATTGCTCTTTGTGCGGTCCTTGACTTGTTCTCGAGCTTCTTTGTTAACCTCCAAGTTTCTGCCCCGTATGTTAGCACCGGTAGAATGCAATGATTGTACACTTTTCTTTTCAACGACAGTGGTAAGCTCCCAGTCAGGATTTGGCAATGCCTGCCGTATGCACTCCAACCCAATTTTATTCTTCTGTAAATTTCTTTCTCATGATCAGGGATCAACAGATGAGATAGAATTCGCTGAACTGTCAAAACTGATCAACAAGAAGAAAGTAAGGGATATTCGAAATTATAACGTGGGAAAAATTGAGGAAGCCGTAAAATATGGACGCAGCATGAAATCAGTAAGAAGAAAACTAGGCATAGGACAAGGAAAGATGTATGCACTGAAAGATAAGCATGGTAATATCATCAGCAATTTCGATGACATAGTAAAAGCAGCAGAAGAATTCTATACTGACCTGTACAGTAGCTAAAACAGCCAAGCTACTTCCATTCGAAATAGTGATGAACCGGATACAGAAGCTCCTTCTATAACTAGCGATGAAGTTAGAAGGGCCTTGAAAGACATGACCAGAGGAAAAGCGCCTCGAGAAGATGGAATAACAGTAGATTTAATCAAAGATGGAGGAGATATCATGCTTGAAAAGCTTGCGGCCCTTTATACGCAATGCCTCACAACTTCAAGTGTAACAGAGAGCTGGAAGAACGCCAACATTATACTTATCCATAAGAAGGGAGACGTTAAAGAATTGAAGAATTACAGACCCATTAGCTTGCTTTCAGTATTGTATAAAATATTCACCAAGATAATTTCCAATAGAATCAGGACAACACTTGACTTCAGTCAACCAAGAGAACAGGCTGGCTTCAGGAAGGGATATTCTACGATGGACCATATCCATGCCATCAATCAGGTAATCGAGAAATCTGCGGAGTACAATCAACCTCTCTATATGGTTTTCATAGATTATGAAAAGGCATTCGATTCAGTAGAGATATCAGCAGTCATAGAGGCATTGCGTAATCAAGGAGTGGAGGAGGCATACGTGAATATCTTGGTAAATATCTACAAGGATTCCACAGCTACCTTGGTTCTACACAAGAAAAGTAGAAAGATACCTATCAAGAAAGGGGTCAGGCAAGGAGACACAATCTCCCGAATGCTATTCACTGCATGCTTAGAAGAAGTATTCAAGCTCTTAGACTGGGAAGGATTAGGAGTGAGGATCGATGGCGAATATCTCAGCAACCTTCGGTTTGCAGATGACATTGTCCTATTGAGCAACAATGGAGAGGAATTACAACAAATGATTGAGGGCCTTCATCGAGAAAGTGCAAGAATTGGGTTGAAGATGAATATGCAGAAGACAAAGATAATGTTCAATAGCCTGGCAAGGGAACAAGAATTCAGGATCGCCAGTCAGCCTCTAGAGTCTGTAAAGGAATATGTTTATCTAGGTCAATTACTCACAGGGGACGCCATTATAGGGCTTTTTAAAATCGGAGCTGTCCTTAGACGACCCTTCGCCGTCCGCCATAGCTGTTACGCAGGTCAGGTGACCAGGAGAGGATGAGCGCTGTACTTGCCAGGGGATGGCAGGTCACGTGACCAGCAGAGGAGGAGAAGCGCGCTGGGTGAGGAGGCGACCAATAAGAGGTCGCGCCGGGCGCGACGAGGGCAAGCGATTGGTATAAGACACGCTCTTTCTGTGTGGCGTGCCCTTCGGGATAACGAACGCATGGGATGACCACGGGTAGTGCGTACTCCTGAGGAAGAGGCTGCCTACCGCAAGTGTCAGCGGGAGTTGGCTTGTGAACGGGCTCGTCGCTTGCTCTCATTAATGGAGCGCAAAAAAAGGTGCCGCGCAACTTGCACGCGAAAAAGAAGTACAGAAAGAAACCTCACGAGAAAAAAAAAAACGCTGAGAGAACCGCAAATATGTAAGCAGCACCAACGAGCCGACGCGCAGCGCCGCTGCCCACGCCAGCCCGCATTTCCCCGCGTTCGCGCCGAACGCGCACGCTGTCCGTGATTGCAGCCGATGCTTCTGGAGACGGCTCGGACAGGTTTCGACCAGAAGACTGGAGACTCGTCGAGCAGCGTCGGAAGTCGTCGCTGCCTCTTCTCGCCTCGCAACGTTTCATTATAATATCGGTTCCATGTACGGATCTGTGTTTACTTCTGTTTACGCAATTGCATCAGGTGCAACACATGCACATGTAACACTCGTAACAATCGGTGTAACTAACACAGCGTCGCTGTTCGACCATATTCACGGAATAGAAGGGGCGGTGAGTTTTTCTGCAGCAAACCAGCAAGCGCTGGCGTGGCTCAGTGTTAGAGTAGCGGACTCTCGCACAGTGGGCCCGGGTTCGATCCCGGAGGGAAGTGGGTATTTTTTTTCTCATTCCCGGCGATAACTTCTACGGAAACCGGCGGCGGACACCATTGCCTACCGAAACGGCGATTGTCAAGAGCCCATAACAGCTTACGCTGTAAAAGCTCCATTATGTATGGCTTATATGGCCTCAGGTTAATGGGCCCAGCACCCGTACGTTCATCGGTATTGTACGTGATCGCGCTGCACAGGCTTGCAGGTGGGGCCCTAATGCCGTGCATAGGGTGAATAGCAGCTTATTAACGTCTCCTGTCGGGCTTGTTGGTACATGACTAGAAATGGTTTTAGGCGCAAAAAGACACGGCCGACAGAAGAAAACCCACGGACTGGCGCCAGTCCGTGTCTGTTATTATTTCCGTGTTTTTTTGCCCCTAAAACTACTTCTACTCAATATCGGCTCCCTAGGTGGCCGGTACCGTCTATATGTGGTCGTCGACGATATCGTCGAACACCAGTCGATGACGAAACCCGCGCTCCCTTCGCATAGGATTCCTGTCAAGGGTACGTAGAGCTATGAACTCAGCCCCAAAAAGATGGTTCAGAGATTTGTAGGCGTGATTGTAGGCGACACTGGTAAGCTATTTGCAAGAAGAAAAAATGCTCTTGGACATTAGCCCACGGAGTATTCTGAGCTGAAAGATATTTCTTTTAAAATTAAAAAAACAATAAATTTTCAAGTTATGCCGTGGGTAGTGCAATATTGGCTGACTTCGTCTTTCCTCAACAACTGGTGCGTGGAAGCTAGCTCGTGGACCTTTCTTAAACGTAGCAGCGTTGTCCGAATATACTATTCGTAGTGTTCCACGTCTTCCACAAAATTTTGAAGGACCTGAGGAAAGCGTTTGCAGTAAGTCCAACCACATGCTCAAGGTGAATTGCTATAACTGCTGCACACGTAAAGAGCACCATGTAAACTTTAACGCTACCTTCAGTATTTCACAAAAAGTGGTCCTGCCAAGTCGACTCCCGTAACCTCAAATGGGCGCGAATTGCACACACAATCATTGGGAAGAGGGTCTGCCGGTGCACTCGCAGCCTTGAGTCGGAACCGAGCACAAATCACACATTTTCGAAGCACTCTGTTCACTGCTTGTCGCACTCTGGGCACCCAGAACCAGGCGTGAAGTTCATGTAAGGTGTCACCGACACAGCCATGGAGCACAGTTATGTGTGCTTGCAAAAGAACGAGTCGCGTGACCAGTTGGTTGCACGGCAGCAACACAAGCGTATTTTTGTTGTTTGTGACATCGGCGTTCTGAAGGCGAGCTATAATCCTCATGACGCCCTTTTCTTCGATAAAGGGATGCAGGTCTCTTATAGACGTCGTCTTGTTGAGGTCTTGTCCCACTTCAAATTGGGCTCTCTCTTTCACATAGGTACCTGTTTGCATTTGCTTGAACCAGATGTTCTCAGTTTCTTTAACTTCAGTAGCTGTACGTGATCCTACTGTATGCGACGTTGGCTATCGACAGTTGTCCACGAAGCGTTTTACCCGTGCTGTCACTCTTGCCATTCGCAACCAAGAGCTAAATCTTTCGGCACTGACGAGTGATACTCTTATCACGCTCACCAGTACAAGAACGTTTGCTTGTAACTCGGAAGCAACTTGTTCGTCTTCCGGTCCAGAATCTGGAACGTCAGATTTCGTTGGCCAACTATTTGCCTCACGTAGAAGCCAGTTGGGTCCTTTCCACCACAGCTGGCTATGTCGAAGGTTTGGAAGCGAAAGTCAACGCGTCAGCAGATAAGCCGGGTTTTGTGTTCCCGGAGAGTGATGCCACTGGTATGGATCCGTTTACTTGACGTATCTCGTTAACTCGGTTATTAACGAATTGCTTCCACTTGGTTGCCGAGCTTTGTATCTAACAAAGCGCTACAGCTGAGTCCGTCCACAGGTGCTCTTCTATTTTCCAGTGCCTCGACTTTAGAGCTTCACGCAAGAACTTTTTGACTCCAGAAGACAGAATCGCTGCTATGAATTCCAAACGTGGTAACGTGATCCCTTTGATTGGAGCTACTCTACACTTCGAAAATAGAAGCTCAACATCCACGTTACCGAAGTGATCTTCAATCCTTAGATAAGTTATGGCACCATAAGCAATAGAACTGGCATCAGAAAATACGGGAAGCTGGAAGCTTGTAGGCTTGTCCAATAATAACTTCAGCTCTCACCTAGGAAGTGAGAACACCGGAGAGCATTTCAGCTCATCGGACCAAGTTCCCCATTCGTGCCTAAGTTGCTCAGGCAGAACTTCTTCCCACGCTGTGCCGTGCTCCCACAATCATTAAAGAGGACTTTCATCCTAACGACGAGCCGTGATAGCCACCCTAATGGATCGAAAATCCGTGCGGTGGTCTGAAGGACACATCTCTTGGTGACATTATTTTTTTTCGAGAAGCTGCAACAGAGATTTAATGTTTAGAATAAGTTTGCCAGCCCCAGCTGTGTCCCATAACAAACCAAGGACTTATGTAGGAGCATTGCTGAGACAGAGTCGAATCCATCAGTTATGTATTTTCTTAGCCCATCATCATTGGTGGACCATTTTTTAGCTTCATGCCCGCTTTGCTCAGGATGAGATTAGCTTCTTTATAAAGAGAGAAAGCTTCTTTTGAAGAAGGAACTCCTGTGACAAGATCGTCAACGCAGAAATTATCAGCAAGTTGCATGGCAGTTGATTTAGACGCAGGATCGACGTGCTTGAAATGATACTGTAGCGTCGCTGTTAAGAGGAATGGACTTGCTGTAGTTCCAAATGGCACTCGTGTCATCATATACTCCATCATTTACGGCACACGTTTACTTGACATTGACGTGCTGTCAAACCATAAAAACCACAAGGCGTCACGATCAGGCTCTTGAATACCGATTTGAAGAAACGCTTTTTGTACAGCGGCAATAATTGCAATCTTGTGTCGTCTGAAATTCACAAGCATTTCAAGCATGTTGTTGTTGATCTTGGGTCCTTTTTCTAATATTGATTTAGGGACGCTGCTTCTTGTGTGTGTGGCGAGGCATCAAAGACCTCCCTCAGCCGTGTCGTCAAGGGTGATTCCCTGATAACGGCATGGTGCGGCATGTAGTAACATCTCTCTGCCGCGTCTTTTCCGTTGACTCTTTCAGCGTGATCATCCGGGTCATACTGCCTGACTACCTTGTCGTACTGCTGAAGAAGCTCCTCGTTACTACCAAATCGCCGCAATAAACCGTGAAGTCATCGAACCGCAACACTTCGATATTCTGCTCGGTATGCGTTGCCGGGCTTCCACGGTAGTGCTAACACGTACCACCCGTTCTTGAGTGCTATGTTCTCTGTGAGTTGCCGGACCACTGCACATCCATGCGCTTCGTTGGTAGAAAGGTCAGAAATGCCTAGGCTGTCTAGATCCCAGAAGTGCTGTAAGGTTTCAGACACGTCAGTCTCTGTGCAACTCGTGCGAATGACACAAACGTGCACGCGGACTTCTTTAAAAATGCGACCGTCGCATGGCACAGGTCCTTGAAATGTCCAGCCAAGCTTATTGTTGATCGCACCTAGTCCTGTCACTTCTTCGTGCGACCAAATATTGTTTAGCACGAGCTTGCACATTTGGTCGGCTCCAATGAGCAAGCTTATGCCGACGTCTGTTTTCAGCCAAGGAAACGATACGAAGTCAGCAATAAACTTATTTTCAGTAGCCAGCTTCAGCACAAGTGACTGTGACGGTGGAGGTTCTAGCAAGTGATCGCAGATAAAGGGAACATCTAAAGCCTCGATTTCGTGCTTGGAGCTGTCAAATTGGCTCATCGAACTCACCTTAACCACTAACCAAGTTGAGCTGCTCTTTTGGCGCACAGCTTGAACCACCCAACGCTTTCATTTCGACATCAACTTCTTCAGTGTTGGCAGGCTTAGTTTTCTGGATATATCTTCTCTGACAAACGTTCTCTGGCTCCCGTTGTCCAGGACCCCTCTCATATAGCAAGAGCTGCAGTCACTTAGAGCCCATACTCGGAACGTCTGCCGTAATACGTCATTTTCAAGCAAATTCCTTGTAGGTGCCTGTGCGGCAGCATGTAAGGTCAGGGTTTGCCGTTCACTCGGTTTCTGCGTGCTAGCGTAGTTGGGGTCACAACAGCTGTTGCGCACTTGCCTTTACAGGTAGCGCAACGGTTGTTGCGTCAGCAATCTTTCCATCGGTGGCCTGATATCGTGCACTTGGAACATCTGCCTGACTTGGCCAGAAGGCTCTCTTTCTCAAGCAGGCTTAGTGTATAAGTGCACATTTCCGTAACGTGTGTGGGTTAAAGGCAGAAAAACAAGTACCTTTCGCCTTGCTGGAAAACAGAGGCGGTAGGCGTGGCTCAGGGCTTCCTGCCACGCCTTCCATCGTGCGTGTCGCGTACGCAGTACTCCTGGTGACCACTTTTTTCACGGGCTTCGACCTACAGTCGTAGATAATCCAATAGCTGACGCAGCTCCGTCTCTGTCGACTGGGTCTCGTCGGGTTTTGTAGTAAGCTCTGTCGCTTGTAGTGTCCACCACGATGTCATTGGGGATCACTTTCGTTAGAATCTCGACGAGCATCGCAGCGTATGAAAGCTCCGTAATGTGGAAAGTTGGGCTAGTTGGTGATTACTCATCATACCGTATTGTCCACTTTGTCCTTGTCAGTGCGCTGCTACACCAATACGGTATGATGATGAAAGCTCCGATCGTCCAAGAGCCTTAATAAGACCTTTCCCGTTAATATGTACGGTAACCAGGAGATTCCTCATAGCGGTCACGTCAATAGAAAACCTCACTGGTCTCAGCATTCGAAGATTCTCCAAGTACTTCTGCTCGATGATCCTCACGTTGTCGCAGCGGTTGGTTAGAACTTCGATGGTATTTCCATATATGCCCCCGTCACTTGAATTCCCTGGATCGCTTTGGCGGCTGGTCCAGCCAAAAGGGTTTCAAGTAGTGCAAGCGGTCGATGTTCGTTAAACTGGCATTTTCGTGGAACGCAGCTTGAACATGTCCCATAAGGGTTGCACTGTCCCATTGAAGTGAACCAAGTCGAGCTTCGGAAGTGGAGAAGCGCCGCTAACCGGTCTTGAGGTATCACTGGGGCCACGATGTCCTGAGATCGTACCTGAAGCTGAGGCGCCGTTAAGTGTCGGTAGGCCTCGATCCGCGGTCGTGTGAGACTGAAGCCGTTCGATGTGGTGACAGAGAAGGGACAACGTGGCTAACGCGTTGTCTTCATAATCGGCGACCGAGATGTAGTCTTCGGATGCTTGCTCGTCCGTAAAGTAACCCTCCATCTGTTTGTTGAGTCCCGGTAGTCCGTTGTTGCAGTTCTTCAATCTGTCATGCAGCACTCGAAGCGCCCGAGCGCTAAACTGACTCGATTCATAAGTTGGCTTGCCTCGTTTCGAAGACGTGTGTGCAAAGGTCGTTGGGTCGCTCGCTTGCCCTTGATCCGCTCCATCTTCGTTGCCGGCGAAGTCCTTTTTGGGTCGAGTCGCTTGGATCGCAGAGTCCCGGGTTTATCGGCACCAGAAAGTGCAAAGCAAACGAGTCTTTGCAGTAGAAGGGCGGGAAAGGGGAAGTTTATTGCCCGAGGGACAGTAGCAACGCGTCAATACTGGCCGTTCGAATCAGTCCAGCCGCGCGAGATCCCGAGCGAGCCATTTGCGCTCAGCGCGCTAGTCCCCGTCATCGCCCTCTTCCTCTAATATTTAACACCTGCATAAATGACAGGTTGGTGACGTCAGAGCCTGGAGCCTCCTACTACGCTGTCTGTCATAGGACAAGTGGCACCTCATAGAAGTTAGGGCGATTAAGTTAACTTCACCATAATGTTTGGAACCAACGTTTCCACAAGTTTACCAGCCTCATAAGAACACACGCGTTGAGGTGCACGTCAGAATACTGCACAGCAACGTACACGAAGCGCATAGAGATTCAACATTCTACCTGGTTTCGGATCAGATCGGTTGACGCCGTTGATCTTGCAACACTGACGCACTTAGTTCGGAGCAGTCACTGCACATATAGTTCGAGGCCACGGCCGGAGCGGTGGTATCCATGCGGCGCCCGACGCCGTTCTTTAAACATGCGAATGCGGCTTCGCAGTACGAAGCGAACTGCGGCACAAGAGCAACAATTCGTTAAAATTCCGCAGGAATTTAGGAAGATGTAGAACGTCATCAGCGTATTTTTATCTTCACTGCAAGACAAGGGCCTCACGCGGCGCTCGCTAATTACCCCTGACTGGTGCTAGCTGATTCCAAGTTATGCCTGCAAATTTATTATTTCATTACCCCGCACAATTTTCTGCCGTTCTCAACAGCGCTTGCTCACCCTCAACGCTTCCGGCCGTTCCAATTACGCGGCCATCCCAGCTCCAATTTTTCCTGTTTATTTCAACTACCACTTCACTCGTTTGCTGTATGATCCACACTGCTCGCTTCATCTCTCTTAGCGTTAGACCTAAAATTTTTCGTTCGATCGCTGGTTTGAGCAGCCCTTAATTTATTTTCAAGCTGTACTGTTAACCTGCATGTTTCTGCCCCATATGATAGTAGTTGAAGAATGGAATGAATGTAGTTTTCTTTTTAACGACAGTGGTGAGCTCCAGGTCACGATTTCCTAATGCCGGCAGTGTGTTCCGTGATCCATTTTCATTCTTCCGTAAATATCCGTCTCATGATCATTAACTTGTTGGTAATTGACCTAGTAAACTCACTCCTGTACACGTCTGGTTCAATTGACAGTTTTGTCTTCTGCATCTTCTGCAGGTTATTCTTTAGCCTACTCATACACTTCTTTGTTTAGGGTCCTCAATCAATTGTTACAATTAATGCCAGTGTTGCTGAACAGAGCAAAATTGTTCGAAAGCTGAAGGTTGTTGAGGTATTCGCCTTCGATCGTCGCGCCTGGTTTCTCTCAGTTCAATAGCTTCCATACTTCTAAGCATGCAGTGAATATCACTGGAGAGATTGTGTCTCGTTGCCTGACCACTTTCTTGAAAAGTACTTCTCCACGTTTCTTGCCGATAATTAAAACATCTGAAGCCGCATGTTTGGCAGAGTCAAAGCATGAGAATTTGCTGATACGTGCACTGTGGCTGAATGCAAGTATGGTAGTCACACATAAATAAAAATTGTTAGTTCTCAGCCGCATGCTGGAAGCACCATGGCTTTGATGTAAAATTAGTTCAGTCCTTCAGTACAATGAATATGATACGCACTTACACCGCTAATTACACGCAAATGTAGTAGCTTAGGCGAAACACACTGAATTAAGTGATTGAATATGCGTCGTCGGAAGAGCACCCAAGACAGCGCAATTCGAGTGACATAAACGCTGATCTTGCTGATGCGACGCGTTTTATTGACCGCGTTTTGCGTCGTGTGCGCTTCACATTGTTCACATCGCGATACCGGGCCACTGTAGCCGGTTTTTAGATGCGAAGCAGCTTATGGCGGGGGCTTTGTCCCTCCTGCGGCGTCCCACACCCCCACAGCGCATGCGCGTCCCCTCCCCCTCTCTCTCCTCTCCTACGCTCCCCCTTTCTCTCCTCTAGGAATCCTCTACTGTACGGAGCGGCGCCCACATGCCACACCCCCACAGCGCATGCGCCGCGTCCCCTCCCCCTCTCTCTCCTCTGCTACGCTCCTCCTTTTCTCTCCTCTAGGAATCGGGAGCGGCGCGCAGGACAGGTGGTGCGACAGCTGCATACTCCGCTGGGGGCGCCAGGGTAGTTCCGCGGTATGAAAATGACGGAGCGCCCGCACTTCATTCTCTCTCCTGTGCAGCGCCGTGATGAGCGCTCCGGCCGCTGCCGCGAAACCATCTCCCGCTCAAGCTAACCATCTGCCCGCTGCTTCGCATCTACATATGGTTCCCTTTAGCGGGAGATGGAGTAATTTTTTTTCATGACGTCATGCTTTCTTGACTTCTGCGCAATGAACGCGGAGCACCGTAAGACTGTCGACGGCTGGAAGAAAATTCTTGCGCTGGATAGGTTACCCGTAAAAGAGCGAGGTATTCTGGTATGCACCGTCTGCTCGTTCTTTCCGGTTCGAGGAAGCGCAGCCGCTGCCACCGCTTCGCCGTTTAAGCATAGAGTAACATACGGATTACAAGAGTGGCCACTCCAACCTAAAAGCAGCCGAGCTACGCACCTTCATGCCGCCCGCTGGAGGGCAATACAACACTCCCTGTCTCCAAGGGAGCGCATGTACTTGTTATCTACTGTAGTTACTTTTCTATAGTGCGCTATACGTCTACTTGTCTATGCGGCTGTAGACGTCGACGTTATCAACGGGATCAGCCGGTCGTGAGCGGTGGATGTTAAGACTAGTATATAGAATAAAGCATAACGCATCGCTACAAGATATCGGCCATGGTGTGATCA
Source organism: Dermacentor silvarum (assembly GCF_013339745.2). NCBI lineage: Eukaryota > Metazoa > Arthropoda > Arachnida > Ixodida > Ixodidae > Dermacentor > Dermacentor silvarum. The sequence goes on from NC_051156.1 coordinate 124,705,462, forward strand.
CGCAAGGCGACCCTACAAAAGATGTGCGATAACGTCTGCGTGGTCTTTGCTCTGTTCGTCTGCCAGAACGTCTGTCTGCTTGGCTGCTGCTTGGTAAGAAGGCCTTCATTACGTTCCTTTTCCCCTTCATTACTTTGAAAATTACCTATGTATTTGTGACTTCAGCCGTAAGTTGACATTTCTCGCATTGTGCTGCTCGGCGCAGAGAGCTTTTTTGTGTTCTTCACTTCGCGCATGATGTTCGTGGATTGATTCACATTATGTAAGAAACAGCAATTTGGAATGCTGCGCAGCATGTTTGCGAGAAAATCGTTTCTTGGCACGAGAAAGTGAGTCGGAACACGTAGTCTGAATTCAATGCACGTGTGTGCAATTGTGTGAAAGAACGGAGTTATGCTTAGGATCGTTATTCGTGGCGTGCTCAGATTGCTTAAAGCCTTTGTTACGAGCGCAATTAGAGAGAACTTGCAAATTGAGAAGAATGTTTCTAAGCTGTGGATACGACGTATTCTGAATAAACATTCCTGCCTCAGTAGCGCATGCATCGCACCAAAGGTTGCTCTTTTTAGCTGCGATAATTGCACGTGACGCTTTTCGAGAAGGGCGATCTGAAGTGCGTAGGTGAAAATTTGTGCGAAGGCGGGACAGAAGACATAAGCAATACTTTTTCCGTCTGTAGTCAAGTACTACGGGAATTACTGCTGTGTTCCGTGGTGCAGTAACAACGGCAGGACAGGGAGAGAGCGTGGGTGGCTGACAACTGCAGTGAGCAGCCTTCATTCCTTGTTTGCTATGCAGCCCGAAACTACCACTTAATAAGAAAGGTTAGGCTTCAAAGGACGAGGGTTGTTTTGCTCTTTAATCTTTATGCAGTCTTCAGTTTTACTGTTCTTTAGTGTTTTTCATAATATCGCGTGTTTATTCCTTTTGTGAGCTTTATTGTCAACATATGGCACCTGTATTGGCATGTCTTGCACTTTGCAGTGCAACCATCTTTGTGTACTTGCGTTCATCGAACGTTGTGAGAAAAAAAAAGTGTGGGTTGGCTTACTGAGAATGACTTGAAAATAAAATGTTTCGTCTCTTCCTCGTGTTTATTTTAAATGTCTGCATAAACACACAGTGGCATCGTGTGCTTGCTGCTCTGGCGGTACAGCTTACACGAAGCTACTCGATGCATGCAAGCAACGCGTTAAAAAAATCGAAATATAGCCTCCGGGACGAGCACTCGCACGGAAGCAATCTTGGAGGCTGGGTAATGTTTCTGATCACTAGCAGATAGCCTTCGAGATTAGTTTTTCCGCGGTCCAAATCTCCTGAGTCGGTGCAGATTCCACACACCCGCTAGGTGCGCTGCGAACCAAAATCGGCCGCAGGGGCCTATGGAAGTGTCCTCTCTTATCCTTGTATATGTTAATCTATGGTTGAAGCGCTTGCAGTCCGGCTTTGTCACACTAGAAGATTACCCGGTTGCAGGCGCCTAGCAAAACCATGGTCGGCTGTTCAGCTGTTGGCTGCTCAAATTCAAGCGTTAAAGGTAAACTCATGTAATTACTACCTTGCAGCGTCCTTTGCTGAGGCAGCTGTACACAAGCATCAGAGGCATGACTGCCGACATCCAAAACTGAACCATCAGTGAACAAAAAGAAAATGAACGTACAGTGGCACTTAGCAGGCGGCGATGAGCTGTGTAAGCTTGGGCTGACACGGAATGATTACCCAAGATATTCCTTTCTCTAACATTGACTCAATCAACAATAACTATTTCAGTAATCGCATGCACATATAGAGGTATTATGAAACATGGTTTTACGGCACAAATTTAAACGGGACACAGCGAGATACTTACCTAATACTCGTAACCAACAAGCCCACCTTAGTTCCTTGTATACAGAAATAATATGCAGCTGTAATATGTCGGCGATGCGGCCATTTCCACATCTTGTTGAGAAAAAAAGCAAAAACTTCTACGTACCACTTCAAATGAACCTCGAGTTTTGACCAAGAAATGCCGTTGACAGCGCGCAGTTTTCAAACATTTTGAGCACTTCATTTTCGAATGACGCTAGCTGCGCCGTTACTGACGATATCGGTTGCAGCGACGACCACAGGGCAGTATTTACCAGGCTGCTATAGCCATCGTCTGAGCACCCGAGCACCCGATACAAGTAATGCTTGTATACGCTTGATAAATTATCGGATAACAATAACTTTTTCACCTGTCCGACTGACCCGCTGTCAGAGCAGTCATTGATGGTGCGTCCAAGCAACGGCAAATGTCGTAGAGCTAAACCTGGCAGAAACAAAAAAGGCCGCTGAAAAGAAAACCAGCATTCCTTTATGAACAAAAGCGTATCCTTGCCTTTCTTGGCTCGTCATCGTCGCGCCCAGAAGGAACTGAAACCTAGAAATCCGCTGCATTTATGGTACGACATTGCTGGTCGACAAAGCGTACGGAAAGCTTCACACGACTGACAGCTGAAACCGCGTAGAAAAACACGTGCGCCGGGCATGCCGCTGCGTCGTCCGTCGAACCGGGAGCTGCTAGCAGACGGAGCGCCCCACAATTCCCTGCGATTGATCGTTTTACGGGTCACCTATTCGCAAACGCGTACGAAGGGATTCTTAAGTGAGAGGAGGAAACTATAGAAAGAACATTGCACAAAGCGAATGAAAGACGTGAGTGACGTCATCTTGCTCAGAACTGATGTTAGTTTGGGGTTTAGAATAATTATCTCCAGCCAATTATAGGATGGCGATGGTGGCCGTTTGCTGTCGATTTTTCTGGTCGTCTGGTCTTCTTATGCATGGCTTGTTGACTGTTACTGGCTTTGTGCATATAACAAAAATTGTAGTGGCGTCTTTGTGAGCGTTATGCGGCGCACTTTTTTACCAAGAACGAAGTGTCTCCAGTGTCCGGTGATTCTCGTCAAAGTGTGTGCGTGCGTGCGTGTTTGAGCAAAACTCTTGTTAGATCAGTCCACATGATTTCTCTTCAATGGTGGTACGTGATTGTATTTGCCATTTCTTTTTCTTCTGTATGTCATCGTATTGGCGCGTCGCTCTATACATTACCGCACGACTGGCCGCTTGAGGTACTTTCTGTCTATTCGAGGGCTTCTTTCACGCTCGTAAAAACACTTTTATGTAGCACGTATATTGAGCAGCAAAAAGCTGCCTCGGGAGTTTTTCATGTTGCTCGACAATGTTCTCATTGACACGTTTTATCTAATTATAATATTTCAGAAGTTCAATCAATAATAAGGACTAACTCTGTAATTAGACGTAATGCAAAAAAAAAATATCGGGGTGTCTCGAAGCGGTGGTAAACAAAACTTTCTTTTTGCCACGTTCTATGCTCTGCACATTTGTTCGAGGATACTTGCCTCTTTGTGCGGCACTAGGTCATTTTGGCATTACTACGCTTGCAAACTGCGCCATTTATTGAAAGCAATGTTACTAGAAAGTTTTAGGTAAGTGGTAACCGGCAAAGAAGTTCGCAGTAGACGGCGCAGAGCGCGAGCTAAACCAGAGTTCGTCATTTTCGGCAGTCTTCTCAACGGTGAACGTTCTTGTCTTCGCGAAGGGTCTACTTTAGCTTTTATTGCCGTTTTTATTCTTAATTCTTTTCAGATGCGGAGTCCACTGAGCACCACCATTGGCCACGGACTTTTCTTCAGTCGAGCAGCATTGGTCGTCTTCGCGTCACTCGCAGCAATCTTGATGGCCGTCATGGCTATCGCACTGCTGCTTATGTCCATGCACCAACCAACCCTCAAAGATCTGTGCATCGCGGAAGACTGTCACGTTCATGCAGCACTACTGGACAACGCCATAAACCAAAGCATCGATGCCTGTGAAGACTTTCGCGCTCACGTTTGTTCCAAATGGTCCCCACCGGGTGAGAGGAGGCAGCTGCGAGACTTTGACACGTCCGTCTTGGAAGACATGGTGCTTTCTTGGTTATTCGGTTTAGAGGAGACCCTCCTGAAAGGCTCGCGAAAGTTCCCAGTAGGCCACAAAGCGTTACTGATGTTCCAATCCTGCATGAGCGGCCCCTCCGAGTACGGCTCAACGCTGGGCCAATTTCTCAAGTTTATCGAAGAGCTCGGCTTGTCCTGGCCAGAACGTCCAAAGCAGCAGATCGATGCTCTGGAGGTGCTCCTCACGTTGGCTCACGAATGGCATGTCGAGTTCTGGTTCTCCGTGCAGATCGTTCTGTATGGTCAAGGGACAAGGGAATTCTGGCGACTCTCTTTGGAACCCGCTCCCCAGCTGCCCTTCTACCTCCAGCACCACCACAGTGTCATCAACTCTGGGGGATACTACGAGTACTGGAGCCAGTTCTATACGGCATTCACCAACAGTAACCCCGTCAACAGTGAGCGGCGAGCCACAGATGCTGCCCGCCTAGAGGGCGACATACTCGAGGCCCTCAACCAAGCCCTTCACGTGTCGCCCAGAAAAGCGACGGGGTTCTCTCTTGGAGAAATGGAAGTGTACACGCCGAGCATAGACTCCGACCGGTGGCTGGAATGTCTGCAGAAGGTCACCAACATGGACCCCGCGCTGAAGCAACGGGATGATGTTGTCGTCAGCAACGTGAAGTTCCTGCTCACTGTGGGGGAGCTTTTCGGCAACTATTCGAACGAGCAAATTCTGGCGTTTCTAGCGTGGCAATTCGTTGAGCACTACGGTCCGGTTGCCGACAGCCGCCTACTATGGACGAGGTATGGGGACCAGACGATAGCCGATACACTGAGACCAGCATTTTGCGGCTTTCACATTGAAGTGGCCTACAAGGCAGTGTTACTGGCAATGCAGTTTGCGCTCAAGATTACGAAAGAAGACCGGTTGGAGATATACCGAGGATTCCGCCGCCTGAGTTCGAAGGCCGTGCACTTGGTGCGCTCATCTGCGTGGCTGGACTCTGAGAGTAAGGATTCAATGGCAGCGAAGCTTAGAAGACTTGAGTTGGAGGTCTGGCCTCCGGCGGAGTACTTGACCAACGAAAGTCTAGAAGAGGTATTCCATACTTACCCCGAACACGAGAAAACGTTCGGAAGCTACTGGATCAAATCTATTCAGAGTCTGCGCACCACGAAGAAGGATTCGCTATACAAACGTGTGCGTAGGCTGCCGCTAAACTACGCACAGCCCTATTTCGTACACGACAATTTCAATAACACCGTTAGCGTGGCCATCGCTGCCGTCAGCCGCCCACTGTTTTACAGTAAGGGCACACGTGCCATGTTCTACGGCGGCATAGGATTCTCGATTGCGCTTGAACTGGTCAAAGCACTCGACCGAGAAGGCCTTCGCTGGGATGCTGCTGGTAATGTCCACTCAGTCATCAGCAAAAACTCGACTGCGGCCTATGATGCGAGAGATAGCTGCCTGAACAACAGCGAAGAATGCGATGACAGTTTGTTTCCCGAGATCCCGGCGATGGAGATCGCCTACTCCGCGTTTTTGGATGCCACGAAGGAAGCTGAGAAAGAACTCCCCATCAGCCAGAGTTTCACGGAAACACAGGTGTTCTTTCTGACAGTGTGCTATATGACGTGCAGTCTAAAAGGCGTCATTAATCCCTTCTCGGCCAATTGCAACAAACTTGTGCGAAATTCCTTAGCTTTCGCAAACGCCTTTGCCTGCCCGCTTGGATCCAAGATGAATCCATTGAAGAAGTGCACTCTGTTTGGATAGATAGAATGGTGCCCCGAAAATACTTTCGATTATTGTCGCCCTAAATGATTACACTCAGCTTTTCATTAGCATATTTCGAAGTACTGAGAGCCATATTGTGGTCGATGTCGCTTGTGCTTGTCGATTTTGTGAGTTCTTAAATCCTTTGGTGAAATATGGTTTTAAATATGCAAATACAGTTAACAGGGAGAGGTCGAGACACTAATCATCACGACAATGACTGGTTTAAAACCATGCAATGTTTTTGGCGTTACGAAGTGCCGTGCTGCCGTCGGTGCACCTCCACGAAATACCTTAACGCTCGATACTTTTTTATATTCGAGACAGCACTTTCTCACCATTCCATGCATTCTAGCGACATCGTCGAGACTGTGTTTACAGCCTTATTTCATGTGACGTCAACTAAACAAAGATAATGGGAATAAAAGCTACCCATACGCCCTGAACTTCACTACAATGTTTGTCTCAACGACGTTATCACTGCTTTTGATAAAAAACAGCCTGTTTGCTGGACATGATTTATCATCCTTAAGGGCGTTTAGCCATGGCACTGCAAACACAGCGATGATTACTTCCGTGCTTTTTAGAGGCTTCCCCAAAAAGCAGAAACATTTTTTTCGTTGATGGTATCAGGTCAACGGGATAGGATAAGTGCCGCAAGCACTCCACGGCAGCTTTTCTTGAGTCATAACAGATACTTGCTTTGTTGGGAAAACTTAAGAAAGTCGCAGAGCGGCTATGAGAGACATCGTTGTGAATGGTGCTTGATTTTGACCGATCGATTTCGTTCGGTCACAGCATTTAGTTCCGAAGCAATATTCCTATCCTCGCTCATGGTCTATTGCAGCAACTCCCATTGGAGAAAGATGCGTCTAGATGTTACGATGGACACATGAACAAGTTGGTTTTGCACCTTGAGGCATAAGGCACGACACAAGAATATTGCGAAGTATCCAAAAGAACTTCTTCTTGGGCAAGTTGGTGCTGATATTTCCTAGGTATACTTGACTGTGGCGTGATGTGCATTTTGTGAAAAGGGGACAGAAGAGAGGAGACAGGGAAGCGCCAAACTACCAACTGTTTAATGACAGCGTGAGAACATACAGAAAAAAGCTAACTTCCGGGCGTCCAAAGAGAGTCAAGGTATGACATGGAACTACATGATCGTGATAACATTTTTTTCAATAAAGCACATCTCTGCAGTGTACAATATGATGGATGTGTCGCTAACACAATCAGACCCTTTCTTTTAATAAAGAAAGCTTCAAACTACTCCCTCGAAGCTTTGTCGCCACTTTTGCCCAGAATCGATACTTGCTTAAAGCGTTGCTCACAAGGACCGGCCTTACAGTGTGCAGGAAGATGCGCATTGTCACACTTACCTTCTATTAGCATGCTCCCTCAGTCTGTCATTAATGCAACGTCCCGTTTGTCCAATGTAGGACCTACCGCACTCTAGGGGTATCTCATAGACCACCCCTTCGATACAGCTCCTGACAGGGCTCGTGTGCTGGTGCTTCTTATAGCCCCGCGGCCCATCGCGTGTACACGAGGGCATAATTGAGCCAATTTATTGGGAGCTGAATGAACAACCGGAATGCCATATCTGGTAGCGACCTTCTTGAGGTTATGGCTCAAACGGTGAACATTTGGTACTACCTCTGGCTTAACACGCTCCCTATCCTTCGAGTGCGCTTTCACATTGGCAGTGGTAGCTTTCAACTTTTCCAGCAGGGACTCAATCACATAATTCTGAGGGAAGCCAGCCCTCAAAAGTCTCTCAAGCTGATTGCGAAAACTCGCCTGCATCATATGTACACATGACTTGCGCAAAGCCGATTCCGGGCAAAGTAAAGCGATTCCACGCTTCCCAGTGTTAAGAGTACGCTGAGTCGTACTGCAAAAATTCTTTTTTTACCTCTAGGGATGTGCGCTCAGCAGACGTGATCACTCAGGAGTGTTAGGTTAAGGTCTAAAAACAGCAACGAACTGTCCTTATTCAATGGACAGTATAACATGGAAACTCAGTTTAGAGTGTCCATAGAATAACTATCGCAATAAAAAGTAAGTACAACAACAGTTTACGTTTTACCGCAACTTGGGCAGCGGTTATCTCAAAACTGGTTTGAGATTCAAAATTGGTTCTAATCGACTGCGTCTTCTGAAAACACGCTTCGGTTTGCATAGTATTGAGGTACTTGAGCTAGAGCAGTCAGACAAAAAGTTGAGTAGTGAAATATTGTTAGGTAGACAAATTATGCATTTTGAGTTAAACTGTTTACCAGCTGAGTGAGTAGTTCTGTGCTATATTCCACAGGAATGTTCTAAAATTCTAACACTAAAAAGAAAAAAATGAAAGAGAAAAACGAAAAACGGTTTAATACGGCCGGGGTACCACAACAGCGTTTCCCGATTCGAACGCGAAGCCAGTCACAAACAAACAGAGGGAACAAAGCTATCTAAGCAGGTAGTGATGTTTTCGCAGTCTACAGTGCTGGACCGCAGGTGTTATCTAGAAGTGGTATGCTTATTTAGAGCCGTGCGTTTCATTCATTCGATAAAAAAAAACGAATAAAAAACGCCTACTTGCGCCCTTTTGCAGGATTACAAAACAACTTCCGGTGCAGCTGCTTTTTTCTGAGTTGTGTTAGCATTTCTTTTTTCAATTCTGGAATAAACCACACATAACATTTGTCCACATACGGCGCGCAGCTTGTATTTCTTTCTGTGAATATTTAAAGCTGTTAGCACATTCCGTTGTTAAAGAACAGCGTCAAAACATGCATAAGGCGCTTGTATAATGCTTTCAAGCGGTTGGACAAGTAATTCACTGCAAGCACTGGAATTAAACGACACTGTTTAAACAATAGTTTACATATGTCCTGCGACGTTCCGGATTGAGCATGTAGAATCAATGCTAAAGAATAAGCTTGATTCACTTGTTGACAATCTTGCCGCCAAAATTTGGAACAAGTTTGATGACCAGGGACTCGGCAACCTTGCTTCTCTAGCTGAAAGCATGCGTTTCATGAGCGAACAGTATGAAACCTTCATAGCGACATTTATTGAATTTGTATCCAACCCGCCGTGGTTGCTCAGTGGCTATGGTGTTGGGCTGCTGAGCACGAGGTCGCGGGATCGCATCCCGGCCACGTCGGCCGCATTTCGTTGGGGGCGAAATGCGAAAACACCCGTGTACTTAGATTTTAGGTGCACGTTAAAGAGCTCCAGGTGGTCCAAATTTCCGGAGTCCCCCACTACGGCCTGCCTCATAATGAGATCGTGGTTTTGGCACGTAAAACCCCATTATTTAATTTAACTAAAATTAAAATTAATTTGTATCCACTTACACAGAAAAAACCTCACAGAATCAAGCATTAGAAAAAATAATCGACAACATGGAGCAGTACAGCAGGATGAATTACATCGAAATAAAAGGCATTCCATCATGGACAGGAAGAGCACTGCTCTGCAATTTTTAAGAAGGCTGCCGATGCAACTGTGTCAAATTTCTTCTGGGCAAATTGACATTGTACATCGTGTGGCCAACAAGACGTCTCACAAGAACGTCGTTGTTCGCTTTTGTACAGCGGTGAGCACTGTTAGGGTGAACACGCGAGCGCGTGGCCGACGGCACTATCAGCGCCGCGTAACAGCCATCGTTGGAAACATTGCACATGCGCAGCATGTGCTTTGCGAAACACTCTTTCCACCGCGCGCATCACGTCATCGATACGCTTGTTCGTCGTCTGCTAGCCGCATTTTTTGTTCGCTGAGCTGATACCTTCTGCATTTCAAGGTCCATCTGGATTGAAGATTGGCGCGTGAAGGAAAAAAGTGAGTGTAAGAGGGATAATTATTAAACTTTTTATTCAAGAAAATTGCACTTTTGCAATTCAAGTTAAACAAGACCATGAGAACAAATATAAAAACATGAGCAAATCTAATAGCGAGTCATGTGACCACTTACAGCAACGACTGCAGCTATTCTGGACGGTAACGAGTCGTAAAGTGATCGAACATATTCCCGATCGGCTTTCAGCCTTTCCCACTCGTTGCTGACTTGCGCCCACAACTGGTCCGAAGTCGCGGAATAAAGGGGCTTCCTTTCCAAAGAAGCTTTCAGACGGCCCCACACGTTTTCTATCACATTCAGGTCCGCTCCTTTCGGAGGCCATTCCAGTAGCTGCATGTGCTGCTCCGCCTGGAACTCCTTGACAGCCCGCGCCGTGTGTATCGGTGACCGGTCCTGTTGGAACAGGTAATCACCGTCTGGGAATAAACTGCTCGCATATGGCAACAGCACATTGTTCAAAATGTTGCAGTATTGTTCCGACGATAAGTGTCCACGTATACGTTGCCGGGGCCCTAAACCATATCTTGAAACAGCACCCCACACGTTCACACTCGATCTCCCACTGGCAGAAACACCTTGCACGTTGTCCGGGTCGTTCCTGCGTGGCATTGTGACGTTAACTAAAACAATTGCTTTTCAAAGCAGGAAGTTTGCCTCACCGTGTGCCTGGTAGTCTCCAAACACGCAATCTTTGGTCTTGTCGCGTCGAAAACGTCGACTCATCCGAAAAGATGACGCGACCCCACTCTTCTGATGTCCATGCTTCGTGCAGCTCAGCGAACTGCCGTCGTGCGTCCTTGTTTGCCGCCGTTAGTAGTGGCTTCTGCGCTGCGACGCGACTGCGAAGGCCCGCAGTACGCAGGCGACGTCGAACAGTGGTGTCCGAAACGTCCAAATCCAAGTCCTCGCGTATTGCTGGGGCTGGCAAGAAAGGGTTACGAAGCAGCAGCTGCAACTATGAGGGCGTCTTCATCGTCTGTGGTAGCTTTAGGGCGGGGCGCGCGGGGTGCATCCTGAATGCGACCTTCACACTTGTAGGCTTGAATTATCCTGTTCACAGTCTTCAGGGGCCTATTAACTAAAGCGCCAATATACCGCTGGGAATAACCTTTCAGGGAAAGATCGACAATTGAGCGCCGTTCATCATCGGGAACCCTAGCCATAATACGATCTGGCGACAGAATGAACGGCTGCGAAAGATGTTTGGTTGTTTTATATACGGCGTTGCATGCACAACAACTTTGAAGGGAACGAATAGACACGCCCCCATAGATATACAAGGTTTTTTGTCTTGTTCTGTTCAAGCACAGATGTTTAAAGAAATCTTAAAATGCAGGATGCATGGGCTTAGAAAACAAAAATGCGGCTAGCAGACGACGAACAAGTGCATTCATGACGTCATGCGCGCGGTGGAACAATTATTTCGCGGAAGGCGTGATGCGCATGCGCAATGTTTCCAGTGATGACCGTAACGGGGCGCTGACAGTGCCGTCGGCCACGCGCTCGCGTGTTCACCCTAACAGTGCTCACCGCTGTACACTCAAGAAGAACGATGAATTTCTTCGCAAGAGTCGAAAAACTCGTCTACGCTGTTCCGGATATGCTTTTCTGGTAGTACTGATCATGCCATTTACATTACCGAACACCTCACAGTCGACAACAAACGCTTATTCAGCAAAGCTCTTGCACCAAAGAAACGGGAACAACTGGTAGTTTTCATGCACTGAAAACAGTCAGATTAAAGCCCGTATATCAAACAATACCACGGCCTTCTGAATCGACTGGGAGGCTGATTTCGCACCCAATACCAGGAATTAGGGACATTTCGTACAGTTTCCTTTTTTCGCCACCACGTGGCGTATCGACCTTAAGGAATTCGAAATTCCCGCCATGACGTATGCTATGACGCACAACTAAAGAAAGCGCAATAAAAAGAAACACACCCTGAAGCTGTCGCTTCACCTCGGTGTTTGGAAACGAGCGCGCTTGTGTATCAGCGTTATTTCGAAGACGGCCAGCTACTTGCTCTACTGACAATGAATCGACGGTTTTGCTAGACACTTCGCCAGAAAGCTCGTCCGCTTTATGGAGAGATGTCTGGCCGAGATAAAGGCTCCCGCGAAGCTTCCATTGAATATGTAATTTTTTGTGTAATTTGTGCACCACTGTGGACATGGTCTTGCTTATACGTCAGGGTTCTGTTTCATCGGTTTCCTATAGAACTGGCGTGATTCATTGTTTAAGAGGAAGCTTTAGCTCGGGCCTATCTTCGATGCCGGATACTCAAATACGCGTAAAATGCAGGAATGTTTTTATGAGAAAACCGCTGAACCGATTTGAATGAAATGTGTTGCATTTAAGAGGGAAAGTTAAATTGCAGAGACTGCAGCAAATAGAATTTTCGTTTAGATAGTGTAGTGTTTTCAAAGAATCGCAGGATGTTCGTAAATTTGAAAAAAAATATAGAAGCATGAAGTTTCCAAATCCGCAGCTCAGCCATTAAAAACAAATATGGCATTTCTATAAACTGCACCCGTTGGAGCATCAAAAGCGAACAATTTTTTTGCTATACCTTAAAACTTACGTGAATTTCTTATAATGTTTGGAAGGGCTTTGCAAATGCAACATTCACAACATAGTGGTATATTTCAGGATGGTGTATGATATATGATTGCTATCCGCTTTGGATGTATTATTAGGTGCAGTTTACAGAATTCTGATATCATTTTTAGCTGCTGAGGTACATAGCTCTATAAGCCAAGTTTTCTTTTTCGAAGTTTGGCAATTCTTTAAAATTTTACGTAAAAAAAGTAGACGGCCTATAATAAAATATCCCTTTCTGCAATCACTACATTTTAACTTTTTTTTTCTAAATTCAGCATAACTCATCAGATTTGGTGCATCGGTTGCTCTGAGAAACTATTGCCGATTTCCCATGTATTTCGATAGGAGCCCCCAAGCTCAATGTTCCCCCTAAGTTCGAGCTTGACTAATATACTTGTTGGCAAGATACGTTTGTAAACGTGCGATCGTGGCCTAATGAGCTAGAGCACCGGCGTACTGAGCTCAACGGCCGAGGATATGTTTGTAAAGCTTCTTGGGAAGGAATAGGAGAAAAGAAAGGGAGAAGGCTGGTATGTTATTCAGAAGCGTGTCTGGTTGGCTAAAAATTACTAAATGCTTTGGTCATGATACCACCTCCAGGTTCCATCAGCATAATTTCTATTTCATTCGGCTAGTATTGTGCAATTATTGTCAATCAATCGAGGTTAGAACACCGGCGTCATGGCATCGTATTCTGTCGCAATTATTTATCGCCATCACTTCAGAATCATCTCATCGTCGTCATGCCGTCGTCCTTATATGCCTTCGTCCTTCTATCGACATGATTCCTACCTCGTAATTCCATCGTCGTCACTGCATGCACCGTCGGCCTGCGGTCCTTGTTCTACCATTGTGGGGTAACATTGGTTTGATGGGCATAACAAAGCGGGTCAATAAGGGAGACAGTGCATGGCCGCATATAGCCGAATCACTTGAAACATCAGGGGAAACACTGCGGATTCTAAATAAAGGTGTCTAAGCTAACACGGTGTGTCGCTTCTTGCTCGCTAGATTGTGTGAATGGTAATCGCATTAACTTCGATAATCATCTTAAAATGGGTTCTGCAGGAATTCTTTCGTCTTCGCGACACTAACTAACTCTTGTCTACATTGTTCCCAGCATATTAACACCTCGAATTCCTAGAGGTGATCGTGCTCAGGCATGTGATGGACGACCCGAAGTTTGATGGAGGTAGCTGTATGATTTCGACAGCGGCGCCGCCAATCGACACGGGGAAACACATTTGGGTGGGTGGGAATAGCGGCGAAAGGCACACTTCATGAGTTGCTAGACATCACATATTTGAATCAACCTGACAAAGAGTTAGAAATATATATGCATTGCAGTCGCGCTAAAGAAATTGAAAACTATTGAATAGTTGCGAGACTCACTGCAAAAACATTCATTAGACTCTCTCAGGTATCCGAGCTATCCTTAACGGGAATCAATGAGATGAGTTTCGATAGAGCTCGTTACATTTTTCAAAAGCGGAAGACGTGCCTAGGGGCAGAGTCGACTGCAATATTTTGTTGCTGCACAAAAATATCTATATTTTCGACGCGATCATTTTAAAGAAAAAACAAAAATTAAATAAGTTTTCAAGAATTACTTAGAGTACCTCGATAAAATTGTAGCAAATAAATTCTGAAAAGTTCATATGCAAATTTTTGGATCTTAAGGCACAGGGCAACTTACTACCGGTTTCCATTAATTTGCTTGGTTATATTTTCAAGCGAGTTGAATAATCTGCCGTAGGTTAATTCACAATTAGCCCAGCTAATTAAACTGAGACTTTCAAGTGTATATTGTTCTTAGACAAATGCTTTAAGTCTACGCGGATGCTGCAAAATTTCTCAACATTGGCGAGGGGAATATGAAAAACAAAATAGAAATGCAGAGCATTTTATTGCCTCAGTAAATTTTTTTAATGCTATTTCCGCTCGTTAAGTGGCTCGACCCTCGTGTTCGCAGCCTTGTATATGTTCTTGAAAGCACTAGGTGCGTTGTCTGCGAATTTACGTGAATAAGCAAGCAGATCATACTTTATTCTGGGCGGAGAAAAAAAACAAGGAAAGCCTAGGTCGTAGATGTATTGTACTGAAACACAATTAGACAGAGTCTAAATTTGCATATATTTCTAAACAAGGATGCCTAAATTATCCATTAAAAATTGACATAATTGTAATGAAGCTGAATAAAGCAATAAAAATGGCATGTTCCGTGCGAAAATATGATGAGCGTTAGCCTTGTGGGTCAACAATTACTGTTTAATGAAAAAAAAGCTTCTAGTGGCCGTGTATTATCGTATTCCAGAAAGCCATTAACCAGCGTATCTAAATTTACATTCGCGCCAAAATTATTGGCTCGAGTTCCATCACTGTATCCGAATGACTATATGAGATTCAAAAGTGAGATTAAATGGCGGGCCGCGGCGTGTGTGGTAGTGTTCACCTATGCCTTTGCTATAGTATGTTGCCGCACTCTTTAAAGCATGAGCATGGTAATCAACCGATGTGCTTTTCTACAACTTCATCCCTAAATGTAAGCCGGGGTTCTGCCACTCCCGGTGGTTGTTAGCCTGATCCCTCCCTATTTTCCTAACTGTCGATTGTATGGTTTGTTTTCATACCAAATATTCACATAATAATCTGTGCGTGTTCGGCTAGTAATGAAATGTTTATTTCTCTCACAGTTAAATTATCAAGTAATCATCAAGAAGGGATGCAGGGCAAAAACCTGCTTTGATGCAGCTTGAAGACCACCCGGCGGCCGTTGATCACGTGACAGTATCTTCACAATAATCGAGAACTCGAGCTATCTTCGCATAGGCAAAAAGGCTAATGGGTCGAACAGAACCGGGCCGGCCAAAGTATGGTACTTTCGGGCTCGGGTCCAGCCCGGACTTTAAAAACCGGCCCGTGCAGTGCTCTACTTCAGATAGTCTGATCAGCAGATTCCCATACCGTCCCGTAGTAGTGACGTTGAAGTAAACAGTCGTAAAACTGTGTATGACAAAACTGATTCTTTGTTGGGCGGAAGATGTGCCAACAAAAGCAAGCTACACCCGAAGCACAACGAAAGCGGCGATTACAGTCGGCGATTGTCGAAATCTGATCAGCGGCGAAACGCGTCGGCTTTTATACATGAGTCATTGAAGGCCCCAGAATAATGCCTGGTACCCGCATGTCTTCAAGAAAGTTCTAGATACTTCG
Source organism: Dermacentor silvarum (assembly GCF_013339745.2). NCBI lineage: Eukaryota > Metazoa > Arthropoda > Arachnida > Ixodida > Ixodidae > Dermacentor > Dermacentor silvarum. Next base: position 124,720,841 of record NC_051156.1, read on the forward strand.
CGTCGCTCATACAATCAGATTACATGAGCGTCGGTGATAAGAGACAACGGATAGAAGCATCGGTAACGTTCGAGAAACTTCCGAAAGAAGCAGGCGCGTCCTGTGCCTAGCGATAACGTTTAACATTTGTTAGCCGGTGGAAAGCGGTCACCGGTGAAAGATAAACATGTATACGTATCAATACCCTCCCTTAAAAAGCATAGTCCTGATGATACAAACAAGAAAGCGAAAACAAAACCACGCGAACAGAGAACGAGAGAGAGAGAGACAGAAAAACTAAACAAACAACTAGAAAGTAACAAAGTACCGAAGTTCTTTAGCGGGAATAGAAAGGCTTAGAAAGACGCACCACGTAGATGACTTCAGGTCCTGCCCGGCGCCGCTGTGCGAAATGCCGTCTGGCACGACCTCATAGTCCAGTGCGCCAATATGTCGGATTATCTTGTATGGTCCGAAATAGCGACGTAACAATTTCTCTCTAAGTCCTCGACGGCGAATCGGAGTTCAGACACAAACACGGTCGCCGGGCGGGTACGCGACGTAGCGTCGTCGAAGATTGTAGTGTCGGCTGTCGGTCCTCTGCTCGTTCTTGATGCACAGGCGGGCGAGCTGTCGACTTTCTTCGGCATGCTGCAAATAGCTGGCAACGTCGAGATTTTCTTCGTCTGTGACGTCCGGTAGCATGGCATCAAGCGTCGTTGCCGCGTTCCTTCCGTAGACCGTTGAACGGCGCCACGTGCGTCGTTTCTTGCACGGCCGTGTTGTATGCGAAGGTCACGTGCGGAAGCATGGCACCCCACGTCTTGTGTTCGACGTCGACGCACATCGCTAGCATGTCGGCGATGGTCTTATTTAGGTGCTCGGTGAGGCCATTCGTCTGCGGGTGGTAGGCGGTGGTCCGGTGATGACTTGTGTGGCTGTATCGCAGGATGGCTTGAGTTCTGCCGTAAAGGCCGTAGGTTTGTCGGTGATGATGACTTCTGCGGCACCATATCGCAGGAGGGTGTGTTCTCAACGAAGAATCGGGCTACCTCGGCGGCGCTGCCTTTGGGCAAGGCTTTTGTTTTGGCGTAGCGGGTGAGGTAGTCCGTAGCTACGCCGATCCATTTATTCCCGGACGTCGACGTCGGAAAAGGCCCCAGTAAGTCCATCCCGATCAGCTGGAACGGTCGGCGAGGTGGCTCGATCGGCTGTAAAAGTCCGGCTGGCCTTGACGGCGGTGTTTTGCGTCGCTGACAGTCTCGGCATGTCCTTACGTAATGGGCGACGTCGGCAGAGAGGCGAGGCCCGTAGTATTTTTCTTGTATCCTCGCGAGCGTGCGGGAAAAACCGAGGTGTCCAGCCGTTGGGTCGTCATAGAGAGCTTGCAGAACCTCTGGACGCAATGCTGAGGGTACCACGAGGAGGTAGTTGGCTCGAAGAGGCGAGAAGTTTGTCTTTAATAGAATGTCGTTTTGCAAGAAAAACGACGCCACTCCTAGCCTGATCACCTTGGGCACAATGACGGTCTTGCCTACCAGGTAGTCTACAAGGCTCCTTAGTTCCAGGTCAGCTCACTGTTGTTGGGTCCCAAGAAAGTGTCGTCATCCTGGTTGTCCTGTGGCGGCGGTTCGACGGGGGCATGAGAGAAGCAGTCGGCGTCAGAGTGCTTTCGCCCTGACTTGTACACGACCGTGACGTCGAATGCTTGAAGTCTCAGACTCCATCGTGCGAGGCGACCTGAAGGATCCTTCAAGTTAGCTAGCCAACACAAGGCGTGGTGGTCGCTCACAACTTTGAAGGGCCTGCAATAGAGGTAGGGGCGAAACTTTGATGTGTAGCCCAGGTGATGGCGAGGCACTCCTTTTCGGTTGTGGAATAATTTGTTTCCGGCTTCGACAGCGACCAGCTAGCGTAACTTACAACCCTTTGTAGTCCGTCAGTCCTCTCCACAAGCACGGCGCAGAGTCCTACGCTGGTTGCATCGGTCTGCACTTCGATAGCGGCGTTTTCGTCGAAATTTGCAAGTACTGGCGGCGATTGCAGGCGTCGCTTCAGTTCTTCAAATGCTTCGACTTGCGGCGTCTCTCACTTGAACTCGACGTCGGCCTTCGTGAGGTACATCATTGGCTCAGCGATCCGTGAAAAATCCTTGACGAAACGCCTGTAATAGGCGCGCAGTCCAAGGAATCTACGGACTGCCTTCTTGTCGGTGGGCGGAGGAAAGTCAGCGATGGCCGCAGTTTTCTGTGGGTCAGGGCACACTCCAGATTTGTTGATGACGTGGCCCAAAAACAAGAGCTCCTCGTATGCAAAGCGGCACTTTTCTGGCTTTAACGTTAGTCCGGAGGTCTTGAGTACTTGAAGAACTGTTTGAAGGTGCCGGAGGTGTTCCTCGAAGCTTGAGGCAAACAACGACGTCGTCCAAATAGACCGAGGCAAGTCTCCCACTTCAAGCCTGCCAGTACATTATTCATGACGCGTTGGAAAGTCGCAGGTTCCGAGCAAAGACCTTAACGGCATGACCTTGAACTCGAACAGTCCGTCTGGTGTTATAAAGGCAGTCTTCTCCCGGTCCCTCTCATCGACTTCGACTTGCCAGTAGCCGGTTTTGAGGTCCATTGACGAAAAACTTTGCGTTGTAGAGTCGATCCAAGGCGTCGTCAATACGTGGGAGAGGGTATACGTCCTTCGTGATTTTATTGAGGTGACCATAATCGAAGCAGAAACTTAGCGTTCAATCTTTCTTCTTTACTAACACCACGGGGGACGCCCACGGACTCTTGGACGGCTGGATGATGTCGTCCCGTAGCATTTCGTCGACTTGTTGCCTTATGGCCTCGCGTTCGCGCGCCGAAACTCGGTAGGGGCTCTGACGGAGTGGGCCGATATATTCGTCGGTTATGATGCGGTGCTTGGCGACAGGGGTTGTCGAACTTTGACGACGACGAGAAGCAGTCCTTGTATTGCAGGAGCAGAGCTTTAGCTGTTCTTTCTTATGATTGGGGAGGTTCTGATTGACGTCAAAAGCTGGTTCAGGTACTACAGTCGTCGTTGCAGGTGTACTAGAATCAGTGAAGGCGAAAGCACAGCTGGCTTGTACTATTTAATCGATGTATAGGCGACCATGGTGCCTTTGTTAATGTGCTAGTATTCGTGGCCGAAGTTCGTGAGCATCACTCTTGCTTTCCCTTCACGTAGCTCAGCTATGCCTCTAGCAACGCAAATTTCACGGTCGTGCAGTCAGAATCAGAATCAGAATCAGTTTATTCAATACAAAAAACGAAATACAATACAAAAAGTGATAATAGCCCTCGATGACACCCTCCATGTCTGCAGGTACCGTAAGGATTTGCGGTACCGACGCAAATCCTTACGCTGGAGCGAGGCGGAACGGTGACTTGTTCTTCTAGCGCATTCAAGGCATGGTAACTGATGTTTGTATCCGGTGGTATCGCATTGTGCGTTGAAAGCGTTGTCGACTTGGACCTTAAGTCGGTGACTGCACCGTGTTGGTTTAGAAAGTCCATGCCTAGGATAACATCACTGGAGCCGTTCTGCGGGAGTAAGAAGCTCGCCGGATAAGTGCGGTTGTTTATCGGGACTCGAGCTGCGCAGATTCCAGCCGGCGTTATTAGGTGTCCTCCCGCTGTCCGGATATCGGGTCCTTGCCACGCCGTTTTCACCTTCTTCAACTTGGCGGCGAACTCGCCACTGCAGACGGAATAGTCGGCTCCAGTGTCGACGAGAGCGGTGACATTAACCATCGAATCGCACGTCTAGATCGGTAGACCATCGTCTGGCGTTACGGATAAGTCGTGGCGTCGGATCACGGCTGCGTCGGCTTGCTCCACTGCTGCTACGTCGCGTTGGTAGGTCTACTTCCGGCGGCGAAGTGTTGTCGTCAAGGCTCTTGCCAGGCTCTATGCTGATACCTCGTCATGATGATTCGCGAATCTAGTTCGGCGGCGGCGGAGTATCTTCAGCATTGCGTCGTACAGCAACCGCACCTCCATCGGTTGCTGCCTTTAGTTTCCCGGGTAAGGGCTGGGAGATCGGCCCCGGGTTGGGCCGGCATACAGCCGGCGATGCGGTCGATATGTAGCGGCCTGGTGACGGCGAGCGTGAGGGTTGTCGTGGTTGTCACTGGGCTCTGGCGAGGTAGTCGGCGATGTCACGTGGCCGCTCGCCAAGCTGTAGATGTGGCGCGTTGACGGCGAACCCTTGCAGGCCCACAAAAGCAAGCTACACTCGAAGCACAACGAAAGCGGCGAACGTCGAAATCTGATCAGCGGCGAAACGCGTCGGGTTTTATACATGAGTCATCGAAGGTCCCAGAATAATCCTTGGTACACGCGTGTCTTCCAAAAAGTTCTAGATAATTCCAATCTCTCATGCAATCAGATTACATGAGCATCGGTGACAAGAGACAACGGATAGAAGCATCGATAACGTTCGAGAGACTTCCGATACAGGCGCGTCCTGCGCCTAACGATTACGTTTAACGTTTGTTAGCCGGTGAAAGTGGTCACCGGTGAATGATACACATGTATACGTGTCAATACGATTATGTAAGATTGAGTAAAGCAACTTAAGACGTAACCTGCTTCCCTGTTCAAGCAAAACAATCCAGTCAAGTTTTTTCCTCTTGCACTTAGAAAGCGGTTGTATATCCCCACGTCGAACAGTGTCGCGAAGGATTGTACTTTTTCTAAAGCATTATTATGCAAAAAAATTAATTGTAGGGCTTTACGTGCCAAAACCACGATCTGATTATGAGGCGCGCCGGGGTGGGGAACTCCGGATTAATTTAGTCTACCTGGGTTCTTTAACGTTCATCCACTGGTGCATTGATACGCACATTAGAAACTACATTCAACGCAGAGCATGCGTATGTATACACCATTATTGGTAAAACTTGTTTTTTACGCTGCTCTTTTACGTTAATACTTATGTGTTTTAAACTTTGTTGCAAGAAGTCAAGACATGCCCTGCATTTCTAACTACGGTATAACATGTAATGACCAGGAGCCATCCTCTGACAGCATAAGGCCTAAATATTTCACTGCTGAATTATTTTTTATTTCAACTGGCCACTTAACAAATACTTATATCTGATTTTATTACACTTTTCTAGTGAAGGTAATGTGTACATAATTATTTGTGTTTAGGGACATGCTATTAGTGACACACCATTTTTATACACGCTTCAAGTCGGCCGCCAATAAAAACAATGACTCATTAGATGCCCTTGCAAACAGTACACAATCATCCACAAAAATTGTATCCCGGTTCGATAATATCACACATATTGCTAATAAAAAACCTTGCACTCGGCCGCGCAATGCTTGAAACAGCGAAGCTGTGTGATCGTAGCCCAGCTTTCCCGGAAGCGCACGCGAACTTTTCATCTTATCACTCATGTAGATGATAATTTCTGTTCGTGCGTCTCGGACTACGGCCGACACTGCGCGTTGCACAGCGCAGCTTGCAACAACGACACCGCGTTCCAATGCCGACATCGCGTTCAGGAGACCGCTCCGTGAATGCGTCGCTCTCTCTCTCTCTCTCTCGCTCTCATAGGACGCAAAACCTCTTCACCTCGCAGACACGAGTATACAAACGCGCCAGCTGTGGACGTATACGACGACGCTCGAACGCAATGCAGCCGTCGTGCAGCACGAACATGCGGCACGGGCCGTCGGTGTTGCCAGATTGCACTCCGGCGATGATGGCCTGCAAGGAATCGTTTCGATTTGTTCAGCGCGCATGTCGCACAGGTCAGTGAAAGCCAACACGCAGGTCTCCGCATCATGTGCAACACGATCAGGAGGATCCACGGGATGACGAGAGAGGCAGTCAGCGTCATTGCGCAGACGTCTAGACTTTGAAGATGACAATAAAATAAAAATTCCTGGAGCCGCAAAGCCCCAGCGACCAAGCCCCCCTGTGGGTCCCGGAGGGAAAGACTGCCCGCAGGGGGCCTATGGTGGTAGTA